>NC_044987.1:98071710-98427877 GCF_008728515.1 Papio anubis | reverse complement strand
TCTGTTCCAGGATCCCTGCCACCTCAGGTTTCTTTCAGTCTTTAAAATATAACATAATTCCTAACATTTATGAGTCCTAGGCCCTTTACTGGAATTTTAACATTCCATTTTTAAGTTTTTTTTTCATCCTTTAGATCCTTCAACTTTTCCATTTTTAAAATGTTTATTTAATGCTTACTATATGCTAAAAATTTTCCGTTCCTTTCCTGTATTACCTTACTTAATATTTATAAAACTGTATGTTACATGAATAATTACTACTTCCATTTTAATGATGAGGACACTAAGGCAGAGAACGCAAGTAAATTGTTCAATGGTATGCTCATTGTAAAGGAGAGAGTAGAGATTGTGAGTCCTTGGTATTTACTAGGATGCTATCTAACATAAGGAAAAATTTCTTCCTGTTCCCAGCGGACCACATCACACTGGAATGTGTTCTCATATTTTCCTATTCTATTTCTTCCTAGCACCGACTATAGTTCATAATAATACTTTCATTTGGGAGTTGGTCCACAATAGTAGTTTATCAAATGAACCCTGGAGTCAGACAACCTAGGTTTGAAATATGATCCCACTACCTACTGAATGAATTGGGTAAGTTATTATATGATCAGATTGTTATTTGTAAAGTATTGATGATAATATCACCTGAGGCATAGTGTTATTGTTAGAGCTAAGATAATATATGTGTAACAGTCCAGCTATAAGGACCAAGATCCTAACCACTGTGTGATATGCCAATCTAAGCCAACAGATGGAGAAGACCATTGTCAAACTAATGAAGACATGTATAAACCAGAAAAAGCTAGATGACAGTGTGAAGAGAAACAGGATGTTTGCATAGTCTCAAAGTATTTTTCCTGGACATTTATTAATAATAATAAAGAACACAATACAAGCTTAATAATGGAGGAACTTGGAAAACAAAACATTAAACAAATGATGAAGTTTAATATTATTAGTAGAAATGTCGTCATGTACTCTCTCAAATAATGTACTGATATATGTACCATGTCTTTGATATTTTTGTCTAAATTTGTGACATTAGTCTAATCATGAGAAGACATCACACAAATACAAATTAGGGAACATTCTACAATTTAATTGACCACTACTCTTCAAAAGCATCAAGGTTGTGAAAGACAAGAAAAGTTAAGAAATTGTCAAAGATTGAAGTAAACTGAGACATAAAAATTAAATGCAATTTATGATCCTGGAACAGAAAAAAATGCTAATAGAGGGAAAAAACAGTAAATTTTGAATAAGGTCTGTAGTTTTATAATGAATGGTATTGCACCAAAACCCATTTTCTAGTTTTCATAACTGCAATAAGGTATTTACATTAGTGCAAACTAGGTAAAGGGTTTGTTTTTCATTTTTGCAAATTTTTTATTATCTATAAGTATTTGGAAATTAAAAAGGTAAAAGACAGAGAGGAAGATAAAGAGAAAGAGACGAGGGGAGAGGGAGAGACCTAGACACCACAAGTCAAAAGAGAAGCACAACTGGAAATTAAAGCATTTTGAATTTGACTCATAGATGTAGCTGAAACATAATTTTAGTCTTAGAGGGCTGGGGTCATTTTCAGGTCTGTAGTTGAGACTATGGGCTCACTGACCATAGTCTCACCTGGGCATGGGCCTACCTTCTTAAAATGTTCCTCTTCCTTTAGATACTCCAGATTTTTGTTAGACAACCTCCTACCTAGATCCCAAAGCTACCTCAAAGCCATTTTTCTTCATGAAAATGAAGAAAATTATTGCTGCTGTGAGGAGACATGAGAGAGGAACCTCCTATTTTGCCACCCTGCTGATGTCACTCCCAAACGACCTCTGTGTCTGCTATTTTGCTGTCAGTTTTCTTTGTTGGAGTTGTCAATGTGCCTTTCATCAAAGAAACAGTATTATTTATTTTTGTATCAGCCACAGCACGTGGGAGCACTCAAGAATTTGTCAAGTGACTAAATGAATGAAGCAGCATATAAATAAATTAATTGATGTATCTAATATACCATGGATTGTGACACTAATATGAGGAAAAGCCAAAGTTCAGTGAGGCATTGAAAGATATTTGAAATTATGCCCTTTAGTGGCCTTCTGTGCTTACTTGTGGGCCCTTTATTTTGTATCAGAAAACTGTCTTTGCAGGATAAGAAATCACTATGATAATTAACAAATATATTAATTTTTTAAAATTAGCCTTTGACATTATATTAAACATTTAATTACAATTGTTACGTCCTTGCATCTCCTTAATTTCTAAAATATATATGGATAAATTATTGATCTACAATCAACTGACATAATTAAGTTTTGCAAATATATTTTCATGCTACAAAAACTATAATGATGTACAAGTATTTCTCTCTCTCATACATATGAACTTAGAAACTAGCTGAGCAGATTTATAGCTACAATACAAGTCGTCTAGTCAATGATTTCTTTCATTCATTGTCTTTCATAACTTCCAGGATGTTGAAAGGTGGTAATTTGACTGATTTTTACTACGTAGCTCTTACCTTACTCCTGCTTTGAAATGAGCCATCAGCTGACTGCTCCCACCTCCCATGCAAAACCTGAATTCTGAGGTTCTTAGGCAGAGTTGGATCAGCATCTTCTGGGAATATGTAGAACAGTTCATTTGAAGGGAAGAGACAGGAAGTAGCTATGACCGAGACCAACGCCAGGACAGCTTTTCCTCTTTGCCTTTACCACTGCCCATCTCTTTGGTCCACTTAAGAGTACCTCAGCATTTGGTACAGCTTTACAGTTCAGAGAGCCAAGGACCTGAAAGTGGTTTGTTTGTGTGGTCCATTCCTCTCTGAAGTCTTAACCTGCTGTTTTCTTGGTTCAGAGCACAATTCCTTGGCAGTGACTTTTGCTTGTAAAAACACTGAAATGTAATATTCTAAAATCAATATATTTTATTGTGTTTATTCAACTTCCTCCCCCTTTTTTTGTTCTCACTTATCGTCATTTTTTTGGAGTGCTGCTTTTCCAGACTGAATACCAGATGTCTTCTACATTATATAGTAATAGTTTTTGTTTTATTGAAAAACCACTGCTATAATCTGGCTACCAAGAGTGCCATTTTTGGTTGTTTCTACAATTTAACATTTGGATTGGCAGATGGGGTGGAAAAGACTGCCAGGGGCAGGATGGTGTAATATGTTGATCCCTTTAACTCCCAGTGCAAGACTGTAAAATAGAAGAAATGATTATGATATATGTTGCATTCATCATATCAAACCCCAATATTACATAATATTTTAAAGCATCTTTTATAATTAACTATGTCCAAGCTGATGTCATGTGATTTATATCTTAAGTAGGCTATAAGATGCATGTAAAATGCAAAAGAGTTAGGGAATGTATCTTTTTCCATGAGCCATTGGAGTAAAGTGTAAGTACATGTGAGATTCCCTAGATTCATGTTTGTATGATACCAGACTATTGCCATGGTGATGGCTGTAAATAAGCCCATTACAACTCTCTAAGGCTAAATAAGGTAGCATATAAGATAAATAAACTGGGTTGTTGGAACAAGCTCCTACCTTGTGCTCTTTTAAAAGTCAACAGAATAATCTTTCCAAAATGCAAATCTAATTATGTCATTCTTTACTTAAAACTAGTCAACAGCATCACATATAGGATTCAGCTGCCTAAGTGTGGCAGAGATACTTAGTCTACCTTTCTAGTTTTCCGATTCAATTCTCAAAAGACGGTCGGTGGTTTCTACTCCTGAGGTCTACCAGATCACAAGGAAAATAATTTGCATTACCTAGAAACACTGGGGTATTTCATGTATCTGTCAATTCAGTTAAGCAAAACATGTGCTTTTCTGTCCCCTTGGTCAAATACCACAGCCCTCAAAACCAACTCTTTAAGTTTAATGACTCAAACTTTCATTGAGTCATTTCTGCAGAAAAAGTTTGCAACATCCAAATTCATTAACCTGGGATTGTAACTGTTTTTATCATTGGAGTGATTACACTGTATTTAAAACTTAAATTTATTTTAAATTTGTAACATGTAAGCATATTAATTTAAATATTTTTTCTTCTATTACATAGGAGAAGTCTATTTTTGGCAATGATTATGTCTTATATTCCTGTTTCTAGGACTTATTACAAGCCCAGCACATACTGATTTCTTAATAAAATATTTTGCTTTAAGGTATATTGAGATAGTGATTAGTAACAATAATTAACATTCACTATTCAATTATTTTGTAATGATAATCTTCCAGACTCTCTTATTCTCTTTATTATACATTTTCACACTTATGTATTACATTTCTCCCTGTCATCTAGATCATGTCTTTTTTTTTTTTTTTTTTTTTTTTTTGAGATGGAGTCTTGCTCAGTTACCCAGTCTGGAGTGCAGTGGGGAGATCTCGGCTCACTGCAAGCTCCACCTCCTGGGTTCATGCCATTCTCCTGCCTCAGCCTCTGGAGTAGCGGGGACTATAGGCGCCCACCACCACGCCCGGCTAATTTTTTGTATTTTTAGTAAAGATGGGGTTTCACCATGTTAGCCAGGATGGTCTCAATCTCCTGACCTCATGGTCCACAGGCCTCAGCCTCCCAAAGTGCTGGGATTACAGGCATGAGCCACTGCGCCTGGCCATATAAATGACTTTTAAATTTATGTCTATGGCCCGGATTTTCTTCTCTGAATGAGTCCTGAATATCTTCTCTTGTTTATCACAATGATAACAGAAAAGTGTTTCAGAGCATAGGCTTTGAGCTGTGATCTTGTCTCTGCTTCCAACTAGCTGTGAGAGCTTGAGCAAGCTGTATAACCATTCAATATTACAATTTTCTTATTTGTAAAAATTGAAATAATGAAATTAATACTGTTCCATGAGTTCTTGTAAGGCTTCCATGAGACACATGTAAAGTGCTTAGAAAAGTGTTTGGCACATAGTAGGTGCGCAATAAATGTTATCTATAACTACTATCAGGACATTCCCTCATAAGGCTTTCATGATACTATATATGTTCTTTTTTAAAAAATGAAGCACACTGAAATTTTAGATTTTTTTTTTTTTTTTGAGACAGATCTTGTTCTGTCACCCAGGCTGGAGTGCAGTGGCATGATCTCAGCTCACTGCAACCTCCGCATCCCGGGTTCATGCCATTCTCCTGCCTCAGCCTCCCGAGTAGCTGGGACTACAGGCACCTGCCACCACGCCCAGCTAACTTTTTGTATTTTTAGTAGAGACAGGGTTTCACCGTGTTAGCCAGGCTGCTCTCGATCTCCTGACCTCGTGATCTGCCTGCCTCAGCCTCCCAAAGTGCTGGGATTACAGGCGTGAGCCACCGTGTCCAGCCAATTTTAGATTTAACTTCTTCTTCTTATTATTATTATTTGAGACAGAATGGAATCTCACTCCGTCACCCTGTCTGGAGTGCAGTGGCATGATCTCGGCTCATTGCAACCTCCGCCTCCCGGGTTCTAGCGATTCTCCTGCCTCAGCCTCCTGAGTAGCTAGGATTACAGGTGCATGCTACCACACCTGGCTAATTTTTAGTAGAGAGTGTAGTTTTAGTAGAGATGGGGGTTTCACCATGTTGGTCAGGCTGGTCTCGAACTCCTGACCTTGTGATCCACTTCCCCATCACCCTAGCCTCCCAAAGTGCTGGGATTACAGGCATGAGCCACCATGCCCGGCCAGAATTTTTTAGATAATGTATATATAAATGATGGAGTGACTGTGTAATTCCACTGATTTGGATCACCACTTCGCTACTATTTAACATCATAGTATAGGTCTATATGTATTTTTCTAAAAAGTGATGTGAATAAAAATACACATTTTTATTTAAAAAATTCTTCACTAGTTATTGTGAGATACTAACACATAGGTATATCTTTATAGGTCTCTTCATTCTGACCAATAGAAATGAATGTCTCTATTTCATCCAATATATAAGATAAAAAGGTTACATTCAATCTGTGTGTCAATTTTCCCAAATGGCTTTCACGCATGTTAAAATACAGGAATTCTAGTGATGTGTGATGACCACACTTTATAAAAACTACATATCTCTCATTTTGAGTCAAAACAAAGCAAGATTCACCAAATGTTCTCCTATGACCTAAATTTTGTCTTAAAATATAATTTAGAAAGTGACCTACAAGAAGGCATCTATGTTTATAAAGATGGTCCCTGAATTAGGAAGATTCTACTTAGTACCTTTTTACTTTAAGGTGGTGGGAAAGTGACATGCATTCAATAAACTCCTCAACTTAAGATGGAGTTACAACTTAAGATGGGGTTTCAATTTACATTGTACGTTTCAAATTGTGATGGGTTTATCAGAATATAACCTTATTGTAAGTGGAGAAGAATCTGTATATTCATTTTAAGTCCTTTGTCTTGTCCCTAACCAAGAATTCTCATTTTAGTTGCAAACAGTTCTAGTATTTTTTATATCCAAAATGTCTATGTGTGATTTTAAAATATCACTATAGAGAATTCACAAGATTTAGCAAAGTTTAGACTCATGTGAATCTTCTCAAATATGAAATCCATATCTAAAACAAGTAAACACGTATATTCTACATTTTTGGAGTGACTGCTGAGGCTTACTACATATTTGTCTCTGGTGGATATAATCATCGTCATTGTCAGTTTCACTGTCTAAAGCCTCAGGGACAATTTCATGCCTGTCAAAATTCTGATGGTTTCAGGTTGCTTTAAATTTTTACCACGTATATGGTTATATAAAAAATATGTCTAAACACACTAATACTATACGATATATACTATACTACATATATATATAACTGTAGCTATATATAAAATTATAATAATATAGCACTATATATAAGTATATATATAGGCTTCAAATGTATACTACCTTTTTTGTTTTCCCTTCATCTTTCAATGTTTCTTACTGAAATTATAATCTAAACATGAGTAGGCTATAAATGGTTAAAGAATGTTACAAAAGTAAAACATAAAGTGTTCTCCAGAATTTACATTATTTTTGTGTTATCAAGGAATTCACAGTGTTGAGAGACAGGACTATAGCTAGTCACATCTTTGCAAACCAAAGCTCAATCAAGCATTAGTTCAGCATGGAAATAAATTGGTTTCTGAGGAGTAGTAAATTTTGTGTAATGAAAAATTAATAACTCATAGGTTAGTAAGGTAGCAAGCTAGATGAGCCTCTGACATTTGTTGAGAAGCATAATCTCTGTGGGACATTAGCCCCATCTCCAAAACATAAAACTATCAACATTTGCCATTACCAGCAGTATTTACACACAATGACCCTGCAATACCACCAATAACAAAAAGAAAGAGAGAAAGAGAGAAATTTGGCTAATTTCACCTTCTGATTTAATTTTAGGAGCACAGAATATACAGATGTCCAAACTTCCACTCAAGAATCATTGAGAATTCAATGTTCCTAGATAATACTCCCTATTGCAATTGAATGTACCTTCTAGCGACGTTGCCCCAGTTTGAGGAGGATGGCATTAAATGGTTGTAAAAATGTCTGTTAATGTTCATAATATTTCGATGAGAATTGAAAAGTGCCATGCTGAATTGCTAGTAATATATAATTTTTGTTACTTTTGTTTGATTTTTCCATTTGCACTTTCTTTGACATTTCAGCTATTGGGATTTGTAATTGGGGTGTCTTTTACAATTATAGTAACTTAATCAAACAGTTTTTGCCGCGCGCGGTGGCTCACGCCTGTAATCCCAGCACTTTGGGAGACCGAGGCGGGCGGATCACCAGGTCAGGAGATCGAGACCATCCTGGCTAACACGGTGAAACCCCGTCTCTACTAAAAACGCAAAAAATTAGCCGGGCATGGCGGCGGGCGCCTGTAGTCCCAGCTACTTGGGAGGCTGAGGCAGGAGAATGGCGGGAACCCGGGAGGCGGAGCTTGCAGTGAGCTGAGATCGCGCCACTGCACTCCAGCCTCGGTGACTGAGCGAGACTCCGTCTCAAAAAACAAAACAAAACAAAAAAGAATCAGTTTTGTTAAAAGGAAAAGCAGCTTGTGGCAGCAATGTCACAACTGTGAAAACACCACAATACTGATGTTAGTTTCTCCTCAGACTGAGCTAGTCAGTTAGCTTGATTTTTTTCCCCCTACCTGACACATCTGTGAATTCGTAGTGTCTTAGAAGCATCGATCTGCAATAAACAAAGATCATTTAGTTCACTCCCCTCAGGTTGCAGATGAGGAAATTCACCTGTGAAGAGAGAAAATTAAAAGCTATTTGCCCAAAGGCTTAGACTATCATATATAGGTACAGCCAGGTCTAAAAACAAATCTCCAAGATATTCTAATTACAATCTCACAAAACATGGGTTATATTGTTAGTAATATAAGCAGTTGTATTTTTAAAAGAAAGCCTCTATACTTCAAAATAATTTGTTGAAAAATTATAAATTCAAACCTTAAACTTGTTTTTGTTTCTAATTTTTGTCAAGTCAAATCACCTATATATCTCATTTATTCCTTCTCAGTAGAAAAATAATCCAGATGACAATTGGAGATAAACATATATGAATTATTTAATAGTTATACTATTAGTGAACATAAGCTCATGTATTTATACAAAATCTGCAACATAAATATTAAAATAGCTTGCTAATTTTATTAAACTTATGGTAGTTATAAGTTAATGTAATTCTGTTTTATAGTGGGTTGTACGTTATCTAAAAGCCAAAAATAATCATAAGCATTAATTGAAAATTTCAGCTTAAGAGTATTATATTTTAGCAACCATTAACTTGTTAGTTCACCAGTACATAGATATGTGTAATATGAGGAATGAATAGCTTTGGAATTACATGTAAATTGCTGGTAAGAATGGAAGCGATATATTTTTATTTACTCAGTTGGTAGTTATCAGGAGGACACTTGAAGTCCACCTATCATATTTTATATCACTTTGAAAGCAGCTTTTGTATAGGATTTTAAACTACTCATTTTGTTTTCCTTTTAATGTCACTTTTCTCACTAATTTATCCAAAATTTTAATGAAATTGATCCCACAAATTACAGATCCAGCCTATGGAAAATTATAGGGGTGAAAGTGAATTTTTTATTACTGTAAAATATTTTACTGATTGATGGGGATACGCATATTTGTTTCATGCATAGAATGTGTAGTGATCAAGTCATGGTATTTGAAGTATCCATCACCTTGACCATTTATCATTTCTCTGTTTTCCTAACATTTCAAGTCCTCTCTTCTACCTACTTTGAAATGCACAATACATTTTAGCTAACTCTAGTCCTACTCTTCTGTGGAATATTGAGGCTTATTTCTTCTATCTAATTGTATGCTTCTACTCACTAATCATCTTCTCTTTATTCCCCACAAAAGCCAATTTTAAAAATTATTTTTATATCCCCATGATTACATAGAAATAAACTATACAGACACAAAAGCAGTGAGTTACTCTACATAAAGGATTTTCCACATCCATTTAATTATTCACAATATTTTTTTTCTCGGAATTATATTTATGTCAATTCAATCCCCTAGCAGGGAATTCTCAGACCATTTTTGTTTTCATTTTCACTTTAAATGCTAGGAAACTCAAGAGTAAAAGTGAGATGAATATTCTACGAAATGAAAATTTGTAATCTCTTCTCGGAGTTATCAGATTCCATCATAATTGTTTCGCATTAGCAAACAATAAGTTTTTGGAATAGGAATGAGCAGCTAGTTGGAGGTAGACAGGATTTATAATATAATCATTAGTAGATACATCATAATGCCGACTGCTAATTGAGAACCACTTTTGAAAGATTTTTAATTTTTTTCTATATTGTTAAATGTTCAATGTTTGCAAATATGTGGAACATGAATTTCATTAAGATTTTATACATAAAATCCAGTTTACAAGAAACACTAGGGGTGGATGAATAGGTTAGCAAAAGAAAGGAGGAATGTTTCAAACATTGTATTTTTAGGTATTAAAAAATAAATGAACTCAAGAAGGCTACATGTCTCTTATGAGTCTAAAATAATCAGATAGAATTGCCTTACTTGACTTTCTTGAATATGTGGATTAAAATTTCTGTATTTTAATACCTCTTACATAATAGTATTATCCATTTTAATACTACGAATATATTTTATCCTGTTTTTTTTCCCTCCAATTGCACATATAATTGTCACAAAAGGTACCAATAAAAGCAATGAGTTTCCTTTATCAGACAGGCTACGTAAGGACATTGGTCAGGAGTATGTGCTCTAACATCTTGGATCTAGGTTAGGTAGAATGATTATTCCAAAGTGACTAAAAACAAAGAGAATTAGAGGGTGGTTAAAGTAGGGGAGAGAGTGCATAGTTAGGCATTAAAAAGTTACCCTAATGATCAATTCTGAGTCGAGGAGCAGAGCCAGGTACCAAATACAAGGTCGAGCAGTTGATTGACAGAGTAATACTTGAAAGAGCAGAGAGGAAGGATGGAATCAAATACACCTGTTCTAAATATGGCTATAGGCTTTCAGCTCATTTCTTCCATTGTCTTTTGATATGTTTCAAGTGTTTGAATTAAATAGACTATGTTTTGTTGTGCTTTCTTTTGGTGTGTTTATTTTTTATTGGAAGCACTATAGCATAGTTTCATGGTACCAGAATGTCATCTTATTTAGAACCACTTGAGGAGTCTTTTAAAAGGTAGATGCCTGAATTTCATTTCCAGAGATTCTGATTTAGCAGATATAGAATCTGCTTTGTATTTAATAACTCTTCAAAATTCTTGGTGCAGTTTTTTCCATGAACTGAGAAAATACGGTATCATGAGTAAAAGTATAAACTGAGATTAGACTAGTTTTGAATGTTAACTTCAACACATATTAAATGTGAAACTAACCCTGGTTTTCATCAGCTATGAAATGGACTAAATAATAATTGCATCACACTTTTTAATGATTAAATCTGGTGATGTATGTAAAACACACACTACAGAGTATCGAGCTAATATTTTATAAATAGCTATGAACATAGATGAATCAATATCTTTTAATAAAGAAAAAAGAGGACAAATTCAGGATTTAAATCCTCAATTGTCCTAAACCCACCTCCTAAATTTGCCTGATTCCTTCTCTTTGCCTGATTAAAGTATTACTCTGTCATTCAACCGTTTGACCTTGTCTTTGGTACCTGGCTCTGCTCCCTGACTCAGAATTGATCATGAGGGTAACCTTTTTAATGCCTAACTATGCACTGTCTCCCCTACTTTAACCATCCTCTTATTCTTTTTGTTTTCAGTCACTTTGGAATAACCATTCTACCTAACCTAGATCCAAGATGTTAGAGCACAAACTCCTGACCAATGTCCTGACCTAGCTTGTCTGATAAAGGAAACTCATTGCTTTTATTGGTACCTTCTATGACAATTATATGTGCCATTGGAGAAAAAAAAAAACAGGATAAAATATACTCATAGTTATTAAAATGGATAACACACTATGTAAGAAGTTTAAAATACATCAGAATTTTTTTTTTTTTTTTTTTTTTTTTTGAGATGGAGTCTCTCTCTGTCGCCCAGGCTGGAGTGCAGTGGCCAGATCTCAGTTCACTGCAAGCTCCGCCTCCCGGGTTTACATCATTCTCCTGCCTCAACCTCCCAAGCAGCTGGGACTACAGGCGCCCGCCACCTCGCCCAGGTAGTTTTTTGTATTTTTTTTAGTAGAGACGGGGTTTCACTGTGTTAGCCAGGATGGTCTCGATCTCCTGACCTCGTGATCCGCCCGCCTCGGCCTCCCAAAGTGCTGGGATTACAGGCTTGAGCCACCACCCCCGGCCAATACATCAGAAATTTTAATCCACATATTCAAGAAAGTCAAGTAGGGCAATGCTATCTGATTATTTCAGACTCATAAGAGACATGTACCCTTCTTGAGTTCATTTATTTTTTAATACCTAAAAATATAATGTTCAGAACATTCTTCCTTTCTTTTGCTAATAGCCTTCTTATATGAACCCCTTCATTAATTTCTACTTTAGCCCATGCAGAAAGGAGCTAGAATCATTGTCAGCATCTTCTGTGATATGTAGAAGCTTCTATATGCTGGCCTTGCTGCATGTCACTTGGTTCTCACTGTTAGGTGTTTACCAGGGAAGAAAACCAGTGCTTAAATACTGTCCTATAGCATTAGTAAGCCCAGATAAGAAAGTGAAGGAGGACACTCTCCTTCCACTCCCCCATTTTATTTTCCTGAAACATGATATTTCTCTTTTGTATTTTTCCCCTGGACACGCTTCTTACACTTAATTTTTTTCTCATAATTATTAAGTAATAAGGTTATCTGACACATTTAATACATTCTTAAGTTACAAATAAATTATACATTTAGGAAAACATAAAGGCATCATTTCCCCGTTCTCACCTTTACCTTGTCACTGTATGCATATGCAAATATATGATTACTAAAAATAAATGGCCATTTCTGAACACAGAAAACAAAGGTTTAAATAAAAATTATGACTAATATATTATTTAGTTTATGCAATTACTTCCACTTTTGTCTTCAACCAGCACTCCACTTGAATGGATGAAAGAATAACTTAGTCAACCACACTGGTTTGAGGTCACCCTCTATGATTGTACAATACTAGTGACAGTGCAGGTGATCATTTTGCTATAGGATGGAGAAGCTGACACATCATTGTTAAGTAGAGAGAAAGTGTCAATTTTTGTAAGAAGATCCGAACACAGAGTTTATTATTCCACCATGACTATATAGAAGACTTGCCACATTCTTTATGCCAAGATTTGACATATAAAGAGAAAGGAAAAAATATTCTAAATAGCTTCTCGCAATGAAGAAAAACATATTATTAAAGAACTGTGATGTGCCATTTAAAGAACATGGGGCTTTTGTTTTTATTTTGTCATTTTTCAAAAAAAAATTACATAGATAAACACAAAACACTAAAACATAAAAGTAAAACTGTTTTTGTGGACACAATAATTTAGAAGAGAAATTGACAATTTTATGGCTCCATCTCAGAAAATACTAGGATTGTTTAGATATCATCACATACAATGTTTCTATCCCCTGAGAGTTATACCTATACCTTATTTCTTTTCATATGAATGAACCTCTCTTAACTTGTAAATACAAGCAAAATATATTAGATACCTCATTTTATTTTAATTTTAGTGCACCACTATGTCTCTCTAGTGAAAAGTTTATTATTCTTTGAAAAAATTAATAATTATTTATATTTTCCCAAACAGAAGAGCTGTTGCTATTGATATAAGGATCAAAATGCCTTCCTTTAAAAATACTCATTTGGATAACTCTCAACACTAAGCATTTACATTCTATTATTTAATCTTTATTCAAATTTTGATTTAATTTCTGGAGGTCTGATACAGTTGTGATTATATTTTTATTTGAAATCTTTACGTTCGACAAGATGGCATACTATTTCAAAATATTTAAAGATGTTTGTTGGATAGTAAATATTGTCAAAGTGTTCAATATTATATAGAAAATATGAAAAACAGAAACCACAGTTTAAGAATATAATGTAATGAAATGGAATGATCATGGACCTGATAGATGGAAGGTGTAAGTTTTTGATCCTAGCTTTGAGCAAGTATTTTTTCAACTCTTAGTTCCCTGTGCTGTAAAGCAAGGGAACTTGCTTTCAACAGTATGATGTTGAAAGTAATTCAACATCAATGTAATTTTAAAAAATTATGATTAATTATAAAAAATTAGGTTCAAGTAATTATTTTTTAAAGTGTCTAAATGCCTGATAAGTTTTCTAGTCTTTAATTTACCTATTCTATCTATATCCTAACATCCCAATTAGAAAAACATAAATAATAATTGATTTTTACTTAGAGGAGATTAATATTTACTAAATAAAAGTGTCAAATAGTCTTATCACTATATTTTTAAATTTTTAAATTAATTAGTAACTTATCGTGTCAGGTTTTGTGCCAAAACAAACCACTCTAATACTTAGTGTCTTAAAAACAATTCCCTTTCTTGAGCTTACAGTACTGTGGGTTAGCAAGTGGGGCTGGCCTCAACTGGGTGGTTCTTTTGCTAGTTTCTTTGAAAGGCTCACTTTGGCTGGCTGGAAGCAACTGCCATGTCAGGTGTCGGCTGATTGGTCAAGGAGGAACTCATTTGAGATGATCTCTCTGCTCCTCGAGGTCTCTCAGACATCAATCAACAGTCTATTCAACATATGTATTTGAGAATCTGGGCGCTCATGAACTCTTATCAAGAGCAAAAGCTATAAGGCTTAAAAGTGTCAGACTGTCTTTGTGCAAGCTCAGAGCTTGTCAAAGCAAGGCATAGGCTAGTCAGATACAGAAATGGGGGGAAGAACACCTCCTAATGGAAATATTTACAAAGCGTTCCAGCTGGTTTACACATTCCCCCAACAGTTAGTAAGGTAGTATTATGTATGCCAAATGTCATCATGACTCAATGTTGGTTATGTGGGTTGAGAAGATCCTGTTTTTTGTGTTTCCTGTATTTTGCAGAGAATTTAGAGAGAGAATCCAGTTCCAGCTAATGTAGCTTTGCCATAATAAATGTGCTCCTTTAAAAACTTGTCATGCCTTTTCTAGCTACTCCCAAATAATAATAAGCTTCAACTTCTTTTATATATTCTATTCTATATATATAATAAAGTTAAACTTAACTTTATTATTTTATTATTGTTCATTGTTTAGAAGGTTTCAATATGCTTATTTTGATTAATTTTGATCACTTGTAGCAAAGGATACTATAAAACCATAAAGGGTAAAAATTATAGGTAATGACAAGAAAATTAAAGTTTTGAGGAAAAAACATTAGTATTACTTCTTTTTTTGAGACGGAGTCTCACTCTGTTTTCCAGGCTGGAGCGCAGTGGCTCAATCTCAGCCCACTGAAACCTCTGCCTCCCTGGTTCACACAATTCTGCTGCCTCAAATTCCAAAGTAGCTAGAATTACAGGACTGTGCCACCATGTATGGCTAATTTTTGTATTTTTTTAGTAGGGATGGGGTTTCATTATGTTGGCCGGGCTGGTCTTGAGCTCCTGACCTCAAATGATCTGCCTGCCTCAGCTTCCCAAAGTGTTGGGATTAGAGGTGTTAGCCACTGAGCCTGGCCCAGTATTACTTTCAACTCAGTAAAGATGGTTATCTCCAAATTATAAAGTATATTTAGGAACTAATGAACACAATAAAAAAATTTGACATCGTTCCAATAATCTCTTGTTGCATAACAAACTACCCAAAACTTGGTGGCTAAAAACAACAAAAAAATAGTATTACTTTTCTTTTTTTTTTGAGACGGAGTCTTGCTCTGTCACCCAGGCTGGAGTGCAGTGGCGCAATCTTGGCTCATTGCAAGCTCCACCTCCCGGGTTCACGCCATCCTCCTGCCTCAGCCTCCCGAGTAGCTGGGACTACAGGCGCCCACCACCACGCCCCACTTATTTTTTTGTATTTTTAGTAGAGGCCGGTTTTCACTGTGTTAGCCAGGATGGTCTCGATCTGACCTCGTGATCCACCCACCTCGGCCTCCCAAAGTGCTGGGATTACAGGCATGAGCCATTGCGCCTGGCTAACAGTATTACTTTTCATGCTTTCATGGTTTGACTGGACTCAGACAGATAGTTCTTTCCTTAGATCTTGCATTTGGCTGTAATGGGAAAGCAACTGTGGCCGAGATCATCTGAAGGTTCAATTCCGCCTTCACAGTTTTGTGAGTAATTCTAGATGTTCTCTTCATTCTCCTGACACATTGCCCCTCCTTAGCCACTCTCCCTCTTCATGCAAAATATCATGTTATCCGCATGAATTGCTTGTTTCCCAAGCAAGAGAGACCCAAGGTAGTCACAATTTTTACAGTTGTTGACTCCCAAAAGTCAAGAAGTAAACTATCAGGCCAAATGAGGTGCCACACAGAGCTGGCTGTTGGACAAAGCAGTTACAAGGCCTATCTACAATCAAGGGGGTGAAGATGCTGCTCCTCAACAAGAACATGGCAGGATAACATTGCAAAGAGCATGCAGGATAGGAGACATTGTTGCAGCTATGTTTAGAAAATAAAACATGGCAGAATAATGAACACCATTTTACTGATAAGAAAAATCAGTCTCAGAGAGATTAGATACACTGTGCATTATATCATAGCTATTGGGTGGCAGATTTGTGACTCAAACCCAGGTCCATCTGGTTTTAAGACCTGACATTTTTTATCAAAAACAATGAAATTGATGACTGTTATTTAAAACACCTACACACATATCACACATGCATATTGGATAAGCACCTTTCTTTATGATATGGCTGTCAGAAATCTATCAGACAAATTTCATCCATATATATTTTTATTTAAATGTTAAAAAAAATCCCATAAGGATTTAACTCCCATTGTGCACAACACAATCAGGATTTAAAATGTAAGGTGTTATTTTGATCATAAGTGGATGATATTATCCTATACCTTGATAAGATGGTATTCTGTCTTTAAAAAATGAGAAAGAGGGCTGGGCGCAGTGGCTCATGCTGTAATCCCAGCATTTTGGGAGGCTGAGGCAGGCGGATCATGAGGTCAGGAGATCAAGACCATCCTGGCTAACATGGTGAAACCCCGTCTGTACTAAAAATACAAAGAATTAGCTGGGCGTGGTGGCACACGCCTGTTGTCCCAACTACTTGGGAGGCTGAGGCAGGAGAATTGCTTGAACCCAGGAGGCAGAGGTTGCAGTGAGCCGAGATTGTTCCACTGTACTCCAGCCTGGGCAACAGAGCAAGACTCCATCTGGAAAAAAAAAAAAAAAAAGAGAGAAAGAACAGAAACATATTATAGTCATTTGTCTTAGCCTATTAACATGTACTCGATTTTATATCACACATTCCTAATTAACACACACACAGGCAGAAAAATGCTTTGGTAAAAGAGAGATAACTTTATCAAATATTTTACATATATTTTGGAAGACATTGGCCTTTCGTATTGACAACCAAATATAATTTGTATCTTGTCACCAAGAGGACTTAAATGTTCCCTGCAGCTTGACTAAGCTTTAGATTGGTTTCTTCCTGACCAGAGGTACCTTACCTCCCTTTTCTTAGTGCTTTTAGTTTAGAAAACGTGCAATTGTAAATTCTTTCTCTCCCCTTAGACATGGAAATTGTCTACCACCCAGGAATGTCTTTCTCAGGGAGCTAGGAACAATCCTTTGAAATGTAATAAAGAAATAGACCACCCCTATCTTTCTTGATTACATTCAAGTTTCTTTGGGAGGGTTGAAGCCTATCTTTGATAAATGCCAATTAGCAAACACAGATGGAATAATCACATTGACGGATCTTCTCCCTGAAGTCCTCCAGGTTTTTTCCATTAGCTCAACCCAGCATTTAAAACCCCTCTTAACTTGTATTTCACAGTAGTTGAGTTCAACCTCTTTTCTCTATTGCAATAATTTTGAATACTATTGAAATGGTGTGAAACGTAAGTTTTTCTTGCCTGTTTCATTGTGCCTGGTGGAATTTTTCTTTGACAACTGAATTAAGTTTGCTTTTTGCTAGACATAAATTTTATTACCAAACCATTTTCACTGGTTTCTCTTTGACATCTACAATTGGAGTCCCAAGAACCTGATGTTACTGTTCTTCTCTGATTCCAAAAACAAACAAGTTTTTATACACGAAATGAAGTTTGTTACTTATACAGTAAACTGCAAAAGTATTTTCCAAGGTGAGAAGTTTAGGTTCTGTAAGAAGAAAGCAAGAGCAAAACAAGAAGAGTGTATTGGGGGTGTTACGGTGGCTGGGGGCTGGAGATGAAGAATCCTAATGTAGATGGCAATTTCCCACCAGCCTCAAAGGATAAATGGCACAAAGTGACTCTCTCATCTTGGTGGCCCATTGAGGGGGTCAAAGAAGAGAGGTGGGAATGGAGTCCCCCTGCTTGTTACAAAAATAAGTGTAAAAGTAGTAATGCATTATTTTTTTTTTTTTAGCAGTTATGGTCAAAGGCAGAAAACATAAACAAAACAGGGCTTGAGTTAGACAGTGATGCTTGTACATGTCTTTTGGGTGCAAGAAAATTCTCTCTAAGCCTAAAAACTTTGGCAATGTTTGAGCACTATCTCAGGGAGATACTTTTGTGGTGTTTGTAGTGGCTAGCAGCTGGGCTGCACTAAATTAAGAAGTCTTTGTGAAGAACAGATTTTAATGATGAAGGACAAGTTTCACCTAACTGCTCATACTTAGAATGATAAGAATAATTGTTAAAGTGCTTTGCAAAAATGAGAAACATGATTTAGGCATTTTGATAGTGATGATGAGTACGATATTAGATAAAAACATACTAAGAATATTTATTTAAATCTAAAATTACAAAATGAAAACACAAATATGTTTAAAGCGCAAATGTCCAATAGCTCACATTATCTATACTGGTGTTTCCAAGTAGTAACAAGAAATTATGTATATTATAAATAAGGTTGAAATACTGGCAAATTGTTAGTCTTATATCAATGTATTAATACAATAAAAAAGATCATGGTAGTTCTACTTATCAAAAGTGTTTTTTTAAATGCATAAAAGTCTTAGTAGAAGCTATATTATTAAACAAAATTGGAGAAAAATACTTATATTCAAAAGATTTATACATTTTGGAGATGATCCCAGTTATGATGTGACTGACAAAGGACTTTATGTTTTTTTAAATTTTTGTTTAATAAAAATTGATTGCACTTATTGTAGCGTCATGCATCACTCTACCACTGGAGCTGAGAAGACATTTCTTCCTTATTCCTATTTGCAGCCACTTTTAGCCTTCAGAAATACATTGGCATGAAATTCATCATCATTGTTCTCCTGATTCATAAATGAGAATTTTCACTGAAAATTTGGTGAAATTCCATTCTCCATTTTTTGAGTTACTGAAGCAATAAAATTAGATATTTTTCACCTGCATGTTGTTTTAGGTACAATCTGGAGTATTTTTCTGGTGAAGGTCATTGGAGAAAACTTTGGAGTGAGCATATTTCTGAAAGTAGAAAACTATTTTGACAAATTTTATATAAAATTTTGGTATTTACTTTGGATATTATAGTGGAAACAAAATTTAAAAAACACTCTCAAACTACAATTTCTGTTTATTCTTAATTTACAGTATTTATTCAATTCTCTTTTTTTTCTAATCCTTATCATTGTAGTCACATCTTTTTTGGGACACTGACAGGTCTTTTCTTATGTAAGATTCAGTACAAAAATACACAGTATTTTCATTATAATCTAAAAGAGTGTTTCCACATTGTAATGGATATCAAGGTATTCTAAAGATTATATTCTATGTTAAAAATAAATGTGTGTGTAATTTTTTGGTAACTTTTATCATGACTTAATCCCTTGCAAAAAATAAAAATAATGATTTCATCTGGATTTCATGCCTAGTTATATGACCCAGTAGATTTGACTCAAGAAAATAAAAAAAATGCTTGAAGGTAAAAATGCTTATTATATTTTAATTTTTTTCTTTTTTTTTTTTTGAGACGGAGTATCACTCTGTCGCCCAGGCTGGAGTGCAGTGGCGCGATCTCCGCTCACTGCAAGCTCCGCCTCCTGGGTTCACGCCATTCTCCTGCCTCAGACTCCCCAGTAGCTGGGACTACAGGCGCCTGCCACCATGCTTGGCTAATTTTTTTTTTTTTTTGTATTTTTAGTAGAGATGGGGTTCCACCATGTTAGCCAGGATGGTCTCAATCTCCTGACCTCATGATCTGCCCACCTCGGCCTCCCAAAGTGCTGGGATTACAGGCATGAGACACCGTGCCCAGACTATTATTTTAATTTTAAAATTAGCATCTATTAAGTAAAATTGCGAAAATAACAAAATAAAAGTAAAAAATAAAAATTAAATTCCCCTAAATCCTCACCCCCAAACATAACAAAATCATTTTCTAGTATTTCCTACAGATATTTTAAACATACACATACAAACGCACACATACATGTGTGTGTTCATGTGTGTATGTATATGTGTACATATATATAAGTGATTATATATACAATGGTATCTATATATACACACACAAGTCATTATATATATGTATAAAATCACTTGTTAGCTGAAGAAAGACTTCCCAAAAATATTTACATCCTTATCTTTGATATTTCTGAATGTTACTTTATACGGCTAAACAAGGACTTTTTGAACACACTTATATTAAGTATCTCTCTCTTTTTTTTTTTTTTTTGAGACTGAATTTCACTCTGTTGTCCAGAGTAGAGTGCAGGGGCACAATCTCAGGTCACTGCAACCTCTACCTCCCAGGTTCAAGCAATTCTCCTGCCTCAGCCTCCTGAGTAGCTGCCTCACCACATCTGGCTAATTTTTGTATTTTTAGTAGAGACCAGGTTTCTCCATATTACCCAGGCTGGTCTTGACCTCTTGGCCTCAAGTGATCCACCCACTTTGGCCTTCCAAAGTGCTGGGATTACAGGTATGAGCCACCATGCCTGGCCATATATTAAGTATCTGGAGATAAAATTATCCTCAGTTACCGAGATAGACCTTAAATGCAATCACATGTATCCTTAACAGAGGGAGACAGCACAGACACACAAAGGAGAATGACATGTTAAGATTGAGGCAGAGATCAGAGTGATGTGTCCATAAGCTAAATAATTCTGACAATCACTAGGAGCTGTAAATGGATGAATAGATAAAGAAAATAGGGTACGTATACACAATGGCATATTATTCAGCCATAAAAAAAATGAAATCCTATCATTCACAAAAAGACATGTAGATTGAAGTTGAGGATATTGTATTAAGTGAAATAAGCCAAACACAGAAAGACAAATATTGTATGATCTCACTCTTACGTGGGGGCTAAAAAGAAATTCAACTCATGGAGATACAGAGGAGACTGATGGTTACCAGAGTTTGAGAAGGGTAGTGAAGAGGGGAGCTTAGAGAGAGGCTGGTTAATGGCTAAAGAAATACAGTTAGCTAGAAGGAACAAGGTCAAGTGTTTGATGGCACAGTAGGGCAACTGTAGTTAATAATAATGTGTTGGATATTTCAAGACAACTAAAAGAATGGAATTATACTCTTCCTAACACAAAGAATTAATAATAAATTCTTGAGGTGTTAGATATCTTAATCACCCTGATTTGATCACTACACATTGTACACTTATATCAAAATATCACATGCACCACATAAATATGTACTGTTGTTATGTATCCATTATATCGGCCTCCTTCTCAAGAGGCTCTGATAGAGAATTTGGTCCTTACCTTTAACATTTTTATTTTTAATAATAACTATAATTTATTTAAAAAACAAAAATATTAAAGGCAAGGAATACATTCTCTATCAGAGCCTCTTAAGAAAGTGTAGCCCTGTAACATCTTGACTTTGACCCAATGACACTGATTTTGAACTTCTGGCCACCTGAACCTTGAGAAAATAAATTTCTACCATTTTAAGCTATCAGTCTGTAGTAATTATACCAATCCCAGGAAACTCATTAACCACATAATTATAAACATACGATTGTTGTATAGATAATTTTATTTTCCAGTGTTGTCACTTTATTTATTAGTTTACACCATTCTTGGCATGTCTTTATCTTTTTCCATCAGTTACATAGGTAAAAATTTGACATGCTGGCTGTTGCTTCCAAAGGGAAGTAAAATAAGGATGTAACCTTCGTCACTTCACAAGTTTTCTTTTTATTCTCTCCACAGCTATGTGTGCTGGTATTTGATATTGCCTCAGAAAGACATAACATGACAGTTTCTTCTCTCCTTTGTCTCTGGCTGTGAATTCTGCCAGTTCACCCATTGGCGACTTTTCATCAATCCTTGATTGAAAGTGATGTGATAGTGGTTGCTTTGTGGTCAAGCCTTGGAATCCAGGTATTATATTGATTTTTTTTTAAAAAGTACATTGTTTTTACACAATCCAGCATCATCACAAGAACAAATCTGGTATTGAATCTTGCAAAAATGGCCTAATCTCTTGAGCAGAGAATGATGCTATGGAAATACCAATAATAAATTTAAAATATTATTGAGATGAATGAAAAGGTTTCAATTGCCTTTGGGCCATTGCAATTATGAATGGACTGTGTGTAGGGAGACCCCCTGAAACTACTGCTACTGAATAAAAGATGAAATGCTCCTAATTATTGTAAATACAAAATTGCATGCAGGATTGTGTAGAGAATGCCAGGTTGGACTGCCAGAATGAGTCAACAGTGTGTGATGTGCTTCCCCCTGCAGAGAGCCTATGAACGGATGTGCAGTCAGGGAGGTTTCACATCACCAAGATTCCTACCCCAGAAAAGCAGATGTGCATAGCTCTGGGAATGGAATGCATCCCTTGTGGAGAGCCTACAAATGTATGCATGAGGGGCACCTGTCCATATGGATAAGATAGGGCTATAAATGCCCTCATCTTGCCATGGCTCTTCTAGGCCTCTTTAGGGTTAAAGCGTACTCCCTTCTGAGAATTTCTGGTCTAACCAGTTGTCTAGCTTCATGTCCTGTTTCTATGGATTGTTTGTAACCAGCTTTTGCTGCAACTGTTAGTACTGATTAATATCTTGCTAATCATAGGTTATGGAAAGACTTTTGTTTCTGTTTTAAGGCTCTGTTAGAAATTACTGATGCACACACTATATTGTAAATTCTTATCTCTGTATACTGTACTTCTGCATTTAGATGTTACGTTAAAGAATTACTTCATCCCCATGTGACCATCTCACCTCATAATCAAATGACCCTAAATCCCTCACTAACCTACCCCTGCCCTCACTAAACTTAATAATAAATGCTGGTATATCCAGCGCATTGGTGGCACCACAGGACTAGAAGGCAGTGACCCCCCCGGACCCAGCTTTCACTGTCTTGTCTGTGTCTATTACAATTTCTCGACCTGCAGATCCACCTGGGAACAAAGAGAGAGCCCTGTTGCATTGTGGGCTGCTGGCCAGATCCTGCAATAACTGTAGATCTATGTTTTGAGGAAAATAAAATATTAAGAAGTATTTATATCATTTTCTTTTGTCTTACATAGAATCAATACATACAACATAGAGATGATAAATTATTCCAGTAGAAGAGGCAATAAATGATTCTCCTCTATACCTTGGGTAATATAATATTTTCTTTCATTTATGAGTGAACTGCACTTTTAGCCATATAAAAGCTCTCTGCTTGTCTCATTTTATAGCTATAATTTGTTTTCTTATAATTACATATGTTAAGCAATGAAACTACAGCGTCTAGCAACCATTGCCACTTAATGGATTACTAGAAGACTCAGCTTAGTATTGTATAACGCTTGCAGCCTTGCAGACCTGTGCTTTGGTTTGGTTTGTTAGCTTTTGTGATTTTGTGCCTGGGATAGAGTTCACTTCATCCTGTGTAAGAAGCAGCACAACTCTGAAATTAACTGTTTTATTTCTTGTATAAAATTATTTTGTGTATGTGTGTGTGTGTGTGTGTGTGTGTGTGTGAATGCTACAGAGCTAGAAAGAGAAGAGAGAAAGACCACAAATATCAATGTCTAGGTGGCAACAAGAGCTAGCTATTACTGAGTCTTCTCTAAAGAGTATGATATTCAATACTAGCATTTCACATGGCATTGTTTTTGCTACACCAATGAAGTTACATTTAACCTTCATATTGGAGCAACAATGAATTATAGTTACTATTGTGATGAAATCACAATTTTATCTGGACTCTGGGAATTTAAGCCCAAGAAATAAATAGGGAACGAAAAGGCTATTAGTTTCCTGGGCTGCTTTAACAAAGTACCACTGAGTGGCTTACATAACAAAAATATATTTTCTCACAATTCTAGAGAGTGGAAGTCCAAAATCAAGGTTTCACCAGAACTGGTTACTTCTGAGGGCTTTAGGAGATAACCTGTTTCATCCCCCTTTCAGAGATTCTTGTGGTTTGCTGGCAATCTTTGGCATTCCTTACATTGTATCTCTGCCTTCATCTTTAAATAGCATTCATCTTGTGAATGCATCTAACTACCAATTTTCTCCTTTCATAATGACATTAATCATATTGGATTGGGGATCCACTCTACTCTAATATGACCTCTCCTTAAGTAATCACATCTGCCACAACCTTGTTTCCAAATAAGAACATATTCTAAGGTACTGGGGGTTAGGACTTCAACCTTTAAATTTTATAGAAACACAATTAAATCCTTTCCAGGGAATATTCTGCCTGGCTTTTCTTTTGTTTTTGTTTTTTGAAGCTTCAGCGTGGGGTGACATCATCGAGACACAGCAATAGAAAATATTCATGATAGAAAAGGAGATATCTCTTTGGGAGGCTGAGGTGAGCGGATCATGAGGTTAGGAGATCTAGACCATCTTGGCTAACATGGTGAAACCCCATCTCTACTAAAAATACAAAAAACTAGCTGGGCGTGGTGGCCAGCACCTGTGGTCCCAGTTACTCGGGAGGCTGAGGCAGGAGAATGGTGTGAACCTAGGAGGCTGAGCTTGCAGTGAGCTGAGATTGCGCCACTGCACTCCAACCTGGGCGACAGAGTGAGACTCCGTCTCAAAAAAAAAAAAAAAAAAGGAGATATCTATGGGAAGTTGATATAGTTTGGCTGTATATCCCCACACAAATCTCATGTTGAATTGTAATTCCTAGTGTTGGGAAAGGGACCTGATGAGAGGTGATTGGATCATTGGGGTAGATTCTGCCCTTGCTGTCTTCATGATAGTGAGTGAGTTCTCACCAGATCTGAGGGTTTAAAAGTATGTAGCACTTCCCCCTTCACTCTCTCTCCTGCTCCACCATGGTTAAGATGTGCTTCCTTTCCTTTAGCCTTCCACCATGATTGAGCTTCCCAAGGCCTCCCAGTCATGCTTCCTGTTAAGACTCCTGAACTGTGAGTTAATTAAGCCTCTTTTCTTCCTAAATTACCCAGTCTCAGGTAGTTCTTTATAGCAGTGTGAGATAGGACTAATACAGAAGTGGTAATTAATAACATTTTGAAAGGCTAAAAAGACTTTAGGACCAAATGGTATGCATCTTCCCATTAGGGTGGCTAATTTTTCTGATACATCTGTAATACTTTGGTCATTTTGGGAAAATTTTATATCTTAATTGTTAAGGCTTCACTGGGGGAAAAAATTATTGTTAATATACATATATTGGTTTAGAAAAGACAAACAGAGAAGTTTAATTTATTTTGACTATTTTTAATAAAATAGTTTGTAAATAGATACGGATTCAGTTGTTAAGTCATTTTGGGTTCTAGTTTATTAATTGATTTATATAAATGTCAACATGCTCATTTTATGGGCATGACACTCATTGAGTGCTATTTGATGAATGCAATTAATAACTGTAATCATTCTGAATTAAATGGTAGTGGAAAGAAGAGAGAAGTTAATACAAAAAAGAAAAAACAGAAAATCAAGGAAATAGAAGGAAGTTAAAAGAGTTAAGAGAATGAGAATGAAAGAAAAACACGTGAAAATAAGACTTATCACCAGACCTCGAACCCTTTTTTTTAAGCATCATATGGTTCATGTTCTAAATCGGATAGGAATATCTTCTTATAAAGTACTTCACATTCATCTTTTTTTCATTTAGATCCCCCATACTCACAGAAATGAGATGTTTTAATTACACTCATTATGAAATGATGTCAAAATTCATTTTAAATTTCAGCAAACACAAAATCTTTCTGTAGTTATGTGGGAGTAAAAATAAGAATTATTTTGTTAGCTGTGGTTTTCATGTATTTGCATTCCACACTTATTTCCCCTGTTAATTAGTATCACGGAATGTCTCTCAGTTGGTATATTATCTCTCCTCAGCACTCCAGGTAATAATTGAAATTCAGGACAGGTACTGTATTACAAAGCTCATTGATAAAGTTAATTAATATAATTCAAATTAACTCTAGACTGGTATATGAAACAGGAAGTTCTTATTTCCACGTTATTATCCCAGATCGTGTGTGTGTGTGTCTGTGTACGTGTGTGTCTGTGTATGTGTGTGTCTGTGTCTGTGTGTGTGGCTTTTGATGGCTGAATTCCTTGTATTTTGTATTTCTTTGACTATAATACAATTTCTTTTGCTATTGTTAGGACTTTTATTATTATTATTATTTTTACATTTCTGTGACCAATTACCTAATTACATATCTGGCTTCCTCCAAAAATCTGGACTCTCTCATTCAGCGAAATCCTTCAAAAAGAAGCACTGTATTTTATTTTGTAGATAATAACAGTATTTTTGATGCTGCTTTCTGAATTTCTCTGAGTCTATGCCTTTACCACTTGTTTATGTAACAGTTCTCGAAGTTTTAAGTCCTTACCATGTTTTGAAACCCTTAAATTTTTGAACCCTGCTTGAAAAGATTAAAATGCACAAGGAAGGATCACACTAGTATGTGGTAGTTCTTTGCCCTTTTGTCTTTCTTTGGCTTTGAAGGATAAACTTCCAGATGTAAGGACTCAGGAGTAAAGGCTTTCGTGCATTCCATAAACACATTTTTTTTTTTGTTTTTATTTTTCACATTAAGCCCTCTCGTCCTGACTTACCTCTTCATCTGACATGACCATTTAATCTTAATATTTCATGCAAATATGTTCAGGAGAATAATAAATGACCTCATTTGTAATAAAAATTATCATTAAATAAATTAGACTGCACTAGTGAAGAATTTTTTCTAAGCAATCTGCAAAAGCATTTTCTGCAATGTGTAAACATTGATTTTCTTCAGGTTTATTTTACAGTAAATTTCCTCTTGCCCTTAAACTGAAAGCCATACTGCTATAGTAATTCTCAACACTGCTATATGATACAATATACCAGCATAAATTTCATTAACTTAGCTTTCTATGGGGTTCATTGTACAATATTCGACTAGGGAATAGAGAAAATTCTAAGAAACAGAAGTAAATAGTGAAAAGTAAATAGTTTGTTCAAAATTTTTCTCACTTTTTATGCAGCTATTACTGTCTTCCTAAGAAACATGAGATTAAATATTTTGAATTATTACCTTACAAAATTTCAATCTCTTTCTTCAGGTAGCCAGTGTAAATATCAATAAAGTTTCTAATAAAGTATTTTTTAGTTAGGTTTTATATCCCCCAGTTAAATAAAATCTAATAGCAACATAGCACAGCAGCCTTGCTTCTTATGTCATTATTTATATTGTCATTCAAATTTCTCCGTGGCTTCTGGAGGTTAAAATGGTTAAGTTCTAGAACTGGGAGTTTATTTAGAAGACAAATCTAGTGCTAATTTCTTCCAGGCTTTGATAAAGTCTTACGCGCAGGAAATATCTGTATAAATTCCCCTGGGCCCTATTCTAAAGAGTTGTTTTTTTCGGTTTGTTTGTTTATTTTGTTGTTGTTTTTGTTTTTAATACATGAAGATTGTGGTATATTTTTTGAAAGGTACTTTTTTTATACATAGTTAAGGTTTTCCCTTCCTTCCTCAAATAGCAGCTATTGTGATTACGTCAAATTGTTATTTCAATTCAATTCCATTTTACATCTCTTCCCCGGTCTGTAAAATTATTACTTGTGACACCCCTTATATCGGGAAAGGTATTTCTACAGATATGAAAGTGAGCAAGCCAGAGCATGATTTAGTTTTTTTATTTGGGGTAGGGAAGAGGTAAGTAGTCAACTTAAAAATTCACATTTCATCATATTCTGAGAAGTGTTTATATCTAAAATTTTATTTGTGAATGTAAAATCTTTAGTATTAGAAATAAAATAAAAATACTTTGCATAACTTAAAAATTTGTTTTCCAAGGTTGAATCGATTATATCTTTAAAGTACCTGGGGGAAAAAAAAAACAAAAAAACCACTTAACTTCTAATTTAAAGTAGATAAAAACTGCTTTATCTCATGACTATTGGTCATCCTAGCATCCACCTCCCTTTTTCTAAATAACCTTTAACATACATCATCCTTAAAACACTCCATTGATTACTTCTAGTCTTTCACTGCCTTAATTTCTGAACTCTTCAAAACCATTTTCCATCAATCACTATATTCTTAAACTCTGGGAAACAGTCTTTCTCACTTTTTGTTTTTCTTTTTTCTTTTTTTTTTTTGAGACGGAGTCTCGCTCTGTCGCCCGGGCTGGAGTGCAGTGGCAGGATCTCAGCTCACTGCAAGCTCCGCCTCCCGGGTTTACGCCATTCTCCTGCCTCAGCCTCCCAAGTAACTTGGACTACAGGCGCCCGCCATCTCGCCCGGCTAGTTTTTTGTATTTTTCAGTAGAGACGGGGTTTCACCGTGTTCGCCAGGATGGTCTGGATCTTCTGACCTCGTGATCCACCCGTCTCGGCCTCCCAAAGTGCTGGGATTACAGGCTTGAGCCACCGCGCCCGGCCAACTTTTTGTTTTTCATAACATATTTTGTAGAAAATTTTTTGAGATCCCAAGATGTGGTAGGTGTTTTCGAGTTGTGACTTCATATATACAGTTAGATAACCCACAGAAGCAGAGAATCATATTATTGTCATTGGGTATAGTGCACTCCTGTTTTTTATTTCTTCTTTACAATTATAATATTCTAAAGTATAACTGAAGCATGGAACAGACACAAAAAAAATACAAAAAAAAAAAAAAAAAAAGAGGGAACAAAGACACGTTTGCCCTGAAGAACACAATCACAATTACGTGTATTAATTCATGTTATTATACTTAGTTTCCTAAAGGAGTTCCAGAATACTCACCTGTTTTAAAAGAAAATTATATGAATCCAAGTGACAAGAACATTAGTCAGAACCAAATATGAAATACTAGTTTCTACTGGCAGGTATCCAGAAAATAGATGCCAATGTTTCTCAACCTTGCTTGTAGTGAAAAAGATAAATAATCACGCAAAAAATTCTAACAGAAGGAGTAGCATATTGTATCTGCCCAATCCTAATGACATAAGCTATAATTATTTGCCAAAACCATCAACTTTGAAGATCAGGTTTTTATGGTACAAGATATTATTAGTGAACTTCCTGTAATACATTTATGACACAAACCTCTCCATATAGAATGGCATACGTGCTCACAAATAAAAAGGTGCTCCTGAGGGTAAAACATAATAACGCTGACTGGAAATGTTACCTAAAAATTAAGAGAATTTTTAGGTAACATTTAGAAAAATTAATAGAATTTTTTTCTCTATTAGTCATACTCCCAATTCTTCTGGAAAACACAGAAAAGGATAAAAAAAGGAAAAAAACATGTATAATAATTCCACGTTTCCTAGATAACCATGTTAACATTTTCCTACAATCCTGGAGCTTCATTTCATCACACTCTATTTAAAATTCTAAGTCCCATTTTATTTTTAAAAACATTATACAGTAGTCCTCTCTTAGCCATGGGGAACACGCTCTGAGAACCCCAGTGGATGCCTGAAACTGCTGATAGTGCCAAACCCTATATATACTATGTTCTTTTGGTAGAACAGAGGATACTAGAGGCTGAGAAGAGTAGGGGGAAGAAATGACAGCTAGATAGGAGAAATAAATTCTAGTGTCAATACCAGTGTAGGATAAGTATAATTAACAATAAGACATTATGTAGTTTTAAATGGCTAGAAGGAGCATTGTGAATTTTCCCAACAGAAAAAAAAATAAGTGTTTAGGATGATGGATATGCTGATTACCGATTACCCCAATCTGAATACTATAGATTATATGTGTCAAAATGTCACTATATATCCTGTTAATAGGTACATACAGTTATTATTGTATGCCAATTTAAAACTTAAATTTAAAAGAAGAGGAGAAGCACAGATTATAATGTTTTAATTATAAAAGGTCATTCTGCCACTGACTGAAGAAGGAATAGAGGTACTATAAAGAGGAATAATGACCACTATGGCTGAATTTGTAAAAAGTGTATTTCTTCATTATGTACACTTAGAATTGAATATCTTTCAAATAATAAGACACTCTTCAAATTATCAAGAGTAAATTTAAGTTTTTTCATTACAAAAAAATACAAACATACCAATGATGAAGTTTAATTCATAAGTTAAGCACAATAAAGATTGAATAATAACAATAAAACAATTATAACAATTCTCAGAAGAACGCACAATTGTACACATGAATTTTTTATATATGGGATTTTTTCGTTAATATTTTCAGGCTGTGGTTGACCATGAGTAACTGAAAAAGCGAAAAGGGAAACTTCAGATAAAGGGGGACAACTGTAAACACATTTATTCCTTAGAAATTATGGTGTGTGGGTCAATTATGTTTAAGTATATTCCTATATGATAATTTACTTATGGAGTTTTCTTTTTTATTATAAATTAGTCTTTAAAACACAATTTGGGTGATTTATTTTTAGAGATACACTATTTTCTTAATTTATTGTTTATGTAACACAGTCAATAGGTCAAATCTCTAAGTTGTATGCAGCCCAATTGTTTTGCCAATTAGTTATAATAATTTTCCTTTCCACAATGATTCAGGAGTTAGCATATTGACATTAAATATTTTGCTTTTTTCTTTGCTAATTTGTAAGCATAAAACTGTACATGGTTGTTTTATTTTAGTATATATTGCATTATTGTTAAAATGTCTTTTATTCTACCTTTTAAATCTTTTAAAATAATGATTATTGCTTTTTTGACATACACATGTCTTCAAACATTTTTCATAATTTATTTCATTGCTTTTAAATTTTACCATGCTTCCTCCAGAGACATAATTGCTCAAATATTTTTATATTTTAATAGTGCTATTTTTATGTTTCATCATTTTATCAAATGATAATTTTTGATAAGGCAGATTTCTTCAATAATCATGTATTAAATAACTCTGTCTTTAAAATATATAGGAAATATTTATTGTATACCAAATTAAATTATTTTATGTAATGCTATTTGTCTAAAGTCTATTCATTTAGTTCCCATGATCTTCATATTCATTTTATGGCAATATCACTTCTTTTAAGTTATTCTAGTTTTTAATATGTAATATTAATCCTGTATCCCTATTTGCAGTCAAAATAAATAACATTTCTTCCTTTTAATTTTTTTCTTCTGGTTATTATATCACATTCATATTGTTAGTATTAATGAATTTCATAATTTTTCATGTTTCTCCTATAATGATTGTCCCAAAAATATGATTTTTGAAATTAAGATTACATTAAAACATTATAAGTTGAAAAGTATCTTTATGTTTTTCAGTCTTTTTATTCATGAAAGTTTATAATTTTTAATTTATACTGTACATTACTAAGAATAAATGGGATACTAGAAATAGAATATTTTGATGCTCTTTTTTATAGCTACATAATATTTCATATAATTTATTCAACTGTGATCCATTTGATTATTATTTACTTTATTTACATTTCTTTTAAATTTTAAGATTTTATAAATTACAAATATAATTTTTATGATGCATAGCTTATATATATATATTTATACTCTTTTATCTTAATTACTGTAGAAAATTTCTTAGAAAGAACGATGATTAGGTCAAAGGTTATACATATACAGACATTTCTAATTTGTACTTTCTCATTATTTTTACAATAACAGTTCCAGCAATCTACATTTCCAGCAAAGTATAAGATTTCCTGCATTTTCTATAGTTGCATACATTGAAAGCTATCAGTTTTAAAAATTAGCGTTATAGTACTGAGTAAAAATTTATGTTTGTTGGTTTTGCCTTCCTACACCTCCCTCCCTCCCTCTCTCTCTTTCTCTCTCTCTCCCCTCCCTCCCTCCCTTCTTCCCTTCTCCCCTTTCTTCCTTCTCTCCCTCCCTCCTTTCTTTCATTCTTTCATTCTCTTTCTCTCTCTCCCTTTCTTCTTTCCTTTTCCTTTCTTTCCTGATTAAACATAAAACATTTACTTCTTACAGTTCTGGAAGCTGGGAAGTCCAAAATCAAGGTGCAGGTAGATCTGTTGTCTGGTTAGGGCATTCTTTTTGGCTTGAAGATAGACATCTTTTTGCTGGATCCTCACAAAGTGGAGAGAAAGAGACTAGAACTCTTTCTCATGAGGGTTCCACTCTCAAGACCTCACCCAAATCTAATGACCTTTCAAATGCTACACTCCCTAATACCACCCTTTTTGGGGCTAGAGTTTTCACATATGAATTTGGGGAGAAAACAAACATCTACATGTCCTTTCTTTTTACTGATTTCACAAATATTTATTGAATGACTCTCATTTGCTGCTGATTGGTAATAAAGACATAAACAGTGAACTAACAGATGTCATTATTTTGGAGCTTACATTTAGTTCAGGAAGACAAATAATGAGTAAACAATTCATAAATAAGATATTTTAGTTAGACAAAAAGTGTTACAAATGAAATATACTTAACAAAACTCGGGGAGGGTGGATTACTTGGGTTCTTTATATGTCAGGGGCTGAAGTGATGACTTTGATGCTAGTCTTTAAAAAGCCAGGTAAAGTACTTCTCAAGCCATGGGAAGAGTAAGATAAAAGACACTATTACAGTTGTATTTTTGTAACACATCAAGTGTTATAAATATCAAATCAATATAAAAATCAAATCAATTTTTCACACTCAAGTTCCAATCCAGATACTTATTAATTGAATATTTGTGTCAGTGATTAATAGTCTTGGGCTCTGAAATGTAATAGCCATGGATTTAATTTTTAACTTCTCTAACCCTAAATTTCCTATCTTTCAAATGTAGTTAATGTTACGTATTTTATCAAGCCACTATAGAAATTACATACATAACATATAAAATGTCTATTAAAATATTTATTTTCATTAACTATTGATGTTATTATTATTACTGTTAAGTAGGGACAGCTGATACAAATTATTCTGACCTGGGATTTACAGTTACAATATATAGATTGACATCCACATTCTGTCTCATAATAGCTGCATAGTCAACTTAACTTATTAATTAATTTATGAAACCAATTGGTTTTGTCTTATCTTTGCTTATTCCTGGAGCCCTGTTTGGCCCAGTTTCGTCCTACACTAAGATCCCCCCTTTCATCATTATGATACATTAGTTAATCCACAAAATTACTCAGTCATTGAGTACCTATGCTTGGTCAGAGATCTCCAACATCAGAAACGTCCAGTAACCCTCCTAAACGCTTGTCTATCTCTTACCAGTATAATATTCCCTTTCTTCTTCTCTTTGACAGTGTCTCACAGAGCAACCAGAATTTCTGCCAGCTGGCTATTTGTTGATAGTCCATTTTTATAGAAATCGGTCTTATTGGCGGGGTGCAGTGGCTCATGCCTGTAATCCCAACACTTTTGGAGGCCAAGGCAGGTGGATCATGAGGTCAGGAGATCGAGACCATCCTGGCTAACACGGGGAAACCCCATCTCTACTAAAAATGCAAAAAATTAGCCCGGTGTGGTGGTGGGTGCCTGTAGTTCCAGCTACTTGGGAGGCTGAGGCAGGAGAATGGCATGAACCCATGAAGCAGAGCTTGCAGTGAGCCAAGATCGCCCCACTGCACTCCAGCCTGGGAGACAGAGCGAGATAGGCTCTGACTATTTCTAGACTTGCCCCTTTGCCCCAGTGAAGACAAAAATCTTAAGAGTAAATATTTTATCTGCAACAATGCAAATGAGATTACAATTGTTTGTATTTTTGGTAGACCCAGAAGTTACATACAGAAGTTATACCAGTATGAGTTATTGTTTTTGAAAAAGCTAGACTTAAAAAACAAAACAAAAAAAATGACTACAACAAAATTATTTAAAAAGCTCTAACTAAATTTTAGGTGAAAGATCTTATTTGCAAGATTATTTATAAAATTATATATTTCCAATTATTTTCTCAGAGAAAATTGGAAAAAGCAAATATGATTTTCAGAAACAATATTATGCTCTAAGGCAACTTAATAATAATAACAGAATGTGATTGTAACAAGTCACATATTGATTGCTAGGAAGAAACTTATTCCAGGAAATAGTAAGTAGGATATGATATAATCATATCAACACCCAGAAATAAAATAAAGCTAATTGCCACAGCTGACTTCATTTCAACTGAAAATATAGTAATTAAAAAAACTGAAAAGAGAAATCTGTGTCTAGAATATTAAACTGTTTCAATAAATTATAAAAACAACATTTGACGGGCCGTTATGCTTAAAGTTAACATTACCTTTTATCTAAAGTGAAATTGGCCACATTGGTATGAAAATTTCTTTGAGTATGCTGTTTAGCTTCTAGTTTGTGGTAAACGGCTTTTGAAAATATGCTTCTTAGATGTTAAAACTAGAGAAATCTTGAAAGGATTATATTCAATATAAACAAAAGAACTTGAGAGAAAAAAAGATACACACACACACACACACAAACTTTACCAGATTTGCCTATTTTTTCAAAGCCCTTAGTAATTCCTGCTTGTTCAGTGCAAATCAACTATTTCTCAATTTTAAAGGCACAGTAACCATCTTTCTTTACATCCACATTGTAATTATTACTTCTCACAAATCCGTATTTTAGCTTAATATCTACATAAAAGGCAAACTTCCTGTCTTTGACACTCCTTGACTATGAGATTGATTGTGTTTGAAGCCACATGTAATTTTTGTTAGTTTACATTTGCATCATATTTTCTTTCATTTTCCTGGAATTGTGATTACGTTCCAAACTCAGGATCTGGTCATAAGCTTTAATTGTTGGTGCTTTTCTAGGAGGTAAGAATGCATTTATTTTCTCATCATATTCTTTAGGCTCTAGTAACTTTTAACCTTAGAACGATCTGGAGTCATTATAATGGTTAATCATATTTTTTTAAAATGTAAAATTCAATTCTGAAATTAATGTAGTGTTGTTTGGATCACTTTATATCAATGTAGGAAACTCATAGTTCCTTAAGAATCAAAAAGAGAGAAAATGGGCAAAAGGGCACAGGCTCTAGTTACATAGAGTTTATCTAATTTGAGAAGGGAGCTATCAGATAAATATATAATAAAAAAATATATAAATATATAATAAAAAAGATCACACACACACACACTGAAGTTGGAATTGTGAGAGAGAACCCTGTCCAAGGATCCCCAGTGTATCTTAAGCAGTATCCAAGGACATTCTAAGGGTATATGGTTCTACTGCCAAGTTTTACTCTGGAGCCTCAGGTTAAAATTCCCATGACTAGGCTACAGCTATTTAGAAATCCACAGCTGGACAATTTACTAGCAAAGAGACATATATATTATTTGAAAAGGCAGAAAAGACTGAAAATCATTAGGTAAACACCAGCTGGCAGACAAGATTGAAGAGCAAAAAAGAAAAAGACAGGTGATAGAGACCGATGGAAAAACCAGGATGGAGAAAAGGTATTGATATAAGTGTGTCAGGGGTACAAATTCTATAACTGTTATTATGCACAGGGCCTGCAAGTTAGGCATGGTATTAAAATTATGACCATGCAATAAAGATTATTGAGCTAAGTAACTGACAGGAAAGAAACGTGCAGATATTCACAAATATACGAAATGAAGATAAAAAATTTATGGAGAGGCCGGGCACGGTGGCTCACGCCTGTAATCCCAGCACTTTGAGAGGCCAAGGCAGGTGGATCACCGGGTCAGGAGATTGAGACTAGCCTGGCTAACATGGTGAAAACCCATCTCTACTAAAAATACAAAAAATTAGCCAGGCGTGGTGGCACATGCCTATAGTCCCAACTACTCAGGAAGCTGAGGCAGGTGAATGGTGTGAACCCGGGAGGCGGAGCTTGCAGTAAGCTGAGATCACACCACTGCATTCCAGCCTGGGCGACAGAGCAAGACTCCGCCTCAAAAAAAAAAAAAAAAAAAAAAAAAAAATTACGGAGAAAGAAAGGATAAAATGAGCAAGAAAATGATGCATACACTTTATGTTTTCTTGCTACAAAGACTATATCTGAAACATGATAAATAAAACATGATGCATGGAGATTGTCCTCTATATAACAACATTTAGATAGATAGCCCTATTCCATTTAGATAGGCCTACTATTTTCCATTACTTAGAAAGGAACTGAGATCGAATGAGTTTTAAACCTACGATGAAATGGTTCTGTTCTGCTTATTCCTGAGCTGAAATTTCACAGTGTGATCCTCTCATTATGAAAGTCAATTTGAAAATCCCGACACTTGAGTGGAGTACTGAATATGACATTGTCTATAAACCACAAGAAACTGCCCATTCAAAATTAAATAAATAAATAATTAAATGCATTGATTATTATGTTCCTGACATGGGCTAGGCACTGAGGATTCCATTAGAAACAAAGGGAAAAAATGTGGTCTTTACTCTTATGCAGCTACAGTTTAGAGACGAAGAAAGACAGAAACAATTTCACAAATTAGTGTAATAAATACAAGTTGTGATAAAAATAAATGAAGGAATAATGCAAAGTATTGAGCAAGTATATAGCAAGTGAAGGTGGGGAGAGGCGGAAGTGCTGGGGTTTGGGATGAAAAAGAAGGCTACCCTGACAAATAGCTGGATTCCTGATTGAAGTAGAACTAGAAATCCACATAGGAGTGGAGAAGATAGCAACAGAGGATGATGGTTGGTGGAGTACATTTAAAGCAAAGTAAGGACCAGAGGTAAAACACCTGCCTGGGAGGATTATCAAGAAACCAGTGGTTGTTATTTGTTAGAATGAATGGGTGTACAGTGTAGGAGGAGGTAGGAGGAGCATGCAGGGATAGATTACGATGGCTTTTGACATTTAGACCACGTTTTGACAGTACAGGTGATGATATGTGCATAAATTATAAAACAAATTTAAATAGAATATTCATAGAGGCCTTAGTAGAGTTCTATGGAAGGACAGTACAAGGAGGGATAATTCTTACTGATGGGTTAGCGAAAGCTTCATGGAGGGGGATATATGTATGTAGGGCCTTGACAGAGAGGTGATGTTTTAATTGGAGACTTGAGATGAGATGCATAGGTCAAAAGAATAGTTGTTGCAAAAGCACACAGAAAGATGTGACTTGGATTGTAAATAATGAGTCTATGTGAATGGAGACAGTTGGAGATAAGGCTGAAATTATAGACTGGAGGCAGATTGCAGAGAATTGTGAATGCCTGACAACGCTGCTTGCATGAGAACTTTTTATTTGCTTATACCTTACTTTGTAAGCAAGGAGAAAATGCACTATTTAGAGCATGAGATTTGGGTTTCAGTCCCAACCCTTTACTTACCAGCTGTGTAATTTGACAATTTACTTAATATTTATTTATGTATTTTCTTCATTGAAAATACAGAAAATAACATCATTGGGATGATACAAGGACTAAATGAATATTCAATAAGATGAAGAATAAAAATATTTAGCTTAGAGATTGGCATATAAAACCTTAATAAATATTATTAGTATTAATAAAATAAGTTTACATCAGCATGTGAAATATTTATGTATACAGTACAGAGGGCTTAAATTCAGCAGTTGAGGCCATTGTAGAAAATAAGAAATGATGAGAACTTGAGCAATGGCTATTGGAGTATAAAGAAGGGCAGTAATATTCCATAGACAATATGAAGGAAAACCAAATGCTACTTTGTACATTTTATCACTACAAGGACACTAAGCTCTGAGAAGTAAACAATGCCTGTGTTTAAGTAACTGAGGCTTAGGAACATGGTGTTTTGCCATTAATTGAAATCAGAGCACAGACGAAAGGAACCTTGTTGAGGAGGCAGGAGTTGATGAGCATGAACAGCATTCTCTGGGTAGTGAAAAGAAACATGTCTGATAAGAGAGGATATGCATTATCGATGACTCTAATTCAATTTGTTCATTCACTCTTTAAAAGCTATCAGAAAGGCCAGGCGCTGTGGCTTACACCTGCAATCCCAGCACTTTGGGAGGCCGAGGTGGGTCAATCATCTGAGGTCAGGAGTTCAAGACCAGCCTGGCCAACATGGCGAAACCCCGTCTCTATTAAAAATACAAAAATTAGCTGGGCGTGGTGGCACGTGCCTGTAATCCCAGCTACTCGGGCGGCTGAGGCAGCAGAATCGCTTGAAACCGGGAGGTGGAGGTTGCAGTTAGCCAAGATCGTGCCACTGGACTCCAGCCTGGGTGACAGAGTGAGACTCTGTTTCAAAATAATAATAATAATAATAAAATAATAATAATAAAATAATAATAATAATAATAAAGCTATCAGAAATAAAACCATTGTGGTTGAAATTTATCTCATGATGTATTTTAATTTATTTATTGATTTATTCAACCTACTGCCTGTGACAGCTTGAAACATACCACAGACACAAACACAATTGATGTGTAATTGTAGAACGTGTAATTTTTTTATTCATCTTTATTTTTTATAAACTACGATGAATGCAAACTATATAAAATATAAATGTACAGCTTAACAAATTATGATAAAGAAAATACTTGTGTCACTACACAGAAGAAAAAGAGAAGGAACACTGAAGGCTCAGAAGCCTCCCTCCATGCTCCTACTCAGTCACCTCTCATTTCTCCATTTCCCCAAGTTTTACATTAATTAATCTGTATCATTTCATCTATTCATCTCTAAAACCTAACTATTTATCCTCAAAACCATTCTTTTTGTCTTTCTTACCTTTAAACTTAACGTGTATGAAATCAAACACTATAAATTCCCTTCTGCCTGGCTTCTTTACTTCAAACTTTTATGTTCCATCTGTTGGGTTGTTTGTATTTGTAGCTGTTCATTTTATACCTGTGCAGTATTGCAATGGATGAATATACAACGATTTATTCATTACTTATATCTTTTATGGGCATTAGGGTTGTTTCTATTTTGGTGACTATTATAAATAGTATGTGTAGACTATATTTGTTTATGTTTGATGGTATAAAAATACATTCATTTCTGTTGGGTTAACATATTGCAATTGAGTTGGAACAGCATCACTTAAGTGTATCTTCAATTTTACCAGACAATGACAAACTATTTTCCAAAATAATTAGGACCATTAGCCATGAATGTTATGGATGAGTGTTATACATCACAGTCCACATTTGGCATCATAATTTATTTTATTTTATTTTATTTTTATTTTTATTTATTTATTTTTTTTGAGACAGGAGTCTCGCTCTGTCACCCAGGCTGGAGTGCAGTGGTGTGATCTGGGCTCACTGCAAGCTCCGCCTCCCAGGTTCACGCCATTCTCCTGCCTCAACCTCCCAAGTAGCTGGGACGACAGGCATGAGCTACCACGCCTCACTAATTTTTTGTATTTTAAGTAGAGACCGGGTTTCACCGTGTTAGCCAGGATTGTCTTGATCTCCTGACCTCGTGATCTGCCCGCCTTGGTCTCCCAAAGTGTTGGGATTACAGGCGTGAGCCACCACGCCCGGCCTGTTTCATTTATTTTAATAGGTGTGAAATGTTCTATCACTGTGATTTTGAATTCTTTGAGAACTTTTTGCCTGTATTTATTGGTTTTCTATTATTTCTAGATTTCTGAATGTTTTTATTTTGAAAGGATTTAGACTTATTTTAATACTTTATTATTTCTTGTGTCTGTTTTGGTAAGTTTTACTTTTCTAAAATTTGTCTATTATGCATATGTTTTCACCTTATTTAAATAATATTGTTCATATTATATTCTAATTAACATTTGAATGTGTCAAGTATATGTAGCAGTATTCTCTTTTCATTTCTGAATTGGTTATTTGTAACTTTTCTCATTTTATCTGATCATTCATAATAGATATTTACAAATCATATCAAGCTTTCAAAAATAATTTTCACTTATTTTTATGATCATCTAAAATTGTAATTCTTTAATTATACTAATTTATGTTTTTCACATTCTTATTTCTACTTAATTTACATTACATTTCTTTTTCTAACTACACACTAATTTTCAGCAATTCTTTCGTCTTATACGTGCATGCATCACTTTGAGATCCTGATTTCAGTTCTTTTGAATAAATACCTAGAAGTGGGGTTGCTGGATCATAGGGTAGCTCCATTTTTAATTTTTGAGGAACACCCATGCTGTTTTCCATAGTGGCTGCAGCATTTTGCATTCCCACCAATAGTGTACAAGGGTTCCGATTTCTCCACATCTTTCCCAACACATACTGCATTTTTTGAAATTGTTAATAGCCATCCCCACAGATTGAGAAGATATCTCATTGTAGTTTTGGTTCACATTTCTCTGACGATTAATATCATTGAATATTTTCTCATATGTGTTATCCATTTTCATGTCTTCTTTGGAGAAATGTATTTCCAAGTTGTAGCTCATTTTTAAAATCAGAGTATTAGCTTTGTTACTGATGAGTTATAAGAGTTCTTTATATATTTTGGGTATTAGCCACTTATCAGATGTGTGGTTTGCAAAAAAAAAAAAATGTATCCCATTCTATATCTTATATCATACAGAAAAATCAACTCAAATTAGACTAAAACAAAAAGGTAAGACTTACACAAAGGAAAGACCCAAAACTATGACATTCCTAAAAAAATAAGAAAAAACTTAATGAGCTGATGTTGGCAATGATTTTATGAATATGCTACCAAAAGTACACAGGTAATAAAGCCAAAAATAAACAAGTGGAACTAAATTAAGCTAAAAATCAGGACAGCAAAGGAAGCAATTAACAGAGTAAAAAATCTACCTATGGAATGAGATAAATATTTTAAAATCCTACTATCAACAACTCACAGTATTATCATACTATTATTTATTAAGTTATGGGCCTATATTTGATACATTGTTATTAGCTGAAGTCCATAGTTCAGATTCTTTATGTAATTTGTTGTTGTTCCAGGACCTCATCCAGAATACCATGTTACATTTAGCTTTCATCTCCCTTTAGGTTCCTCTTGCCTGTGACAGTTTCTCAGAATTTCCTTGTTTCTGATGACCTTGGCAGATATTTTGTAGGATACCCCTCTCTAAAAAATTCACCTGATGTTTTTCTCATGATTAGACAGAGGTTATGAATTGGAGGAAAGAAGATCCCAGAGGTAAAGTGCCATTTTCACCTACATAATATATGACTCTTGATAATGACCCTCATCACCTTGCTGAGATACTGCTTGTTATCTTTCTACACTCTGAAGTGACACTCCCCCCCCACCCTTTTCTACACTTTATTCTTTGGAAGAAAGTCACCGTGCACAGTTCACATTTAAGAAGCATATATTCATATTACCTCTCCTAAAGAGGTAATTATTTTAGCATATTTTCAAATATTGACCTATCTATTTATAATTGGATAAATGCTACTAGGTTGTACTTTATTTTTATATTTTGTTTGATTTGATATGCTAACATTTATTGAGGATTTTGCATCTACACTCACGAGAGATAAGGTCTGTTGTTTTCCTTTCTTGTAATGTCTTTATCTGTTGTGGTATTAGAATAATTCTATCCTTGAGGATATGTAGGAAATGTTTCCTTCATCTCTGTTTTCTGGAAGAGATTGTAGAAAATTTGTATCTTTTCTTTCTTAAATGTTTGGTAGAATTCACTAATAAATTTTCTGGGCTTGTTGCTTTCTTTTTTGGAACGTTATTACTTTTTGACTCAATTTCTTTAATAGATATAGGCCTATTCAGGCAATCTCTTCATCTTTCTGTCAGTTTTAGAAATTTGTGTCTTTCAAGGAATTGGTCATTCTTGTCTAAGTTATCAAATTTGTGAAAAAAGAGTTGTTCATAATATTCCTTTATTTTTTAAAAGTCCATAGCATCAGTAATTATACCCCTTTTTAATTTATGTTATTAGAAATTTTGTCTTCTCTCTTTTGTCCTTGGTTAACTTGGCTAGAAGTTTGTCATCATTAATGATCTTTACAAAGAACTACCTCTTAATTTTACTGATTATCTCTATTGTTACACTTTTTCAGTTTTATTGATTTCACTTTTATTTTTACCACTTCTTTACTTCTGCAAGCTTTAGGCTAAAGTTGCTCTTTCTCTAGTTTTCTGAGATGCAGGCTTAGATCACGGTTTTCAGATACTTATTCACTTTAATAACATTGACTTAATATTATGAAAATATTACTAAAGACTTTGTTATATCAACTTGATATGTTATATTTCATTTTCATTTACTTCAAAATATTTGTGAAATTTATTTTTGACACATTTTATTTGATTCATGTGTCATTTAAAAGTGTGTTGTTTAATTTCCACATACTTTAGGATTTTCTAGTTATCTTTCTAGTATTGATTTCTAGCTTATTTCCATTGTGGTCTGAGAACATATTGTATAAGATTTTTATTAACTTACATTTATTACAATATGTTTTATGGTCCAAAATGTAATGTTTTGGTTAACATCCCATATGAGCTTTGAAAATCATGTATATTCTAATAATGTTGAATGGAGTATTCTGTAAATGTCAATGAAGTAAAGCTGATTGATAATGCTATTCAGGTAGATGATATTTCATTCTAAAAGTTTTGAGTATAACAACTTCTTAAACTTAATAGCTATTTTGAAAATGAAAACAAATATTCAAATTATCAAAGCCTAATATTGATATTTTGAAATTGTTCAAGGAAAATAAAGCATTTAGAGTATATAATTCTAAATATACCTAATAATTTATAATATTTTTTCTGCATTATTAGTAGTATTTTATAAAGTCAGTGTTTACTTAAATTCATCCCACTATTTACGTTTTCATTATATTTTATTCTTTACATACTTCCAAAATCCATTTGGCATAATTTTCCTTTATTTTCAAGAATATTCCTAAGAAGCCCTCTTATTTTACTTCTACTGATAGTAAATTATTTTTGTTTTCCTAAAAATGTCTTTATTTCAACATCATATCTTCAATTACAATTTACTTTGGCATAGATTTCTGAATTGGCAGTTATTTTCTTTTTCACAAATGACGATATCATGTCACTATATTTTGGCTTCCATCACTGTTGAGAAATCATTTGTAAATGTCACTATTACTAACTTGAAAATAAGAGGGTTGGGCGCGGTGGCTCATGCCTGTAATCCCAGCACTTTGGGAGGCCAAGGCGGGTGTATCATGAGGTCAGGAGATCGAGACCATCCTGGCTGACATGGTGAAACCCCATCTCTACTAAAAATATAAAACATTAGCCAGGCGTAGTGGCGGGCGCCTGTAGTCCCAGCTACTCCGGAGGCTGAGGCAGGAGAATGGCGTGAACCCGGGAGGCGGAGCTTGCAGTGAGCGCAGATTGCACCACTGCACTCCAGCCTGGGCGACAGAGCTAGACTTCATCTCAAAAAAAGAAAAAAAAAAAAAAAAAAAAAAAAGAAAGTAAGAGCTCTTTTCTATTTTTACTTGACCAGTTTTCTTTAGTTTTATTTTGATGGTTGATGTGTAGACTGTCTTTTGTATCCACTCTACTTAGTAGCAAAAAAAATCTTGAAAAAATGGGCTAGTCATATTCATGCATTTTAGAAAATTTTCATAAGCTACCTTTTGTATTACTTCTGTCTCATCAATATACTCCTCACTTCTGGGACTCGAATTAATCATATGTTAGAGATTCACCAATATGCTATTTGTTTCTTTTTTCCTATATAAAAATTTCTGAACTTTTATCTCTAATTGTTGCATTCTGTTTTGTTTGTTTTGGCCAATCATCAAATGTATTGTTTCTCATTTGCTTTGCATAATATGCTTTTGAGTATGTTCATTGAGTCTTTGTTTTAGATTGTTATGTTATCCACTGCAATAATCTATATATTTTTCAATGTGCTAAGTCTCTTTTTATTATATTTGGTACTCTATCCAATTGTTGAATCTTAGTTTTTACCTCCTTGAATGTGAATAAATTTTTTTATTTTATTTTTTTTTTAGACGTAGTTTGGCTCTTGTTGCCTAGGCTGGAGTGTAATGGTGTGATCTCAGCTCACGGCAACCTCCACCTCCTGGGTTCAAGTGATTCTCCTTCCTCAACTTCCCAAGTAGCTGCGATTACAGCCGCCCTCCACCACGCCCAGCTAATTTTTGTATTTTTAGTAGAGATGGGGTTTCACCATGTTGATCAGGCAGGTCTCATCCCTGACCTCAGGTGATCCACCTGCCTTGGCCTCCCAAAATGTTGGGATTACAGGCGTTAGCCAAAGAGCCTGGCCAAAATAAATAATGTTATCTTCAGTCTCTATCTGATAGTTCCAACATTTGTAATTTTTTTTGAGCTGTCTCTTTATTCTTATTTTTGAAATTCCTGCTCATATAATTTTGCCACCTTTTTTTCCTGGTTACATTTGATTGTGTTTGTAGTATATTGTCACTGAAAAAGTACTTGCAGAGGTAAATTTGAGGATGATGATTATGTCATCTGTAATGGATTTCTTACTCGAGAAATTGCTTGTAATTTACTTCTGCCTATTATCTGTAGACTTTAGCAATAATTAATTACCTTAATTCAATTGCATGGTTTGGAATTGTCTTGACTATTCATATTATTTTATGATAGACTCCACTATGTAGGGATGCCAATTTTATTACATTCAGCTTTACTCTTAGATTGGAATTATTTGTGTTGCAGGAAGGGAGTGTTACCAAAGTCTACTGCATTTACTTTTGTTTTCTTAGCAACATAGGCTGTCTAAAGTGCAATCCAACCTTTCAGTCACTTCTGTGGATTGGCAAATACCCAGAACAAATTTAATCCTAAATGTTGTACCTTCGTGACCCTTCTTCTATTCCTAGCACACCAATGCCTCACTATATTTTTAACTCTTCACTTTATCTTATATAAAAAAGAGTTAATTATTTAGTAAGAAGTAATTAGTAGTGGAAATTCTGTTTTAAAATTTAGTAGATCTTTGATCTGTATTCTATATCAATAACTATATCTTCATACACCTTTCAAGTCTTATCCTTCAATAAGGGTAAACAGAACATTACCATAATTATTTTACTTCTAATTAAAATCTTTCCTATATATTTTGCTTGCAAGTTCCATTCAGTTAAATACAAACTGGTGTATTCCAGATTAATAGAAATATACAGGAGGTTTTTTTTTTTTTTTCCAGAAAATAAGAAACACAAATGTTATTTTTGAGGTTTAAAGACTATATAAATATGGAATATTTAAAAGTATATTGTTCATTACTTTTTACATTGGAAAACATAGTTTTTAATATTTTATAAAAGAATATTATATTATAATCATCATCATATTTGTGATCACTGCCCCTTCTGTGATAGGTGCTGTGCAGAATATTTTCTTTAATTACCTGTATCTCATAACTAAAATTTAGATTTTAAGGATTTGGTACCCCTAACTCTACAAGTTAGAATGATTTTTTTTTAAAGGTAAGTAACTTATCCAAGGTGCACAGAGCATGAAATAAATACGGCAGAATTAAAAACTTTTTTATCTGACTCCAAATTATTTGTTCTTTATAAATTGACATATGATAAAATAAATTTATATAATATTTCATATTGCTGTTGAGTAAATAGGAGCACACATATAAACTCAAATTGTATTTGAATAACTAAATGTGACTTTTTAAAAGAATGTATTGTACATTTCAACATTCTGTTTCTGTGTTTTCTGTAAAATATTAATAATACAAATTATTTTATCTTTTTACTTAAATAACAGTGCTGACATATTTAAGAAAACTTTGTAATGTTCTCAAAAATTACAATAGGATTGATTTTCTGAAAACCTAATTATTTTTAAATTTTGTTTTATAATTACTTGTCAGTATCAAAATTCACTGAATCAATACCATGCAAACACAATAAGTGATATGACATACAGTGCATCATGTTCAGTAGAGAGACAGAAAAATGAGGTAAATTATTTTCAAGCTCAGAGTACTAATTTTATTTGAATTATAAATTACTATCACTTTGTAGTTCTAAAATAAATTTAAAAACAAAAATGAAGACCAATTTACTAGCTCTGTATCAATTTTTGTTCTGTTTGTTTACTTACATGCATTATGACAATTAAATGTCACAAGTTTTTTTTTTTACAGTGTACCTCAGAGATGTTAAAAAAATTGTCTAATGTCACAAGGCCATTTTTTTTCCAACCCCCAAGTGAGTTGCTCAAATATAGACCTCACAAGGCCATTTTTTTTCCAACCCCCAAGTGAGTTGCTCAAATATAGACCTCAACCTTTTTCTTAAAGGAAAAATACTTTATCTGACATAGCCACAATTTGTGCTTTTTACATCCCTTTACCATCATTGATCAACTATGTTTTATACAGATCATGATTTTTCATCTGCTCTTTATAAAATTCTTTATATATGATTTATATGTTGTTTTATGTTTTATATGGAAACTCTCAAAAATGTGAAATTACTAATTTAAGATAACAGCTAGTACAAGAAGAGCAGCAAACAGAATTAAGGTCTCCAAAATGTATGTTACTTTCTTATATAGATTTGGTTAATTATCAAAATCAAGTTGATTTTATATCTAACTTTGAAGTTTACATGATGGATATGGATTATTATGCTGCTTTGGGCAGAAGTAGATATCTTTTATCCAAAGAGTAATTCTTTGTTGTTGAAATTCCAAGCATACATCAATATTAGGCAGATGAAATCACAAGACTCAAGCATATCCATTTCACCTACTGATAAAATCACCCTTCTAAATTAGCAAAACATATTTAGCATTAACTCTGCTAATTCATGGAAGAAATATTTTGCATAACTAAGTTAGCACATTTTCTTTTAGAGTGTCAGACTAATTATATTTATTGGTGAAAGCATATGAACTCTTTGAGGAAACTGGCTTACAAAAAAGTGCAGTGGTCTTTAATAAATATTTACCTCTTACTGTCATGTGCTGAGGATAAAATGCAGAATATGATGTAGTCTCCATTCTTTAGAATATCCTACTTTTGTAGAAAGACTTTCGTTATTTAAAAATTCTAATAAGGATGGCCATAATCTTTCTCTTAGGGTAAGGTTTTGTTTTATTACTACATATATTTTATATCTGTTTTATTAAAAAACGTATAACTGTGCTACAGAACAGAATTTCATTAACTCATCAGTTTTTATTATTATTAACAATAGCATTTACAATTGATTTTTGGTGCTAAATTATATCTCAGAGCAGTATAAATGAAAGCATTCTGCCTATGAATCAAGAGACTTACCTTTTGGCTTAGCAATGTTGATAACCGGCTGTGTGATGGTGAAGAATCGTTGGATCTCATTCTACATCCACCAAGTAAGGAATGTGAAACAGACACTCTGTTGAAAATTTACCAGAAATTGAAAATTTAATGATCAAAAAGTATTATAAAGTGTTACTTAAATATTGATCAACATCTAAATTATACATAATTACAGCGTATTTCTTACCCTATTTATACAAACATTATATTTCTTAGAGGATGGGGTTATGTCTTAATGATTTTTTGTTAACTCCTATAGTATTTTGCATGCTGCTAGTTGTGGAATATACGACTAGGTCAAATCTGTATCCTTTTTTTTTTTTTTTTGTCAGCATCCAAAATCTTTTTAATAAGAGGGTAGGATCCAGGGTTATTATTATTATTATTTTTGGTTTGGAGACAGAGTCTCGCTCTGTCGCCCAGGCTGGACTGCAGTGGCGCCATCACGGCTCACGGCAACCTGCGCCTCCCGGGTTCACGCCATTCTCCTGCCTCAGCCTCCCGAGTAGCTGGGACTACAGGGGCCCGCCACCATGCCCGGCTAATTTTTTGTATTTTTAGTAGAGACGGGGTTTCACAGTGTTAGCCAGGATGGTCTCAATCTCCTGACCTCGTTCGTGATCCGCCCGCCTTGGCCTCCCAAAGTGCTGGGATTACAGGCGTGAGCCACCGCGCGAGGCCCCAGGTTAGTTTTTGTAGCCTTGGCTGGCCGGTCGCCCTCTGGCACGCTCGAACTTCCGGCCCTTGGAGCGGACGTAGAGTTTGGGGCTGGGTTTCCGGGACCTTGCCTAAAGGCCGGTACACTTTTCGGCCTTTGAGAGGACGGCGAGCAGGGCGGTGCCACAGCCCCGGGGGTAGTCTAGGGCCGCAGCGGGCCCGGCTGGTCACGCGCGGCGCACACACCTTCAGTTTGGGCAACTCCTGAACCCGCACATGGTTCTCACAACCACGGTGGTTGTGTTTTCCCGGCCAGGAAGCTTCATCTTCCGGATCATCTGGAAAAGGGACAGAGGTGGCCGCTTGGTGCGACTCACAAACAACCCCTTCAGCACAACCTGGTTGAATGTGTAGTTCGTCTGGCGAGAAACCTGTACAGCTTGACCAACAGCCTCAGGTAGGTATCCTGCCTCTTGGGCTCCTTGCGCGGAACCTTTCGGTCCTTGTTGTGGAGGATGTCAACTCCCATGATGGCGTCTCCTATCTTCTTTCTGAATAATAGGAAAAAGTGATGCTTTCAAAGAAACACCAGAAGTGTTTCACATATTTTTCTCTGTATTTAATGACTTCATTTTGAAAATCTGAAAAAGATGATAATAATTATTTGCAATATATTGGGGCTATTTTTTTCACTAAACATAGATAACCTAATCAAAATTTGATTGTAGACTTGCAAAAATAATGAGTGGTTGCAATTACCAACTACTAGTAATAAAATTATTAATTTTCTTTTAATCATTCTTGAAAGGTAAAACTTCTCCCTGATTGAAAGGGTAATAAATCTCATATCTTATCTAAATGATATGCAGTATTTATTGACACAAAGAAAATTTATATATATATAAATTGATATGGATATATGGATGGATGTGTAGACATACACATTGAGAAAATGTGTACATATTTCTGGTTAGTGAATAAAATCTTAGTTGAAAAAATCAGTAAATATGTAAGTCACAAATAAAAAAATACAGCATACGAAAGAACAAAAGCTTTATGAGAATTGACCTTTAATCAGAAACATTAAGTTCCTTCTGATATTCTCTATGATGTGTGGATGATGAACTTAACCGTGAATGAAAAATAGTTTATTAAAGTGAATACATTTCTAAGATTTCTTGCTAAATTGAAAATATGTCCTTAGTAAATTATTTTTAAGTAATAAATTAAAAAACAGTTTATTATTGAGTGAATAAAAAAAGAGTCTAGAAATGCATGAAACATACAGCAGTAAGGGAAAACTGAAGAAAATGTGCCTATGTAGGAAAAAATAATGATAAAGATTATTAAAGATAAAATAGAGCATGGATAGCTATGATTTTTGAAGTTATTTTATTTTCAAAAGGTATCAAATTAATTTCATGGGTCCACATATCAATTTTATAATTATTTTAATGAGAATATTAGTAATGACATTTTAATAGTAATTAATAAATATTTAGAATGTCACATTTATGTTAGTAACCTTCAAAGAATAAAGACTAGACCTTATAATTTTCATCTTGTATAGGGACCTTTTGTTTGAAGAACTACATTTTTAAAAATGTTTTTAATGAATACCAAAATGTAACAGAAATCAAATATTTCTAAATAGGTGCCTAAAACCAAAATTAAATAGTAGTAAAATTAGTATCGTTAATATTTTATAAATGAGGTCACTGTAGAGATTTTTACATAATCACCAACTGCATGTAATATATTCTGACGTAAGAAATTTGATATGAGCTTGGATGGATAACCAACTTTTAGTACCTGGTGTTTCTATTATCAAACTTTAAGGTTTTTTGTTTGTTTGTTTCAAGAACTGATTTCTATTTCATATATTATTTCTTCAAAAACTCTTCTCAAGTGTTCGTTTTTCTCTGGAAATATTTATTTTTCTTTAGAAAGTCAATTCTACATTATGTTTTATTTGCAATATATAAACACATATTTCAGATAATGAATACAGAATTATTTAGAAACCAGTCCTTCCCTTTGATTTGAATGGTACCATAACAATTAGAAAAAAGACTAGCCACAGCTCTGATATTTGATTTTGCTAGTGTTCAGTTGAAAAGTACTAAAATGTCATTTTATTTATAATCATGGGACCCATTGTCAGAGATATAAAACTGACATGCTATTTGTTTCAAGGTCCAGGTAATTTTTGTTGAATGTTTTAAATGTATTTCTCTTTTTCTCTCTCTCCCGTGTGTGTGTTAGTGGAGGGGGTTATTTTAATGTCAACAGAGATATGAGGTGTAGAATAAGATAGAAGGAAAGATAAATATTTGAAACATGAATGGCCATTTCCTTCTACCAAGTCACTAAAATTTTTGTCAAAGAAAATTAACATTGCATGTACATCTATTGTATATATGAGTGTACATATATGTAGTATGTGTGTGCATATCTTTTGCTTGTTTTTTTTTCTGTAACAAGGAGGAAGGTCTATTGCTTAAGGAGAACTGGGAAAGGATTTGCAAAGTATGTCTCACTGTGGGCACATTCTCAGGCAGATTATTTTCAGTAAAGTGTGCATATTAAGGATGAAGATTGGATAAATGGGTTTCTTGAAACTATCCATATTTTTATATTCCTCAAAAAGTCGTCTTGTGCTCCACAGTATACACGGTGCTTGCTTGAAAATCAATGAACCAGAGACTTAAAAAAAAATTTCACGAAGAAAATATGCTACATCTGAACCCTAGAAAACCTTTTTTTGAAGTTAAGAAGAGGAGGAGGTTTATAAATTAGACTAGGAAGAAACACCCAAACATGTAGGAAAAAATGAAGAATAGTTAGGTGCATTGGAATCTGAGTGAGGAAACAGTTATGAGGAATTTCTCAACTGTGTCAAATGCCGATGAGAATTTGAATAAAATGTGAATTTGGAATTGACTTTTTTTGTTTTCCAGGATGAATAGAAACACTTAATAACAGGGGAAGCTGCCATAAAAGCCAAATTGAAATGGGTCTCCAGAAATGAAAAGAGGATCTGGAGACAGGGTAGTTTCTTAAGGAAACTTTCTTCTGAATTTTGTTACATGGGATTGCATAGAAGTAGAATAGTAGTTAAAAAGATAGAATCAGGGGTGGTTTTTCTTTCTTTTTAAGACTGTAGATCATACAGCAGGTTTCTATCCAGATAGTAACATTCAAATAAAGCAAGAGAAGTTGATGAGACAAAACAGAAGCAGAAAATTATGGGCTGGGTGCGGTGGCTCACACCTGTAATCCCTGTGCTTTGAGAGGCTGAGTCAGGCAGATCATTTGAGGCCAGGAGTTTGAGACCAGCCTGGACAATATGGTGAAACCCCATCTCTACTAAAAAATGCAAAATTTAGCCAGGCATGGTGGCGGGCGCCTGTAATCCCAGCTACTCAGGAGGCTGAGGCAGGAGAATCGCTTGAATCCGGAAGGTGGAGGTTGCAGTGAGCCAAGATTGCACCACTGCACTCCAGCTTGGATGACAGAGTGAGACTCTGTCTCAAAACACACACACAGACACAGACACACACACACACACACACACAAACAATAAAAAATGAAAGAAGAAAATTGTGGATGTGAAGTCCATCAGTAAGTGAGAGGGAATGGGACCCTGTGTACATCCCTGAAATGGGAGTAAGTACACTCCAATCCAACAACAGCATGGTTGGTAGAGTGTACAGACAGAGTTACAGATGTGTGAAGGGATAATTGTGGGTGTTCTTTTCTTTATTGCTTCAATAATGTGATAAGTAAGATCCTAAGGTGAGAGTAAGGATGAAGGAAGTGTCATTGCCGATTTGAGGAGAGACGCTGGAAACCCAAGAGTTTTAAATTACTAGTAAATCAGCTCAGTTGTGTATTTTTCCTAGCTGGTTCTCATTGCAACTACAGAAGAAGCCATGTGCTGAATCTTAGTATAGCTGTGATTTGCTTGTAGAATACAATGAAGAAGAGTACAGTTGGTAGGAGGATTGTGGATGTGTGTAAGGCAGTGATTATAACAATAAACTGAGGAGAGGAAAAAATAGAAAAATTTCATAGAGTCAATATAAAGTAGGTTTCTGTGGTGTAATAATTGTTGGGTGGAATTACTAGAAGTGGTGAGTTGGAAACTTTGAAGACAGTGAAAAGAGAGTAAGATGTCTGGGCCTGAGATTTGGAAGTTGTGTAGTTTTGAGTTATTGGGGAAGGCGATGTCAAAAAAACAAATATACACGCAACTGAGAGACAAGGCTGATGAATGGATCATTTATCTTATGTATGGATTTGTAATTGCAGAAATAATTACTGGAATAGGGATGGAGAGTGAGATGCTAAAGTGAATGAGGGCCGGTAACTGGGAGAACAATAGATGATAACTTAATATCATAAGAAAATGATAATAAATAAATTTTCTCTTGGGGGAAAAAAGAAATTATAGTCTAGAACAAGGCTCAGTAAACTATAGCTTACAGGGAAAATTCAGACTTTGACCTGTGTGGCCAATTAAAGTAAGTCCTGTGTGTGTGTGTGTGTTTTAAAACAAACAAACACAACAACAACAAGAGATGAATGAGGCAGCAATAGCAGCCACAACAGAGACCATATATCGGCTATAGAGCCTAAGCTTTACTCTCTGGCTCTTTAGAGCAAGTTTACTATCCTCTAGCCTAGAAGCAGCAATGAGAAATTCACCTATGAGTTTACTTGGGTCTGAAGATATGGTGGGCTGTGGAAGGGGGTCAGTGAAAGCTGCCACTTTGAATGAATGACTGCAGCTAAAGCAATATCCTCAGGTTATGGCTATTTTTAGCTAGATCTGAATATACTTAGAGAATAATTTTGAGAATATATCAACATATATAATGATGAAAGATCATGATGAGTTCTAGAATCACAGTGAAATATTTTGGAGTGTATAAAACAGTAAGGGACTTCAATCAAATTAAAGGTTGTACTACTACACGTGAAGAAAGAAGTCTAAGTAAAGAATAACATATGTTTAAACATCCTCTGATTTATCACTGACGTTTAGTCATACTTAAAATCCCTGGTTTTCCTCACTTTTTTGTCTTCTTATGCAAATCTAGGATTTATTAAGTCATTGTCCAGACTATATAAATTCCTTTCTAGGGTCACTCATAAGCAGTTTGCAAGCTCAAGATAAGTAACACGTTATGAATCTGTACAATATGGTAATTTCTATACATGTCCATGCTAATCAGGAAACTATTATTCCTGACTGAAAGAAACCCTGTGTTGGCTGGGTGCGGTGGCTCATGCCTGTAATCCCAGCACTTTTGGAGGCCAAAGTGAGCAGATCATGAGGTCGGGAGATCGAGACCATCCTGTCTAACAAATAGTGCAACCCTGTCTCTACTAAAAATACAAAAAATTAGCCGGGCATGGTGGCAGGCACCTGTAGTTCCAGCTACTCTGGAGGCTGAGGCAGGAGAATGGCTTGAACCTGGGAGGTGGAACATGCAATGAGCTGAGATCATGCACTGCATTCCAGCCTGGGCAACAGACAGAGACTCCGTCTCAAAAAAAAAAAAAAAAAAAAAAAGAAACCCTGTGTTATTCTTTTGTGTATTTCCTACTCAGTCAGAATATGTTGGTTGAACCGAGTGAAGCTCTCATGCACTTAAAAGGTAAATGAAGATATCCCTTAAATTTTATATAAAAATATTAAACCTAAAAGGTGTTTCCAGAACACAACAATGAGCATCCTTGCATTTATTGTCTATATATAATTTTATCTTTTTACACTGTCTCTTCCACCCCCCACTTCTCTTTGCGCTTCTTGTTCACATTTTACTGTTCCTGCTTTCTCTTTCTTCCTTCTCCCCTCAGACCTTCCTTTTGTCTGTGTGTGTGTGTGTGTGTGTGTGTCTGTGTATATACAGACACAGATTTTTGTTTTTTTTTTTTAAACTGGAGTGGGTAGAACATTGTGGTTAATGATAGAACATAAATTCTCAATGAATAAATGTTTTCTCCAATATAAAAACAATATAATGTAACACAGTAAAAAAGCTGAACATGAATGCAATATTTCTACTTAATATTTGAACTCAAATTCACATTTTCACAATTATCCTCATAATATCCTTTATAGATGTTTTCTTTGTGACCCAGGATCTAATCTAGAATCATTTTACTTGTTATGAATTTAATTCTTCTTTGATCTAGGAGAGTTTTACCTAGAATACTATTACCATTCATGACATTAAAGCCTTGCAAAAATATGCAGTTGAAGTTGAGAAACTGCTTTTCCACAGTAGACTGTTTTTGTTTGTTTCATACAAGTGAAAATGTGTATGTAAATTTAGCATACAAATTAAAATGTTGAGAGCTAATTGTCTCTATTTTAGTGTCCATTTTGGTGAGAGAACGGCATGAAAATAATAGCAGTGAGAATTTTTTTCTGAGAAAGCTGACTTTTTTCTCAGTGTATTGTGTATTGAGTGTAAAAGGTAATATAAGTAGTGATATTTAAAGAAAAACATAAATGCTTAATCACACACTCTATCTCCATTATTAACTTTACCACAAAAACCAAGCCAGTTTCTTTAACCAAAAAAGCAATAGAGGTTTTGCTTTGAAGCAATTTTCTTACTATATAAAAATACTGAAAACAGATTAGTGTGATTTATTGTATGCTTTGAAATATAATTATTTGATTTTCTGTACTGTAGAAATGCAGTGCAGTATAATTATTTGATTTTCTGTACTGTGCTTTAGTATGTAAAATTTGCCATGTATTTATCTACCCCGTAATTTCATGGTGTTACAATGTTATTACTCAGTAATGACATAGCAATTATTCTAGAATTACCCTGTCACTGAATAGTTATTATCACATAATTAGAGAATAAATTTTCAAAGATTAGGAAAAAATATGGCAGTTTGGGCCTTGTAAACAGTTATTGTAAACTTAAATATAGTTATAATATTAGAATTTGCATATAAAATAAACCCAATAAATGCAATTTAAAATCCTATAAATAGTTAATGAAAGTAGTTGAGGATTAAGTTTATGACAAGTATATGAGCTTGTGATTATATTAATAGAGCAATTATTTACTTCACATTAAAATCTATTAGTAAAAGTGTTATTAATAATAAGTAATAATGTACATGATTAAAAACAGGATCAGGAATAATAAATGATAGTCTTTATTAGTGGGAAAATAATAAATGAAACAGCTAAAGAGAATTCCTTCTCTATGCCATTATACAGAAATATTATTTGTAAGCATTAAATATGGTAATACTTTGAATAGAAATAAAAATAACTATGCATTAACCTGTGCTGCATGCTGCTAATATACATTTGGTGACATGATTTCTCTCTAAATCAAAATTCTAAAGGAAATCAATATTTTTACCAGTCTACTCAAAATACCACAGCTCCTCCAAATTAATTATTAATTTCTAGAATATTACATTTTTATTTTTGCATGTTACACTAGAAATCTCCTTCTCCTAGGCCATGTATAAAATGTTTCTTAGGAAGATTGATGAGTCTTTTGTACCTGAGTCAGATATAAGAACATTGACATTGTCTATACCAGGACTTTACTATTTCTTCATCTGGAAATTCACTGGTAGAATAACTTTTTCTTTTTCTTTTTCTTTTTCTTTTTTTGAGACAGTGTCTCACTCTGGTCGTCCAGGCTGGAGTGCAGTGGCACAATCTTGGCTCACTACAACTTCCGCCTCCCGAGTTCAAGTGATTCTCCTGCCTCAGCCTCCAGAGTAGCTGGGACTACAGGCACATGCCACCATGCCCGGCTAATTTTTGTCTTTTTAAGTAGAGACAGTGTTTCACCATGTTTGACAGTCTGGTCTTGAACACCTGTCCTCAAGTGATCTGCCCGTCTGCCCGCCTCAGCCTACCAACGTGCTGGGATTACAGGCGTGAGCCACCGCCTCCAGCCAGAGTAAACTTTCAAAAGTGCCTCAATTTCTTTATCTTGCCTGATTGCCCTGGCCAGAAATCTAATACTGTGTTGAATTGGAGTAGAGAGAGAGGGCATAGGAAGAGAGAAAGCCCAGTTGTCTGTTTGCAGGTGAGATGATTGTATATTTAGAAAACCCCATCATCTCAGCTCAGAATCTCCTTACACTGATAAGCAACTTCAGCAAAGTCTCAGGATACAAAATCAATGTGCAAAAATCATGAGCATTCCTATACACCAATAATAGAGAGCCAAATTATGAGTGAACTCCCATTCCTAATTGCTACAAAGAGAATAAAATACCTAGGAATACAACTTATAAGGGATGTGAAGGACCTCTTCAAGGAGAACTACAAACCACTGCTCACACAAACAAATAGGAAAACATTACATGCTCATGAATAGGAAGAATCAATATTGTGAAAAGGCCCATACTGCCCAAAATAATTTATAGATTAAATGCTATCCCCATCAAGCTACCATTGACTTTCTTCACCTAATCAGAGAGAAAGTACCTTAAATTTCATATGAAGCCAAAAAATAGCCCGTATAGCTAAGACAATCCTAAGCAAAAAGAACAAATCTGGAGGCATCATACTACCTGACTTCAAACTATGCTACAAGGCTACAGTAACTAAAAGAGCATGGTACTGGTACCAAAACAGATATATAGACCGGTGGACCATAACAGAGGCCTCAGAAATAATACCACACATCTACAACCATCTGATCTTTGACAAAACTGAGAAAAACAAGCAATGGGGAAAGGATTCCCTATTTAATAAATGCTGTTGGGAAAACTGGCTAACCATATGCAGAAAACTGAAACTGGACCCCTTCCTTATACGTTATACAAAAATTAACTCAAGGTAGATACAAGACTTAAATGTAAAACCTAAAACCTTAAAAACCCAAGAAGAAAACCTAGGCAATACCATTCAGGTCATAGTCATGGCAAAGACTTCATGACTAAAACACCAAAAGCAATGGCAACTAAAGCCAAAATTGACAAATGGGATCTAATTAAACTAAAGAGCTTCTTCACAGCAAAAGAAACTATCATTAGAGTGAACAGGCAGCCTCCAGAATGGGAGAAAATTTTTGCAGTCTATCCATCTGACAAATGGTTAATATCCACATCTATAAGGAACTTAAATAACTTTACAAGAAAAAAAAAACCCATCAAAAAGTGGGTGAAGGATAGGAACAGACACTTCTCAAAAGAAGACATATATGCTGCAAAAAAACATATGAGAAAAGCTCATATCACTGGTCATTAGAGAAATGCAAATCAAAACCACAATGAGATACCGTCTCACACCAGTTTGAATGGTGATCATTAAAAAGTCAGGAAACAACAGATGCTGGAGAGGATGTGGAGAAATAGGAACACTTCTATACTACTGATGATAGAATAATTTAGTTCAACATTGTGGAAGACAGTGTAGTGATTCCTCAAGGATCTAGAACCAGAAATACCATTTGACCCAGCAATCCCATTACTGGGTATATATCCAAAGGATTATAAATCATTCTATAAAGACACATGCACACGTATGTTTATTGTAGCACTATTCACAATAGCAAAGACTTGGAACAAACCCAAATGCCCATCAATGATAGACTGGATAAAGAAAATATGGCACATATACACCATGGAATACTTACTACTTTTTTTTTTTTTTTTTTTTGCATTTTTTTTAGTACAGATGAGGTTTCACTATGTTGGCCAGACTGATCCTGAACTCCTGACCTCAAGTGATCTGCCCATCTTGACCTCCCAAAATGCTGGGATTACAGGTGTGAGCCACTACGCCCAGCCCTGTCTGTGTTTTTTGATTGGAGAGTTTAGTCCATTTATACTCAATATTATTATTTATAAGTATGGAGTTACTCCTGCTGTTTTATTATTTATTTTCTGGTTGTTTCGTCATCTTTCTTTTTTCTTTCATTCTTGTCTTCCTCTAGTGAACATGATTTCCTGGTGATACGATTAATTTCTTGTTTTTCATTTTTTGTGTATCCATTGTATGTTTTTGGTTTGAGGTCACCATAAGACTTGCAAATACTATCTTATGACCCATTATTTTAACCTAACAACTTAATACTATGTAAAAATAATAGCAAATAAGTAAAAAGAAAACTAAAAAAACTCACTCAACTTTGTCCTCTTGATTTTTTACTTTTTGTTGTTTCTATTTGTAGCTTATTCTACTGTGTCTTGAAAGTTGTTGTAGTGATTGTTTTGATTGGCTTATAGGTTAGCCTTTCAACTTAGAATAAGAGTAGTTTACGCACCACAGTTATAATATATTGTGTATTTACTATTACCAGTGAGTTGTGTACTTTCAGATGGTTACTTATTTCTCATTAATGTTCCTTTATTTCTGGCATTATCATTTCTTGTAAGACAGGTCTGATGTTGACGAAATCTCTCAGCATTTGTTTATCTGGGAAGGTCTTTATTTCTCCTTTATATTTGAAAGATATTTTCACTGGACATACTATTATAGGGTAAAAGGTGTTTTTTTTTCTTTTTTTCTTTAGTACTTTATATATAATGTCATGCCACTCTTCCTGGCCAGTAAGGTTTCCACTGAAAACTCTGCTGCCAAACATATTGAAGCTGCTTAGTATGTTGTTGTTTTTTTCCTCTTATTGCTTTTAGGATTCTTTCTTTATCCTGGACCTTTGGGAGTTTGATTATTAAATACCTTCAAGTAGTCTTCTTTGTGTTAAAACTGCTTGGTGTTCTGTAACCTTCTTGTACTTGGATATTGATCTCTCTCTCTCTCTAGGTTTGGGAAGTCCTCTGTTATTCCTTAATGAGCTTTCTACCCCTATCTCTTTCTTTACCTCCTCTTTAAGGCTAATAATTTTTTTTTTTTTTTGGGGACGGAGTCTCACTCTGTTGCCCAGGCCAGAGTGCAGGGGTGCGATCTCGGCTCACTGCAAGCTCTGCCTCCCGAGTTCACGCCATTCTCCAGCCTCAACTTTCCAAGTAGCTGGGACTACAGGCATCCACCACCATGCCTGGCTAATTTTTTGTGTCTTTCATAGAGACGGAGTTTCACTGTGTTAGCCAGGATGGCCTTGATCTCCTGTCCTCGTGATCCACCTGCGTCAGCATCCCAAAGTGCTGGGATTACAGGCCTGAGCCACTGCACCCGGCTGGCTAATAACTCTTGTATTTGCCCGTTTGAGGCTATTTTCTGGATTCTGTGGGTGTGCTTCATTAATTTTTATTCTTTTTTTCTTTTGTCTCTTCTAAGTGTGTATTTTCAGGTAGCCTTTCATTAAGCTCACTAATTCTTCTGCTTAATCAGTTGTGATATTAAACAACTCTGATACATTCTTCAACATGCCAGTTGCATTGTTTTCAGCTCCAGTATTTCTATTTGATTCTTTTTTAGTTATTTCAATCTCTTCATTGAGTTTATCTGATAGAATTCTGAATCCCTTCCCTGTGTTATCTTAAATTTATGTAAATTTTCTCCACACAACTATTGTGAATCCTCTGTCTGAACGGATTGGTCCCTGGGGCTTTATTTGAAAGAAATATCTCTGTTTCTTCAGGATTGGTCCCTGGGACTTTATTTGGTTCATTTGGTGAGGTAATGTTTTCCTGGATGGTGTCGATGCTAGTAGATATACTAGTCTTCACTGTCTGAGCTTATTTGTATTCATCTTTCTTGGGAAGGCTTTGCAGAGATTTGAAAGGACTTGGGTGTTTTTATCTAAGCTGTGTCTGCTTTAGGGGTTACATGAAGCCCAGGAACACTGTGGTTCTTGCTGACTTATAGAGGTATGGTATTTATGGTCTTGAATATTATCTGGGAGAATTCTCTGGATTACTAGGTACAGACTCTTTTTCTCTTCCCTTACTTTCTCCTGAACAAAACAAAGTCTCTCTTTGTGTTTTGAGCAACATAAAGCTGGGGATGGAATAACACAAGCATGCCAGTGGCCACCACAACTATGACTGCACTGGGTCAGACTTGAAGCCAGCACAGTGCTGGATCTTGTCCAAGGCATGCTATCACCACTCCGTGACTACTACCTATGTTTGGTCTAGGCCCTGGGCAGTGACACATCAGTGGCAATGGCAAAACCAGTCAGGCCTGTGTTCTTCCTGTCCGGGTGGTAAGGTTCCCTGGGCCCTGGGTGGTCCAAAGATGCTGGGAGTCAGGAACTAGAGTAAAAACCTTAGGAGTCGCCTTGGTTTTCTGTGGTACCGCAGCTGAGCTAACACTCAAACCACAGCAGGCACTCCTTCCCACTCTTCTCTCCCCTTTCCAAAGGCAGAGGAGTTTACTCTGTAGCCACTACCACCCTAGGCCAGAGGGGTACTGCTGGACTACCTCTGATGTTCCCTTAAGGCCCAAGGGCTCTTAAGTCAGCTTGTAGTAAATGATGCCTAGTCTCAGACTCACTCTTCAGGGTTGAAAACATATAGGAGTCAGGAAGTCTTTGCCACTGGATACTATAATTTTTATTTTTTTGGTGTTCTGGAACGTAAGGTATCAATAAGCATTCCTAATTATCTGTCAATATAAAATGAAATGCATTAAAATCTCCTTATAAAGTTCTGTTAATCATTACATAAGCTTCTTTGTTGTATCTGCCTCTCAGTTTCTTGAGAATCATCAACTCCAGAGATCAAGTAAGAAACATCTGAATAACCAATATCTCTGACAGGTATTAGAGTAGACTTAAAAACCTGAGGTTTATTTATTTTACTCACAGATGATGGATATTGGAAGCTTCATTAATTCTTAAGAGGCCAGAAAAAAATGTATTATTGCTTTCAGGTACATAGGAGCTAAAAGTTTTCAAACATCAATGAGCTTCAGAATATATATCAAGATAAAATCAATGTCTTTTAGGTAAATCTCCATTATGCATTTACAGTAGTGAGTGTTTTTTTCTAAGTGTGCCTTTAAATCTTCCAATTCTAACTAAAATGCATTACATTCTGTATGGTAAGCTTTCTCATAAGAGTTAAATTACAGCATGTATTGAATTTAGCTCTGAAATGAGAGGACAAAAATTGATTAGAGGGCTGTCTTATCAAGAAAGATTAAAGCGAGTACATATTTACAGCTAAGTTGAAGGGGAAATAGGTTAATTTATACATGTATTTGAATAGAGCAAATGTCAGAGTAAAGAGGAATTATTTATTTTGGTACAAGGTATTATGCAGCTCAGAGTATTGGGATAAAATATAGAAAGAGAGATATTTTGGTAAAATTTGAACTATAAGATAGATGTGGTCTTTGTAGGAAAGTAGTAAAACTAAAATGAACTGGCCTACTTTTAAGAAATGTGTTAACTTTACTCAAGGAGTGGGAAGAAACCAGATGATGTGTTATGCTTTTTATCTCTACTGTTTTTACAACATTTTTTTCAGGGTGTGAGGGGACTTTGAAAAACTTCTGAGACTCTGTTCATTTTCGATTTTAAGTAAGATACATCCACCAACAAAAATAATAATATTAACAAGTTACCTGTGGAAGACCTACTATTACTTGAATTGTAATGCAGTTGCATTAATTAAATTGCATCAAATACTTTGATATAAAAAAAATTAATATCTGGATTTAAATTAAGTGAATTTAAATTCAGTGAATTTCAAAATGTTTGCTCTGTACTCCCTAAAAGAAAGAAAAAATAAATAATAATAATAACAAACATAATCCCAACAACAGCCATTATAATAATAGCAAAAATAATTTTAATTCTAGTATGTCCTGTAGTGAGCCAAGTGTGAGACGTGAATTGGCTGCACCCTCATTGATCTCATTTCATGGACTTCCCACAAAATGATTACTATGTATTATTCTGTGTTAGTCTAGTGTTAAAAACAAGTAATTTTCATATACTATAGCTTGTAAATAAAAGCTAAGAGCTGTATCTGGTGTGTAATTGAAGAAATGAAGATCTCTCCTATAATGGAGGGAAAGCAGTCTGTGTTAGACACACTGACATGCTAAAAGAATTTTGTAGCGTACTTTTGTTCTGCAGACAATGATGCCTTAAATTTTGACTTTGGCACTTAACCCCTGTATAAGATGCAACTCCACTCTACTCCAGTTAACTCTTTTGATTCTCATATCATGAGGTAGACACTTTCAGTGATTCTGTTTATGACAGGAAAATTAAGGAATATAGAAGTTGCATAATTTGACCAAGACCAAATTAGTAATCCTGTAAGTGGTAGAAACACTGTTTAAATCAAAACTGTTTAAAGCCCAAGTTTGTGTTCTTATACACTTCCATATAGTCCAAGTTAGTAATCTGCAAACTGTAGAGTGTATCAGAATCATCCAAAGGCAGTGTTACATAACACTTCCCCCCTCTGCATTCAGTGGTGTTACATTTGCAACTTGAAATTGGCATAGTGGGAATATTTGCATCACAGAACTAGGTAAACACTACAAATCAGAGCCTTTCTTCTTCTTAAAAAGACATTGCTAGGGCCACCACAGAGTTTCCTACTCAATAGGTGTTAAGTGGGTCCCAATAATTTGTATTTCTTAGAGGCCCTAGGTGATACTGTTGCTGGTGTCTGAGACCACACTTTGAGAACCACTAATCCAAATCATTTTTCTCCATATAGAAACAGGTTTATTACAAGCATTGAATAATGCAGTAAGATGCTATGTATTAATAAAACCATATTTATTTTGGCTTTTAGTTGGATATTAATTGATATTACAATTTCATCAAATTGTAAGAGACTCTAGGAAAATTTAAACCCATAGAGGAAAAAATGTAAAATTTCATTTCTAATGTGTATGTTAAGTGAAATATAGAGGTTTTTTTTCTAACTATGACAATTTCTATGTAAATTAGAGTAAGCTTTTACATAAATCTGAAAAAGGTAACCTGTATTTTTCTATAGACTCAAAAAACAAAACAAAGTAAGTTAATACCTGAACTTACGTACTAGTTCACTAGTTCTTAATAGCTTTAAGAGAAAGCATAACGTGTAGTCTCAGAGGTTTTAATATTCATAAGAATTATGTTCTCGATTTTTTATGTAAGCTTATTGGTTTTGTTTCAATTTTACTTGTTTAAAGTCAGGGACTCATTTCTATAGAATATTCTTGAGTGTATCCTTAGAATTATTTATCTGAAAATGCTAAATCTGCTCACCAAAAGGGCAAAATTAATGGTGTGGATGGTAAAGTATAATAAACATTAATTCTAAAATATTTGGGTGAATTATTATTTGAAATATTTAAAGACATAATTTATAACTGCCATTTAAATCCTGACTCAATTATTTTGCATTTATTATTGATTGATCCTTTACTAAAATAATAATTTATTGAATAATATTTGAAAATCATTTAAGGCTGGGCCCAGTGGCTCACGCCTGTAATCCCAGCACTTTGGGAGGCTGAGGGGGGAGGATCACGAGGTCAGGAGATGGAGACCATCCTGGTTAACAAGGTGAAACCCCATCTCTACTAAAAATACAAAAAAATTAGCCGGGCATGGTGGCGGGTGCCTGTAGTCACAGCTACTCAGTAGGCTGAGGCAGGAGAATGGTGTGAACCCGTGAGGTGGAGCTTGCAGTGAACCGAGATTGCACCACTGCACTCCAGCCTGGGCAACACAGCAAGACTCCATTAAAAAAGAAAAAAAAGGAAAGAAAGAAAATTATTTAAATAAGAAACTTTTAAGGAAAATATTTGAAAGGTTATAAACAGACGGCATATCGGGTACTATTAATATCTTCTAGGTCAAAATGTAAACAGGATACTTGATTCTCTCAGTGAGAGAGAGAGTTTGTATATTTTATTTATTTATTTATTTTTATTTTAATTATTATTATTATTTTTTGAGATGGAGTCTCGCTCTGTCGCCCAGGCCGGACTGCAATGGCGCGATCTTGGTTTACTGCAAACTCTGCCTCCTGGGTTCACGCCATTCTCCTGCCTCAGCCTCCCGAGTAGCTGGGACTACAGGCGCCCGCCACCACGCCTGGCTAATTTTGTGTATTTTTAGTAGAGACAGGGTTTCACCATCTTAGCCAGGATGGTCTCGATCTCCTCACCTCGTGATCTGCCCGCCTCAGCCTCCCAAAGTGCTGGGATTACAGGTGTGAGCCACCACTCTCGTGAGAGTTTGTATCTTTTAAAGCCAAAATATTCAAGGTAAGTTCTTTGAATCCTGTCTTCTGTGCAGTAGGACCACCATATTGCCAACCTCCAAGGGGATTACATTGTACGCACAGGCAGCAAACACTGGGTTGGCAAAAATGGCAGCCCTGCCATACGTTTTTTAGTTAAATACAGTTATTGGAAGTGGTCCTAGAAGATGGTTTATAACTGTTAAAGCCATTTGCATCAAGTACCTTTTCAATGTTAAATTTAGCTCTTTCATTCTGAGGCTCAAAATCCTGCTTACTACACACTTGTCATGTATCCATGCTTATTGTAACATAATTGATAGCGTCACAGGCTTAGATAATTAGGACATTAGAACTATGGTCTAGTTTGAGATGTACCAACTAATATTGCCTACTTGTTTTCTTCTTGATTAGTAGGTCTACAAGAATCTTTCGGGGGTGCTAAGTAAGTCATTCCTTTCAAAAACAGTACATCTTCAGAGAAATTGATGTAATGTTTCCAGTCTTCATGGTGAAATCATGTTTAACAGCTCTGTTTTGAGCTCCACCAATCACCTGCATTGCAAAACATCATAAAACAGTTAAGCTTCTTTTGGTGACAAGAGATGAATAAAATATCTTAGCTCTTGGTTCCAAAGGCACAACATGATACAAATTGGCAAGGAAGACAGAGGCATTGCTTTTTGGCTCCAGCTAGCTTCATTGCTGGCTGCTGTAAAAGAAGTATGTTTTCAGCAGGCAGAAATTGACAGGAATACATAAGCTATTTTGGCAAGTACTTTTGCTTTTGGTCTTTTCCAGCTGATGCACCAAGATGATGAAAGGCCCCAAACAAATTAACAATATTTTGTTTCTTCCTTTCAACCTTACAGCCAATAGAAATACAGTACAATTTGAAAAAAAGATTAAAAGATGGAGAAAACAATGACTAAAAGTGATAACTGAGAGCACGATGGAAACTTTCAAGCAGCTTATTCCACTTGATATAGTGGAAAAATAATTAAACATTTGTTTATTAAATACTCACTATATTCTGGCATTAGTCAGATAACAAGTTGAATCAGAAGCTTTTGTTCTAATGAAGAGACAGGGCCCATTACCAGATACTTAGTGTAATGAATGATGTAGTAATAGTATGAACAAATATCAAGGGGTACATAGGACCTGGTCTATCTCCGCACATATCCTATATTGTTGTGTAATATTGGGCAAATCATTTCATTTCATAATATTGGCAAATCATTTCATTTTATTTCTTGGAAATCATTTCATTTATTTTGATTTTCTCATCCCTGTCACACTGAATGCTGGCTAGAAGAAAATTCAAAACCTCTAAAATTTTGTGTTTAGTTGAGTGAGAAGCTTATCTCCCTTCTGAACTGTAAGGCATGGTTATAGAATGGAGTCATCAAAAAAAAAAAAAAAATACCCACACCACTCATCAGAAAAAAAAGAAAGAAAGAAAGAAGTATAGGTCAGTGGGAGAATGGGAGGTACTAGAAACATTGATCAAATGTAGAGTGTATGTCCCAGCTGAATGATGGGAACAAACATGTACCAAACACGCATGCACGCGCACACACACGTACAGTTGTCAATGAAATCTCACTTGAACCTTCAGAACAAATAATATAAGGAGGAAGAAGGTATAGTGGATTTAGAATTTAAGTTCAGCTTTGACACATTAGTATTTACAAAATCATAGAGAAACAGAAAATGTTATTTTAAAATGAGGCTTATGATGGATAAGTATATTGTTTCAGAGACTGAAATATTCACTTACAAAATTTGAGTAGTCTGGACAAGAAAATCCAGATACGGTAGCTTGAAATCAGTTTGAAAACACAGATCAGATAATTTTTGTATTTTTATAGACACAAGATTTCACCATGTTGGCTAGACTGGTCTCGAACTCTGACCTCAAGTGATCTGCCCACCTTGGCCTCCCAAAGTGCCAGGATTACAGGCATGAGCCACCACACCCAATTGTGGTGGTGTGTGCCTGTAATCCCAGCTGCTCTGGAGGCTGAGGCAGGAGAACCGCTTAAACCCAGCAGGTGGAGGTTGCAGTGAGCCGAAATCGTGCCACTGCACTCCAGCCTGGGCAACAGAACGAGACTGTCTCCATATATATATGGACATAGATCAGTTTGAAATTTTATTGAAACTATTAATATGAACTTTAAATTCCTGGAACGTATTGAGAATACAGGAGATGACTGGTAACATTGTTTCGTAAAAGTGACAACTTAGATCTACATTATTTGTCCAGATGCTCTTCTTCTATTGAAGTAAATATGCATTCAATATTTTTCTTAAAGCCAGTAAATGGAATTTGGTATTCTCTTATTCTGTATGTTTATTTATTTTAGGCATTATAGGACTTGAACTAAAGTAGAAAACTATTTAGTATGGCTTGAAGAAAATTCTGCCTCATAGAAGGGAGCTAGAGGTGAGAAAGATTTGGTCGATTTTAGATCTCCAAATACATGCTTTTGCTTTTTGGCATTAAAAAAATTATTTTATATGTATGAACCTTTTTCTTTTATATATAATGTAAACTTGTATCTCCTAATATTGAAAGTGAGACCTGCTAAAAGTTTCGTGATATTTTTTAAAGATGCATTTAGAAGCTTTTGTTCAATACAAAAAATTAAAACTTCATAAATAATTTTATTGGCCATATTTCAAATTACAGTCAGTTTGCCAAATGAACTTATTCAGCATATTAGCTTCTAATATTTGAAAAGCTGCCAAACTTACCGTATTTAATTTATATTTAAGACAATTGTTTTTTAATTATTGCTTTCCTCCTGTTCCATTACCATGTCTGAGAAGTTTAAGTATCAATAGTCTCAGACTTACTGATTTATTATTAACATCCAGATAAGTTTTTATTCAACCTGCTAACTGTTGTTAGTTATTAAATGAAAAACAAATAAATTATATTTGTTAGGAATAAAAACTAAATGAAAGGATACATTAGCATTAAAAAATATCAAAAGCAAACACATTCAGAGACTGATTTTAATTAAAGACTTAAAAGTCAACAAATAAATCTGCTCTGAATGCCAACTACTTTGCTGCACCTCCGCCATTACCCTCTGGTTCATATGTCATGACCCTGCTTCTGGACTACGTCAATAGTTCCCTAAATGGTCTTGCTGCTTCCTAGTTCTTCTGTGATCCATTCTAAATAGCTATTGCTCTGTGCTTCAACCAGAGTGACTTTCTTTCCATTGCCTAAACATTTAAAGATCACCTTGGTGTAGCACCTGCTGGTCCTCTGTTGGGATGCTGCGCCACCACACGCTCACATGGTTGGCTCTTTCTTACCAGCCTTATTTCTGTTCATGGGTCATCACCTCTGCAAGGCTTCCCTGACCATTACAATTAAAGTAGCTGCGAACCAAATGCACATCCTCTCGTATGTCTGTTTTTCTTTAGAGAATATTAATTTCATGAGACTTCCCTGTCTTATTTACTATTGTATTTCCAGTGTCTAAAACATTGCTGGAATATAGAAGACTCTCAAACTGTTTGCTAAATAAAGGAAAACTCTAATTGAGGAAAATCTTAGAAAGTGGTTAATTTTATGAGATTTAAAAGATTTACTGATTATGATTATTAACTAGCAATATTTTAAATTTAGAAGAGACAAAGTACAACCGGAACAGTCTTTTTAATAAACTTCTTTTTACCTTAGAATGTACAGATGTATGAAAATATTAAAAATAATTATTATGATTGACACATGAAATGACTTGGAAACATTCTTGGAACATTATGACTAGATTCATATTGGAATTAAGTGATTTTTTCAAGTTTTAAATATCTGTATATATAATATTCTGATAACTATAAAAGGAAGAAGTGCTCCTATTCTTTCATTTTCTTCCTAATTTCTGTTTGAATAATTAAATGTCATTTTGCCTATTTCTATGATAAGTTCTACTTGGGTATATGATACAATGACCCATTTTCTTTTGATTATATAACTGTTTTAGAAAATTTATTTTAAATAACTTAAGAATATTTAGTATAATAAATATAATTAATATCCATTTGTTAGGTCAAAGGAATCTTCTGCAGGCCATTTTTTGAATGCATCTTTCCTCACTTTTATTAATGGCTCATATTGGACAATTTGTTAAAATATGGAAATTGAGGAGATACGTTAGAAAGGTCAACAAAAATATAAGCAGTCTTAAATTTCCAAGGGATATAAAACATGGTGATTTGAGTAAGGCCTAGAAGTTATAAGGCTCTGTGTTTTTTTCTCCAAATGTTGTTTAAATAGAGTAAGTGATTTTTATAGTTCTCTTCATTCTTCAATTAGTTTATGATTTAAAACCCTGTGATTAAATATTTCAAATATTAGCATTTTCAGAGTATGAAATGTATAAATGCAAATTATTTGTATTGCCAATGAATTTTTAACTTTCAGAACTGTAAATTCTCCCAAAGTTGGGGATCCTGGAAACCATGAGGATACTGTCACTACTTCATCTCAGCACATATTCCACTTGCTTTCACTACAACTCTGTTTATTCTTAATGAAATCTGTAGTGCCTCTAAAATGTATACTTTGCATTTGATATGCTTTCTCAACATTAGCTCATTAATCTTCTAGCCTTTCTAACAAGTCATAGAAAAGTGAGTCTATTCCAAGTGCAAAAATCCACAGTATAAATTTAGCGTTAAGTTGTTTGTGACTGAAAGCTGTGGAAATTATGGTAGTAATTAGAAATGGTATAAGAAATGTTCTGTAACCTTCTGTTTTTCCTACGTTTTCTTTTTCTCTTCCTTATTTTCTCGTATTATTTTTTCAACATTTATCTTTTAGACAGTAAGTACAGTAATAGGATTGAGTTGATATTGACTAGTAATTATAGTAGCATACTTTTTATTTAATTTTTCTCTATAAATTTACATTATCTGCTTAAATTCTCCATCTCATCCTTCATTATATTGACCTCTCATCCTCTATTATATTATTTTAGTCACAGTTATTTTAATGTTCTGGTTTAATAACTGTAAACCGCAAGGACATTAGAGGCTCTGGATCTTGTTATCTTCCTCTAGAAGGGATTCACTTCAAGTTCTTCAAGTCTCCTAGGACTGCATTGTTCTCAAGGTCTCTCAGCCATAGCAGTTGTGATGTTCAATTTCTTTCTCTTCAGTCTGGCACGGTTCAGTCTAGAGATTCTGCTCATCTTGTCAGTTCCCTCAGCAATCATTTTTAGTCAGCAGATGCCACAGCAAGAGGAATTTAGTGTTATTTTAATGTCTCTGTATTTCTCTCCTACATACCTCCTCAGATTTTGACTGCATGAGAAGCTCTCAGGATTCTTCAATTTTTTTTTTTTTTTTATATGTTGCTAGCATTGGTTTGATACAATCTCACTTACCACGTTCAAAAATAATATTAATTTTTTAAAAAATGTGGTAGACTTATTTAGTAGTAGTTATAGTATTTAATAATTTTAGCATTTAGTTATTGAGTAGTATTTGTAGGAATAAGATTTAAAAATAACAACAATATTTCTTCTACCATTATCTGAGAAGTCTTTATGTAAGAATCAAACTGTTACAGCATGTGTTCAAAAATTGACTACTTTGTAGAGTCAAATGAATAACATTTTGGGGACAGCTTTTGACTAAGCACATGATTTTAGTTGGATCAATTAACTGCTCTCAGCCTCAGATCATCCTTTTGTAGGAAATCAACTTTTTCAGTCTCATTTCCTCTATGAATAAAGATTATCTGATAAATGAGAAAACCCACTGAGATCCACAGAAAGAAGGTACAATGTAAAAGCAAAGCATTGTTTTGTAAAAGGAGCTATCTCAGTAAGGGATTGCTTTAGTTAGCAATCTGAACTAATTGTGATAACCCCAAAGGGTAGTAAAGTACACTGATCTATGCCACCAACACTGCTATGTTAGCAGATCTAGAAAGGGTGAGCAGAGATAGTAGAGAATGAGATCACAGACTTAAAAGAGAACAGGAATGGTGTGGGTATAGATTATGTAGAAGTTTTTTAGGCCACTGTGTGGACTTTGCTATTTAGAGTCAGTTAGGAAGCCAAAATAGTGTCTTAAGAAGAGGAATGTCAGGATTAGATTTTCTTTTAAAATATTTTTTGAAATGGCTGCCATATTCTGAATACATTAAAGAAAAGTAATGACAGAAATTGAAGGGGCAATAAGAAACTTACAGGATAATTTTTGCTTATCTCTTTTATCTGTCAGGATAAAAGAGATTTGCTTATCTGTCAGGAAGGTAAATGTTTGTGAGAAGCCCTCTAACAGATCATACCTCAGGCTCAGTTCACCAGAATTGAGTTATTTGCATACTCTTGAGCTGCAAGTGTATCTAAGAAAGGAGATATCTGGCATTGTCTGTGGATATAGTGGAAGACAGACTCTGCTGGCAAAAAAAAAAAAAAAAAAGGGAGAAATAGCCATTGGTTAGGCAACTAATAATGCTTTTCATGGTGATATTTAGGCTTAGAGAATTACAAATGCCTTAAAGCTATTAGGTAGGATATTAAATTGATAAAGTTATTTGAGAATAGCCTTTCTGACTGTTCTAGAAAAATAGACCAGCGGTGAGCAAGACAAGAAATAAGGAATCCAGTTAGAAACTTCTTACCGTAATTCAGAAGACACATGATAGCATATGAAAGTGGCCTGGGATTGATTGATTGTGAGAGCTGAGGGTCATGGAAAGGAAGCATCAATGATGTTGCTCACACTAGATTTCTGGATTGGACAAATGGATATAATATGTTGCCATTATTGATACTTGTGCTTTTGTTTTGAAGGGGAGCAAGTTTGGGAAAGAAATGATGAGATTAGCTGTGGTTATGCTGAGTTTAGATGTAGCTGAAAAAAAAAATCTAAATAATAATATGAAATAAGCAAAGTCTGAAGCACAAGAAAAATATTGAAGCTAAAAATGTATATTTTAGTGTTATAGACATGCTGATAACTCTGGCCAAATTATAAAGTAGTTAATCCAGAAAAAACTAATATCGAATCAAGGTGGTGTTGTGAACAAATACTTTCACTTTCTCTCCTGTCCTATATGCAAAGAAGAGACAGTGAGAGTGAGGCAAATAGCAGATAAAGGGAGGCTCAAAAATAAAATATATAAAGGAAGAATATTTGTGATGAATTGGAAATGTTCAGTCTCAGACTATAAAGAGCATATACAGTGTAATCTTTAGAAATATATAGTTTGATTTTTTTTTTCCAAGATAGTGGATTAGAGGCTTTTGTGTGTCTCAGCCACGTGTAAACAGGAAAATAGCACGTGAAAACCAACTCTGAGACTTAATTCAAGAAGAAAGACAATAATTCACCAGAATAGCCAAGGGCAACCCAGACCCTGGAGAGGAGAAGGTGGGCAAGCAGTCCCTGTTATGGCTTTTGGCTGATGAATCTGAGTGAAGCCCCACTATGTGAGAGGGGTAGATACTCTCCCTTTATGTCTATCCTTTCTTCTGGGGTTCTGTGCAACCCAGGCCAAGAGAGAACAACTCTTTTCTCTCAAGCTGTGGAGCTAACTTTGGGAGAGACAGACAGAGGGAAAGACACTGGGAAAAGCTGCAGGTATTTTCCCAGACCTAGGGCTGAGAAGAGGATGTCATTTTAAATCTAATCTCATAGAAAATCAGATAAGGAGTGGGAGAGAGGCAGATACCACTCCTCTGGAAATCTAATCCTCACCGCTGTCTGCCCCTAAGGAAGGAGGGAGTGTAGCCTCCCAAAGCTCTTTGGGTCAAAGAAAATGTGAACATGGTGCTAGGTATTGAATGTAGCACCACAAAAGCCCTGGAATAGACATATAGGATGGATGACCCCTGCAATGGGACCATCTCTTGCCTCCATTCCCCTCTTCAGTGCACTGTTGTAGACTCAACAGTGGCTCTTCCAGTTAGGGCCTGAGGAGTATGAGCTAAAAGAAACCACTTCATGGCAGGGCTCAGTGGCTCATGCCTGTAATCCCAGCACTTTGGGAGGCTGAGGCAGGCGGATCACCTGAGGTCAGTAGTTTGAGACCAGCCTAAACAACATGGAGAAACCCCGTCTCTACCAAAAATACAAAGTTAGCCAGGCGTGGTTGTGCATGCCTGTAATCCCAGCTACTCAGGAGGTTGAGGCAGGAGAATTGCTTGAACCCAGGAGGCAAATGTTGTGGTGAGCTGAGATTGCGCCATCGCGCTCCAGTCTGGGCAACAAGAGTGAAACTCTGTCTCAAAAAAAAAAAAAAAAAAAAAAGAAGAAGAAGAAAAGAAAAAGAAATCAGTTCTCAGGATTTTTTAGCCTCTCCAACCCCCAATGAAGGTGAACACATGCTGAGAGAACACACTTTTTATGCTCTCCATTGCCTCGGCCACCATCCCTATCTGTTGGCTCTTACTCTTAAGTGCCATCTGCTAAACTATAGCCTGAAATATACCACCAAATAAAAATACATCTCTGCAGTAAGAAACATCTGAGAAAGCCACTGATGAATCTATCTGCAGCCAAGGAACCTGTATGGAGCCTCAGCACCTTGAAAGCACCCAAAAATAAAGCCAATTGATTATATGTAACATAATATCACAGTCATGCCATCAAGAGTAAAAAGAATAAAAAATAAAGAAGTATCACTGAAATTAAAACAAACAAACAAAAAAAGTCCCCGAACCATCAGCTCCCTGAGATGAGAAGGAATTGGCACAAAAACTGAATGTCAGAGTTTCTCATCACCTCAAAATAATACCACTAGCTCCCAAGCAATGAATCTAAATCAGAATAAAATGTCTGGAATGACAGATATAGAACTCAAAATATGGATGACAAGGAAACTCAACAACATTCAAGAGAAAGTTGAATTTCAACTCAAAGAAGCCAGAAAAATTATCCAAGACTTGAAAGGCAACGTAACTATATTAAGCTATATTAAGATGGAACCAAACGGAACTTCTAGAGTTGAAAATTTTCCTACAAGAACTTCAAAAATTCAGTTGGAAGCCTTAACAACAGACAAGACCAAGCAGAAGAAAGAAATTCAGTGCTCAAAGTTTGGTCCTTTAAATTAACCCAGTCAGACAAAAGTTAAAAAAAAAAAAAAAGTTTTTTAAAAACAAACAGAGCCTTTGAGAATTATTGGTTAAAGTGACAACATTTACTACTTATTGACTTTCCCGAGAAAGGAGATAAAGTAAGCAACTTTGAAAACATATTTGAGTATATAATTCAGGAAAATTTCCAGTCTTGCTAGAGAGGTCAACATGCAGACATAAGAAATCCATAGAACTCCTGCAAGATAATATACAACATGACTATCCCCAAGTCACATAATCATTAGATTATCCAAGGCTGATGTAAAGAAAAAAAAAACCAAAAAACTTAAAGGCAGGTAGAAAAAATGGTCATATTACCTATAAAAGGAAATTCATCAGACTAATATTCTCAGCAGAAATCTTGTAAGCCAAAAGGAACTGGGTCCCCTTTTTAGCACTATTAAAGAAAGGAAATGCCAGCCAAGAATTTTTGTATCTTTCCACACTAAGTTACATAAACGAAGGAGAAGGAAAGTCATTCCCAGACAAGCATTTGCTAAAGGAATTCATTGCCATCAGACTAGCCCTATAGATATGCTTAAGGAAGATCTAAACATGGAAACAAAATAACAATATCTACTACCACAAAAGCGCACACAAGCAGATAACTACAGATCCTGTAAAGCAACTACACAATCAAAGCTACAAAGCAACTCATTAACACTACAACAGGAAAAAATCTCTCATATCAATATTAATCTTAAATATAAATTACCAAAATGCTCCACTTAAAGGCAGAGAGTGGCAAATTGCATGAAAAACAAGAAGCATCCCTCTGCTGTATTGAAGAAAACCATATTTATGTAATGACACTCATAGGCTCAAAGTAATGGGAAAGAGAAAAATCTATCACACAAATTCTATCACACAAATGAAAAATGAAAAAGAGCAAGTGTCACTATTCTTGTGTCAGATAAAACAGGCTTAAATGAACAACAGTAAAAAAGGACAGAGAAGGGAATTTCATAATAATAAAAAGTTTAATTCAACAATAGGCTTACCTATTCTAAATATGCTTGCAATCAACAATGGAGCAACCAGATTTATAAAACAACTATTTGTAGACCTGAAAATGGCTTATACATACACACAATAATAGTAACATCTTCAACACCTCACTGACAGCATTAGATAGCTCATTTGGGAAGAATCTAACAAAGAAATTTGGGACTTAAATTGGAACTTGACCAGTTGGACTTAATTAATGTCTACAGAATAGTTCATTGAACAATCACAAAATATCCATTTCTGTTCAACTGCACATAGAACATACTCTAAGATTTACCACATACTTGACCATAAATTCAGTATCAAACAAAATAAAAAAAAAAATAGAATCATACCAAGGATTTTCTTGGATCAAAATGGAATAAAAATAGAAATCTCTCAAAATGACACAAGTACATGGAAACTAATCAACTGATTCTTGAATGACTTTTGAGTAAACAACAAAATTAAGGCAGAAATCACAAATTTATCTAAAATGAATGGAAATACAGGCACAACATATCAAAACCTCTGGGACGTGCAGAAATGGTGTTAATAGGCAAGTGTATAGCTCTAAATGCCTACATCAAGTAGAACGAAAGATCTCAAACTAACAAACTAATCTCACACCTGAAGAAACTAGAAAAACAAGAACAAACTAAACCCAAAGCTAGCAGAATAAAAGAAATAACTAAAATCGGAGCATAACTGCATGAAATTGAAACCCAAAAAACCACAAAAAGAATCAATAAAACAAAAAGTTGACTTTTTCAGAGGATAAATAAGATTGATAGACCACAAGCTAGCTTACCAAAGGAAAAAAAGAGAAAATGAAAATAAGCACATAGAAATGATGAAGATGACATTGCAACCAGTACTACAGAAATAGAAAAGATTCTCAGAAATTATATTAACATCTTTGTGCACACATACTAGAAAATCTAGAGGAAATGCATAAACTCTTGTAAATCCACAACTTTCCAAGATTGAAAGAGGATGAAAAAAAAAAATCCCAAACAGACCAATATCAAGTTGTAAAATTGAATCAATAATATAATCCTTACCAATCCAAACAATGCTCTGGATAAGATGAATTTACAGCCAAATTCTACCAGACATACAAAGAAGAGCTGGTACCAATTCTACCAAAACTATTCCAAAAAATCAAGGAGGAGGAACGCCTTCCTAACTCGTTCTGCAATAGCGGTATCATCCTGATACCAAACCTGGTAAACACACACACACACACACACACAAAAGAGTAACTACCGGCAACTATCACTGATTAAAATAGGTGAAAATATGCTCAGCAAAATATTAGCAAACCAAATCCAACAGTACATCAAAAGTTAATTCACCACAACCAAGGGGGCTTCATTCCTGCAATGCAAAGTTGGTTCAACATACACAAATCAATAAATGTGATTTACTACATAAATAGGATTAAAAGCAAAAACTATATGATTATCTTCATAGTTGCAGAAGAAGCATTTGATGAAATCCAGTATCCCTTCATGATAAAAATCCTCTACAAACTAGGCATTGAAGGAAAATACCTCAAAATAATGAGTCATCTATGACAAAACCAGAACCAACATCATACTCAATGGGCAAAAGTAGGAAGCATTACCCCTAAAACTGGAACAAAACAAGGATGTCCATTCTCACCACTCCTGTTCAATGTGTGACTGGAAGTCTTAGCCAGATAAATTAGACAAGAAAAAGGAATAAATAGCTTCCAAATAGAAGAGGAACTCAAATTATCTGCCTTCACTGACAATATGATTATATACCTAGAAAACCATAAAACTTCTGCCAAAAGACTCCTAAGTCTAATAAATGACTTCAGCAAAACCTTAGGCTACAAAATCAGTGTACAAAAATTAATCGCGTTCCTGTACACCAATAATGTTCAAGCTGAGAACCAAATAAAAAACACAATCCCATTTATGATAGCCACACACACACAAATACCTAGGGATACATATAACCAAGGAGGTGAAGGATCTATACAAGGAGAACCGTAAAACACTGCTGAAAGAAAACATATGTGACACAAACAAATGTACATCATGCTCATGGATTAGAAGAAACAAAATTGTTAAAATGATCATACTGACCAAAGCAATCTACAGATGCAATACTATTCCTTTTAAGTTACCAAACGCAATTTTTCACAGTATTGCAAAAGACAATCCTAAAATTAATATGGAACACAATGGGAGCCCAAATATCCAAAGCAATACAAAGCCAAGGTGATACAGCCTGAGGCATCATATTGACTTCAAACTAAACTACCAGGCTGTAGTAACCAAAACAGTATGGTGCTGGTATAAAAGAGGCACACAGAGAAATGGAACCACAATCCCAAAATATGTGTGAGAAAATATTGCTGAACAAATAGAGGTAATTTAAGGGAGTTGACCCCAGAATTTCTCTTTGAGAAGAGAAATTGTATACTTATATCTTAGATACAGGAAAAGTAAATTGTCAACAAAAACATGTGTTACTGGAAAGTTTCTTTGAGCATGGAAACTAAGTATTTAGTCATAAATTTAAAGGGAGGCAAGTCAGCATATTTGTTTATTTTTGAAAATTAGGTGGAATTTTGGATGCAATCATAATTGGAGTTTTGCCAAGTGGGTAACACAGAGGGAGAGTGAGTTAGGTGTTTTGATTTTATTAAAGAAGAAATTATGGTGCTGGACCTAGAAGTACAAGCTGCATACAGAGTATATGGCAGGCCTGTGGACAGTGGTAGACACAAAAGTGGTAGAGTCAATGGATTGTATGATCTAGAGAAATTATGGCCTTGTTGATCTGTGTACACAGTAAATGAGTTGAAATGTTAGGAAGTGGTCGTAAGAGAGTCTGTTTTAAATCAGAGTTTTGGATGCCATATACGTATTGGTAGTAAAAGTATCTAGGTAAGGAGTATGAGATGAGGTGGGCAAATGGGATGCAGAAAAATATTTTAAATGAGGATGTGAAAGAAAGATCTTGAATTTAAAGTGGTATGGACCTTGGAACTAGCAGATTTTGAAGGCTACATAATAAGCAACAATTATTAGCAATAAAAAGATGTGTGATGCCCCAGGTGTTAGAACTTAAATGAAAGCTTTATATTGATCACAAAATTTCAAAGTAGCTTGGGGTACAGCCAGATGACATGAGTTTCAAAAAAGTTAGGATTATAGAAAGTAATGAGAAATATCTGAAACCATCAATTAGGAGCAAGTAGAACACTCCTCTACCTCCAGACACAGGCCTGTGGTAGGGATGTGGTGTGGGAGAAATAAGTAGCCACCCTTAAGAGAGCTATAGAAGAAATGACTTTCAGAAAGTTGAATTATGAGAAAGAATGTGTGTAGAGGAAGTTTAAGGTGTAGGAGAGATCTGTCGGTTAAACCATGCTTTAAAGGGCATGGTGAAAGGATTTGAAGAATTAAGGAAGAGTCTGAGATGAGGAGATTGAGAACAGGGAAGAATTGAGATAAAAATATGTAAAACGAAGATACCTTGTCTTTTAATTAAAAATGAATAATTGATTCTCAGTAGAGCCTCCTGAAGCTTGATTATGGTGGTGATTATGGCATCATAGTTGGCTCAAGTGATAGTTTTGTGGAAGACTCAGAGCTCTGTTGACCTCACTTACATGTCACTGAGTGTGATGACACAGCTGAGAAGTAGCTGAATATACCACAGCACATGTAGCTAAATGACTTCATATTACCCCAGAACCTCTGAAACTCTGTAGGCTATCTTTTAAATACAGATTTGGGCCAATATTTCCTGGTGCATACTAGTATTTTGTGCATTTAACTGCTAATGATTGTGTTAATATGTGTATTAGCAAGGGTTCTCTAGAGGGACAGACCTAATAGGATACATATATTTATATAAAAAACAAGGTGTATATATATGTGTGTGTGTATGTATATATATTTGTGTGTGTATATATAAAAAACAAGATATATATAAAACAAGATATATATAAGATATATATAATACTTAATAAACATATAATATATATAAAGTTGTGTTTATTAAGTATATAAATATATTAAGTAAATATATAAAATATATATATATATATATATAAAAAGGTGTGTTTATTATGTATTAACTCACATCATTAAGAGGTACCACAATAGGCCATCTGTAAGCTGAGGAGCAAGGAGAACCAGTCTGAGTCCCCCAGCTGAAAAAGCACGGAGTGCAGATGTTCCAGGGCAGGAAACATGCAGCATAGGAGAAAGATGTAGGCCGGGAGGCTAGGCAAGTCTAGTCTTTTTACGTTTTTCTGTCTGCATTATATTGTAGCCACACTGGCAGCTGATTAGCTGGTACCCACTCAGATTAAGGGTGAGTCTGCCTTTCCCAGCCCACTTACTCGAATGTTAATTTACTTTGGCAACACCCTCACAGATACACCCAGGATCAAGTCGACACTCAGTATTAATCACCACGACTTCCCCCCTTTTCAACTTGAACCCATACACATCTTCTGAGATCATACACAATAGTCAAATAAAGACAATAATGGGGTTATAATTACACATAATATAATGCAGCTATCCTTTGTACAACCAGAAATGCACCAATCCCAAATGCAAATACTATCACATAAAGTTAACAATACTTAAATGCTGATATGAAGTCAATAAATCTTATGTCACATGATAAAGGAAAAAGGAAATAAAATATATTAGTACAAACGTATACATGCACAAACATGTTTTTAACAAAAGAAGGAGGAAATACTCATCATAATTACAGTCCTTGTTTGTGTAGCTAGTCACGTGACTGGTATTGATGACTACCTCTTTCTGCTACCCATTCTGTATTTCCTTTGCCTTCAGCAAGCATCTCAGCGGGTCATAACTGTTTTCCTGGTGGAGTGACCCAAACCCTCATTCCTGAAGGATCTGGACCATTTGTAGTCCTGCCTGGATTGGGCTATTGCAGTTTCCCATTAACCTTAATCAGAGGGCATGATAATGCTAAGAGACGCCCTAATGGATCTCCTGTATTCCATGCATACTCCTCCTCACCTCCCTTGTGGAGTAGTAGAGTGATTTCATCTTGATAGTCCAGGTCAGCCGCCCCAGCCAACACTGTAACTTCCTTCTTAGCCTGTTGAATTAAAGATAGGAGGAGCCCAAAGTGTCCAGATGGCAATCTTAACTTCCAGTTTAGTGGAATCATTGTTCTGTCTTCTGGTGGCGGCGTTCCTCTCTCTGGAACTAAGACCTCTAGGCCAGCAGAATGTAAAGTCGCAGGAACAGGAAGCAAAAACTTTGCTAGTGGATCAGTAAGGGTGATGATGAGTGGTGCTACTTCCACTTCCACCCGTTGATTCCTGGAACCGTGAATCCTGGCTATGGGAGGAACAATACCATATATTGGATGCCAATTCAGAGCATACACAGCCTTCTAGGCAACTTTGTCTCAGCCCTGCAAAATATTGTCCCCTAGTTGGCACTGTAATGGTGACTTCAAGAGGCCATTCCACTGTTCTGTCAATCCAGCTGCCTCAGAATGATGGAGAACATGGTAAGGCCTGTGAATTCCATAATCATGAGCCCACTGCCACACTTCTTTAGATGTCATATGAGTGCCTTGGTCAGAGGCAATGCCGTGTGGAATACCATGATTGTGGATAAGGCATCCTGTGAGTCCATTGATGGTAGTCTTGGCAAAAGTGTTGTGTGAAGGACAGGCAAACGCATACCCAGAGTAAGTGTCTATTTCAGTGAGGACAAACCTCTGTCCTTTCCATGACGATAGAGGTCCAATATAATCAACCTGCCACCAGCTGGCTGATCACCCTGAGGAATGGTGCCATATCGAGGGCTAGGTGTTGGTCTCTGCTGCTGGCAAATTGGGCTCTCAGCAGTAGCTGTAGCCAGGTAGCCTTGGTGAGTGGAAGTCCATGTTGCTGAGCCCATGCATAACCTCCATCCCTGCCACCATGGCCACTTTGTTCATGGGCCCATTGGGCAATGAAAGGGGTAGCTGGGGAAAGAGGCTGAGTGGTGTCCACAGAACAGGTCATCCTATCCGCTTGATTATTAAAATCCTCCTCTGTTGAGGTCACTTGTTGGTGAGCACTCACATGGGATACAAATATCTTCACAGGTTTTGACCACTCACAAAGGTTTATCCACATACCTCTTTCTCAATTTTTTTTTTTTTTTTTTTTGAGATGGAGTCTCGCTCTGTCCCCCAGGCTGGAGTGCAGTGGTGTGATCTTGGCTCACTGCAAGCTCCGCCTCCCGGGTTCACGCCATTCTCCTGCCTCAGCCTCCCGAGTAGCTGGGACTACAGGCGCCCGCCATCACGCCTGGCTAATTTTTGGTATTTTTAGTAGAGACGGGGTTTCACAGTGTTAGCCAGGATAGTCTCAATCTCCTGACCTCATTCGTGATCCACCTGCCTCGGCCTCCCAAATCCCAAAAAGCCGTGTAATCACAGCTGGGATTACAGCTGTGAGCCACCGCGCCCAGCCCCAAATTTCTTTGTCACCAATTTTCTAATCATGCTTCTGCCAAGACCCTAAACATCTAGCCAAACCATTGGCTACAACCCATGAATCAGTGTATAATCACACATCTGGCCATTTCTCCTTCGATGCAAAGTGCACAACCACGTGCACTGCTCGAATCTCTGCCCACTGGGAAGATTTCTCTTCACCACTGTCCTTCAGGGATGTCCTGGAAAGGGGCTGTAGTGCTGCAGCTGTCCACTTTCGAGTGGTGCCTGCATATGGTGCAGAACCATCTGTGAACCAGGCCCTAGTCTTCTCTTCCTCTGTCAGCTGATCAGAGGGAACTCCCCATGAGGCCATCAGTGCTGGCTGGGGGAGAGAAGGCAGGGTGGCAGGAGTGGAGACCATGGGCATTTGAGCCAGTTCCTCATGTAACTTGCTTGTGCTTTCAAACCTGCTCAGGCCCTATCATGTATATACCACTTGCATTTGATGATGGAATGCTGCTGTGCACGACCCACTTTATGGCTATATGGGTTAGAAAGCACCCAGTTCATAATAGGCAATTCAGGTTGCATGGTGACTTGATGACCCATGGTCAAACATTCAGTTTCTAGAAAGCCCAGTAACAGGCGAAGAGCTGTCTCTCAAAAGGAGAGTAGTTATCTGCAGAAGATGGCAGGGTCTTGCTCCAAAATCCTAGAGGCCTCCCCGGTGATTCACCTACAGGGGCTGCCAAAGGCTCCAAACAGCATCCCTATCTCCACTGACACCTCAAGCACCATTGGATCTGCTGGTTCAGATGGCCCACGTGGCAGAGCAGCTTGCACAGCAGCCTGGACCTATTGCAGAGCCGCCTTCTGTTCTGGACCTCACTTAAAGCTGTCAGTCCTTTGGGTCACTTGCTAAATGGGCCAGAGTAATACACCCAAATGAGGAATGTGTTGCCTCCAAAATCCACTAGGCTCACTAGGCATTGTACGTTTTTCTTGTCAGTGGCTGCATACCAGGTACCAAGTGTGTCAATGTGCTCATGTAGTGAAGCCACATCTGGTACAGCAGCTGCAATTGGAGTCACCACTAGGTTAAGCTCATGATAATCCACTGTAATTCTCCAAGATTCATGTGTCATCTGCACAGGCCAAATGGAAGAGTTGAATTGGGATGTGGTGGGAATCACCACCCTTGCATCTTTCTTTCTTTCCTTCCTTCCTTCCCTTCCTTCCTTCCTTCCCTTCCTTCCTTCCCTTCCTTCCTTCCCTTCCTTCCTTCCTTCCCTTCCTTCCTCCCTTTCCTCTCCTCTCCTCCTCCTCCCTCTCCCTCCCTCCCTCCCCTCCCCTCTCCTTTCCCTTGAGATGGAGCCTTGCTCTGTCACCCAGGCTGGAGTGCAGTGTGATCTCAGCTCACTGCAACTCTGTCTCTAGGTGCCCCATTCCTCCTGCCTCAGCCTCCCAAATAGCTGGGACTACAGGTGCCCGCCACCACGCCCAGCTAATTTTTTTGTATTTTTAGTAGATTCGGGGTTTCACTGTGCTAGCCAGGATGGTCTCGATCTCCTGACCTCGTGATCCACCAGCCTTGTCCTCCCAAAGTGCTGGGATTACAGGCGTGAGCTACCGCGCCTGACCCACCCCTGCATCTTTCAAGTCCTTAATTGTGGCACTAATCTCCACAGTCCCTCCAGGAATGCGATATTGTTTTTGATTTACTATTTTTCTAGGTAGAGTTAGCTCTAATGGCTTCCATTTGGCCTTTCCCACTATAATAGCCCTCACCCTACCAGTCAGGGAACCAATGTGGGGGTTCTGCCAGCTGCTAAGTCTGTCTATGCCAACTGTGCATTCTGACACTGGGGAAATGACTACAGGATGAGTCTAGGGACCCACCAGATCCACTGTAAGTCAGACCTGAGCTAAAACTCCATTAATTACCTGACCTCTATAAGCCCCTACTTTAACTGGAGGATCACAGTGATGTTTTGGGTCCCCTGAAATCGAAATCAGCTCGCAGCCAGTGTCCAGTAGTCCTGGAAATGTCTGATCATTTCCCTTTCCCCAGTGCACAGTTACCTGGTAAAATGCCAGAGGTCTCCTTGAGGAAGGATGGGAGAATGATTAGCAGCGTAAATTGTCAGTAGTGTAGTGGGGTTCTTCCTCAAGGGCACTTGGCCTCCCATGCATTCAAGGGGTTCTGGGTCTGTAAATTGGCTCAAGTCTGGAAATTGATTGAGGGACCATGATTCTCTTTTTTAATAATTCAAATTAATATTTTATCCATTCAACCTAGAAGTTTTCTGCTTATATAAATTAAGTAGGAATGAAGTAGGCTTCCTATCAATTTCACTTCTAGGAACACCATGATTAACTAACCAATGCCAGAGCTCTACATGAGTCTGCTGTCCATTATGGTAGCCATGCCAGCTTTGCCTTTGAAAGGTTGAGGTTCCTTGCCTTGGAAGGTTGAGTGCTGCCACTTGGCCCCTGCCATCTGGGGATCCAATTATTCCCATTGTATTTAAATTCTGTAGTTGAGTGACTGCAGTTCCCACCGCTAGATCTGACACACAGAGAAGAGCAATTTCAGAGCTCTTCAAAGATACAGATGCTGCCCTTACAAATCTATTTTGCAAGGTGTTGATCAAGGGTATATCTTCTGGACTGTCCCAGCTGGGATGAGTAGGTCTCAAGTGACTAATCCACTCCACTACCCCAATCTCACTAAGTCTTTGGATCCCTTCCTCTACATTAAACCAAGGTAGATCAGACATTTTCTGCTTGTGCACAGTGGGCCGTCTTTTCATCCATATTTCAGCTAAGCAAGCAAATAAACTACTAGAACTTTTTTTTAACACCCCAAGTTGTGATATTAAATGCAGAGTCCCTACTTAGTGGGCCCAAATCAATAAATTCGGCCTGATCCAACTCTATGTTCCTTCCACCATTATCCCACAGCCTTAATATCCATTCCCATGCCTGTTTTCCAGATGTTGGCTTACATAAATTAGGAAACACAAGCAGTTATTTTCTAGTGTAGCACAGCTCCTCATGGGTCACACTCTGAACCTCACCTCTTGGGGCCCGCCAGGACTTTAGTGATGTTATAGGTCTAGAAGCAAACGGGTATTGGGGGTGGCTCCTGAGGAGAATCAACATTATCTTCTCTGGCAGCTGCCTCATAGTCACACCCAGGATCAATACTTTCCACCCTTCAATCCCATCAAGTTGACACTCGGTATTAACCATCACAATATATGTGTGTATATTCCCCCATAACATGCCCTATTTGTAAAGTGGCATTCGCCTCTCATTACATTCTACATGAACTTACTATTTGTTACAGTAACTGCTGGAGTGCTTACAAATTTTAAAAATACATGTTTTATAGCTATGTGTAAATACTGAGCATATATATAAACACAGATGACAAATACATCAATGCAAATAAATGTACTAAATTGTTGTTATTTCATTAAAGTAATGTAAAATATATGCAATAGGTAAAATAATATAAATGTATGGTATGCAATATTAAGAGCTATCATTTCTTGTCTCATGTTATATGCTAGATGCAATCCTAAAACTATTACATATATTATCTTACCTAGTATTCATGAATGACACTATAAAGTAAGTACTATTATTAACCACATTTTCTAAATGAGCGCATTGAAGCACAAAGAGATTAAAGAATTTGCATGTGGACCACTCACATATTTTGGACAGAGACTATGATTTAAACTCTGACTCCAGACCCAACACTTAATTATTATGCTATTCTGTTTCTCAATCAGTGTACAGCATAGAGTTTTATACTCAAATTATTACATCAAGGTAGAATAATTTAATGAAGCAAAACATCATTTACTTTGACACAAGAGCATATATTGAGATATAAGGAAAAGTATTAACTTATGTTTTGAACTTTAAATATTTGCCACTAATTTATTATTTAACTCACTGTTGCATGCCTATGTTCATGATAATGTTAAACTATGAGAGGGTTGGTTAAGAGTAAACAAAATATGTTATTTAGCTAATAGATAATATATGCTATGAGCACAAATATGTGTGTGTGCGTGTGTGTGTGTGTGTGTTTGTATGAATGCTATTTGAAAGAATTCAAGTTCCATGTTACTTGAAAGAATCGAAGCACTAGGAAAGTCAGTGATTACTTCAGCCTAAAGGAGTAATGAGCAAGAATTAACTACAAGGCAGAGTTCAGCTGAGCTATGAGGTATATAATATGAGAATTTCAAGTAGAAGTACCAGTGAGCATACACCAAAAGAAAAAATTGTATATTTACACAATGGCAACTAGCTTGATTTAGTGGGAGAGCTGTTGTTTGTGAAAAAGAAGTAATGGTCAGTAGGATGGAATAATAAATAGAAAAAACGTTATTGAAGACATGGGTTAGATGGTAATCTTTTCAAGTTTATTTAAGATATAGTGAAGGATATGAAAATGTTCTATCAAAAACTGCTGTGATGATAACAGCTATATTGTGGAAAGATTAATCTGGAAGATGTTAATAATATAAGTCAACCCAAGAATTTCTCAATTGTAAAATCACTATGGGGACTTTTATAATAAATGAGGGAAAAAGGAGGTTCTTTTTAGACTTTTCCATAATTTAAACAGTAAAGTTTGGTAGCTTTAATTTTATAACTACATGACCTTAGAGAGAAATTACTAAACTATTTCAAACCCTTAAAACTTCTGATAGCAATTAAAGAAAGAAAAATAAACCTAAACTAACATTAAACTTTTTACTAAATAATAAAATGTTCTTAGAATATGTTCCTCAGTTTAATTGTTTCCTCATAGGTGTTTCTCTGTGAGTGGGTGTGTGAGTACTCCATGGGTGCTGTGATATGTGATGAATCCCACTTTCTCTTTGTGTTCTGAAAGAGGCAGTGAATAAGAATGAGCAACTCAATATATTCCTTTGCTTTCATCACTTCAGCCTTATATTGGATGAAATAACTGTTTAAAAAATAAAACATACTATGACTAAAGACCATGTTCTGCAATAGCAGCTGAAGATCTCTCCTGTCAAAATCCATTGTGCAAGAACCGCATTTGACAAACCTACATTTATCCACCATCTTTTAAATTTTTGTATTGAAACCTCTACTTTAATAAAATAACTAACATACAAGAAATTGTATATATTATATCTAATTATTGTATATAATAAACTTATACTTTATTATATACAACAATTACATATAATTTTATATATAATTTATAAAATAGTATAAAGTATTATAATTACATATAATTTTAAAGTGGCAAGTAGGGCAATATATATGAGAAAGATTTATACCACCAATTACTTTATATACTTGGTTCGGTTCTATTATATTTTAGGTAACTAAACATCTGGAAGTTTCTGACCTCAGGGAAAAAAAAATCATTTCCAAAATCCTTCAAAGTTAAGAATTAATAATGGCTTAAGTGCAAGTATAGTTACCTTTTCTGAAGGAAGTTAAACCCACTGTAGGTGAGTAGTACTGAATTTTTTTTTTCTTTTATTTTGATAAAGCTTTCATATTTGGTCCTGTTATTGTGCACAAACGTTTCCAGATTATTATTGCAGGTCCAGTTATTTTTGTAAGGAAAATTGGCCATAGGAAACTTTACCTTTAAAATAATCCTGACAAATAAAAATGAATTTGTATTTTAATATCCCATTATTATATAAGCATAGAATGTAACAAAAAACTTGAAGAATCTGTTGAAAAATGAAGTAGCAGAACTTAGGACTGATAACCGTACATACTCACCTACTTCTGTATTCTCAGTTTGAGATGGAAAAACAGAAACAAAGTGAAAGCGTGACATTCATTGTGCCATATTATTTCTATGATTAAACATGTAATTTGAAAGTCAGAACACATTGTAAATATGGCTAAACAAACCTTCCTCCTTTATATAGAGGGGGTAATTAGGCATGTGTGGCTGACAATTCCAAGAGCCCAAAAGTGGGGTTTTCTTCTCAGTAGTCTAAACTTGTCAAATATATTTCTAAATAAAGTGTTTCTCAGCTTTCTTTGTTTTGGAATTCAGGAAGTTGTCAGCATATATTAAGTCCACATATCTAAATGTGCTGAAAATGATGTGTGCAGTATCTAAAAATATTTGTTTTTAAGGCAAGCAACATACATATTTAAAATAAATCAGTTATTCATTCTTTTTCCTTGTCTATTTCTAGATATGAAAGCTGAATTAGTCTCCTCTTTAAGCAACAACCTTCAGCTGAAGCTAGGATTTCTCTACAAATGTCAGGACTTTATTTGGTTCAGAGAAATTGGGTAGTCTTTAATGAAATCTAGGAATTTTGTCTGTTTGCTGAACTGTATTACAATATTTCATAAGAGTAATCATAGACTGTTTTTTTGGCCTGCCGAGACATTTGACACTGCTGATATTTTGAAAATGCATAATACACCTCAGTTATCTGAAAACAAGATTTTCTACAACCTCAGCTAGCCAGTGAAGTTCCAATGTTTATGAAGATTCTCCAGCCATCCAATCGTCAAAACCTGTGTCTTATTCTAGAAGGGATCATTGACTCTTACATTGAATTGATTGACTCTATTGTAATAATATTAATAAAGTTGTTTTGAAATACTCTCTTCTACAGCAAATTATATAAAATAAGTTAGAAAAATTGACAGAAGGGTACATTTAGTACTAAAGATCTCTTAGGCACAGGAGACAAAATGAACGACAACTTTATCAAAGGTACCAAAAAGCAAAGATGATACAGAAATTGTATTTAGTGACAGAAAACAGCTTGTACACTTTCATCACCTTGGACAGTATCACTATATAATATTCAGCTCAGTCTAAGAAACATGAGTCATTTTATAAAAGCTAAATTACGTTCCATATATTATTTTTAAAGGGGCATGGCAGTGTATCAAATATTAGATTGATATCTCTCAGGGGGAAAATAAGTTATTCGTTCTTTGAAGCTTCACAGCTTAAATGTATCTTTAGAAAATTACTCCACAGGTAAAAACTCATTCCCCAAAAGTAGAAAGGTGAAGTGGTGTTAGTGGATATAATATGCCAATTATTGAAAACTCAGATTGGAATGACTTATCACTAGTCATTCTAAAAAAAAAAAAACACCTTTTTTTTTTTTTTACACTGTAGAAACTGTTTTAGTTTACATTATTTCAGCTTGATAGAAGCAGGAGGCAGAGAAATTCTAGGCAGAAAGGGGCGTGCCCCTGACAAAACCCCACCTTTGAGCTAAAAAGCCTGAAACCCATGGCCCAAAGTGAGAATTTCTATCCCTGCTTGCCCACTCACTTCCAACTGGTTCTTTCTGAATAATGTATTTTTACCAATCAAATGTTGCCTTTTCCAAAACTACCTGAGCCTGCCCCACTCCCCATCCTGTGCCTATAAAGACCTCAGACTCAGTTGGTAGAGGAAGACAATTGGTAGAGGAAGAAAAGTCAACTTGACTTTTCAACAAGTAGCGAGGCAACTTGACTTCAGAGGGATGGCTGGATGGCTTAACATTGGAGAAGAGCTGGCTGGAGATGGGCAGTCTTCAGGGAAAATTATCTGCCTGTCCCATCCCTTCTCTAGCTCTCCTCTGCGCTGCGAGCCATTTCCATCTCCATCACTAAATAAAATTCTCCTCCTCCAACATTCTTCAAGTGTCTTTGCAACCTCATTCTTCTTGCATGCTGGACAAGAGCTCAGGACTCATTGAGTGTTGGTACCCAAAAAAGGCTTTCAAAGTGGTTCTTTGTTCTCACTGGTAGAGGGCAGCCACCCTGTGTTATGAGGCAGGGGGGCCGTTGAGCTGATAACACACTGCTGTCCATGAAAGGCAGAGCTAAGAGAACATTTTAACATGCCCTCTGGGGCTTTGGGGGTCACAGGTACTTCCACTTGGGGTGTGGGGCCCACACAGAGCCTGCTCCTGCCAGAGCCCAAAGCAGCACTCGTTCACTCATGTCTCATCGGGCTGTGGGACCTGCATTGGAGCCTGCTCCTGCGGATTCCCAGAAAGGCTGGCTGAAACTCACATTCACTTGCTCAAGTGCTCCATGTGCTGCAGGAGGTTGAGCATGGTGGGCCAAGTAAATGGACACTCACATCGCAAGTGCAACAAAGAGGTCAAGAAACACTCCTGAATCAAATTCACAGTCACTACTTTGTGAATTGTATATTCAGAGAAAATTAAGGATTAATAAGATTGAAATGGTCTGGATCTGTGTCCCCACCCAAATGTCATGTCAAATTGTGATCCCCAACATTGAAGGAGGGGCTTGATGGGAGGTTGTCAAGCCATAGGGGTGGACTTCCTCTTTGCTGTTTGTCTGATAGTGAGTGAAATCTGAGTGAATTCTCATGAGATCTGGTTGCTTAAAAGTGTGTAACCCTCTCTTTTTCTGTCTCTTTCTCTTTCTCCAGCCATGTAAGATGTGCGTGCTTCCCCCTCGCCTTCTGGCATGACTCTGAGTTTTCTGAAGCCTCCCAGCCATGCTTCCTGTAAACGGTGGAACTGTGAGTTAATTAAACCTCTTTTCTTTATAAATTACCCAGTCTCAGGTAGTTATTTATAGCAATGTGAGAATGGACTAAAACAGAAAATTAGTACTGGGAGTGGGGCATTACTAAAAAGATACCTGAAAATATGGAAGTGACTTCAGAACTGGGTAATGAGCAGAGGCTGGAATAGTGTAGAGGGCTCAGAAAAAGACGGAAAGGTGAGGGAAAGTTTGGAATGTCCTAGAGAGTTGTTAAATTGTGATCAAATGCTGATAGTGATGTGGACAATGGATTCTAGGCTTAGGATGTTTCCTTTAAGACCTTCCATTTCCACTTTTATTTAGATATAATACATGTCAGTATAAATATGTCACATTATAGACTAGATAGAATCAACAGATAAGTGAGACTCACATCTTATTACAGTAAATCATTTTATTCCTTTGAATTCCAAGATGAAATTGAAAGTACTTTACTATGGCAAAACCAATCGGCATTGTCCTGAGTTTCCAACTCTTGCTAAAGAAGCCTAGCTTTAATTTATAAGACACAGAACTCCTGCTAAGGTTGTACATGCAGGAAGGGCTTTTGAAAGTTTTTAGGATTTTAAAAAACATTGCTCATTCTCCTTTTCTCAGATGGCTTTGTGCCGTTGTATATTTCCACCAAGACAGCAGAGAGAGACAAAACAAGGAAATAGGTCAGAGTCTTCCAGAACCAGGTTCCACAGATGGAAATCTAGCCTTTCCACTTCCTTAGATTTGTGACTTTCAGCAAGTTATTTATTGCTAAGTGCCTCCTATTTTCTTCTGCAAATGACAATATTAATGTTATTTACCTCACAGCTTGTTGTGAAGATTAATGAGTAGAAACTCATTTATATAGGTTTAAAGCTGTGTATAAAATGCACCTTTTGAGCATTACAACAACTCTAAGATGTAGTTGTCTCTATCTCTGTTTTGGAGATGAGGGAAGTGATTGAGTCTTAGAAAGTTAACTAACTTTTCCCGTATCAAACTGATGTGTGTGGCAGTACAGGAAATAAAACACAAGCATGATTATAAAGCCTCTATTTTAACCAGTTTGATAATATATTAACCTAGAACTAGGTGGTGTGTGAAATGTCATATTCCCTAAAGTGGTCCATTTTTAATGAGTTCAGTAAATGTTAAATTATGTAACTTTGCTTTTCATAAAACTAGACACTCCACTGATTACTTAAAAAATGTTTCTATAGAATACCTTAGAATTCAAGGCTAGGTGGTTTACCAAAGATAACACTTTACTAACAAAAGTCGCCCTTACCAAATAATATTAGTTACCATTTATTGAGCACCTACTATATTTCAGCCTCTTTCATACATTATATCCAGATCTCATAAAAACAATGTGACATAGAGACCTATATGTACAAATGAGCACACTGAGGCTTTTAAAGTTTTAGGACATTCACTTAAACATATCCAAGTATAAAGCTGTAGACCTGTGAAATGAAACCAAGTTGGCTTGGCTCCCAAGTCGCTAACTTTTCTACTCTGCAAAAGCGGCACTTCCTATAATCTCCCCGATGGCAAAACATTATATTTACTATGTAAGCACCTACCTAAAGATAATAACTTTATTCATATGAGTTAATGTACCTGACATGCTCCCACATTCTTTTTGCTTTATTGTGAACTCCAGAATATTTATGTTAATTCCTCGATTTAATTTGTCATCATCCAGCTGCCCATTCAACCATCCATCCCTCCATATATGCAATGCTATTCACTCTTTATTTCATATACCCATTGAACTAATAGGTATTGAACATTACCTCTGTGCTAGAACTCTGCTTGGTATTGAGAATGAAGTGCTATTTTATTTGTGTATATGTGTGTGTGTGTGTGTGTGTGTGTGTGTGTATAAAACAAGTCTAATTTATAAGGGGAAAATAACACTTTCTTGAGAAGCCATTGTTAGCTAGAAGCCTAAAATGAGTTAGCTACTCAAAGGCGAAAGGTGGTTGTATTTAAAGTCTTGTTCTTCCAAGTTTTCTTGGACCCGTTTGGTCTTCTCTGAAGAGCACATCAATGTGCTCTATTTTTTCTCTCTGGTACTGAACTAGTCACTTATTTCCATTAAGGATGGGCAATGATAAAGGGGTTTGGGGAATGCTTAAATTATTTGAGAAAGCCATATTGACTTCTTGTCCTGTTGCTTGTGGTAATAAACGTGCAAATCATAGCCTAAAGGCAAAAGCAATCAAACAAACAACAAGAAAAAGATACTTTGTACTCTGTCATAAATAAAAATCCACACAAGTTACACTAGTCTTCAAAATTAATGAAATCTTGGGCATTTTCTATACACTACTCATTCCGTAATTATTTTACCTATTAATTCAGTTGACATCTGAAGAAATGAAACAAGCTTTGTCTATATGATAACCATGTGAGAGAGTTGCAGTCATTACAAAATAGACAGATTAACCCTAAACTCAGTAAATCAGCAATTTTGTATATATGTGTGTATATACACATTTAAATACCTGTTGTGTGTTTTGCATGTGGCATTTTAAAAAATCCAATTGATTTGTTTTTCTAAAATCTGGACTCTCTTGAACATATTTTGAGGGAGTAATTCTGTTCTTTTCTGAGTTCTTTTGTTTCTGAGTCTTCCTTTAACACATGAAATGTTACAAACATACATTCTGCCATACAATTTATTCACTTATTTATTATTTAAAGAACTATCCATCAAGCTCCCTCAGCATCTGTTAGAAATTCATTAGACTCTTGGATACATAAGGAAACAAATTAGCATCCCATGCCTTCATTGAATTTATATTACATGTAGCAAAGACAAACAGTAAACCAGCAACTACATGTTCAGTATGTCAGGTGGGGCTAAGGAGATAATTAAGGTTAGGCAAAGAACATGTACCTCGTGTAAATTATATGCTTAGTAAAAAGCTTTTCTAAATGAACTGGTACTTGAAAACAGACATGCAGATATCTGGCAAAAGCCTTTAAGGCAGTTGAAGAGCAAGTGCAAAGGCTCTGAGACAGGAACTTGCTTAGTATATTCAGGAGTGTGTTCATTTTGACTGGAACAAGAAGGGAGATAAAGTGGTAGATACTGAGGCTAGAAAAATGGTAGAGATATTGAGGATACATGCATAATCGTTCAGGGCAGTACGAGCTGTTTGAAGAACTTTGGGGTTTTTTATTTTTATAGATTTAGGGGGTACAAGTGCAGTTTTGTTACATGGATATATTGCATAGTAATGAAGTTGAGCTTTTATTGCACTGATTACCAGTATAGTATAATTTGTACCCAACAGGTAATTTTTAGTTTGAAACTCCTTCCTACCCTCTGACCTATGGAGTCTCCAATGTCTGTTATTCCATTTTGTATGTCAATATGTACCCATCGTTTAGCTCCCACTTATGAATGATAACATGAGGTATTTGACATTGAGTTACTTTACTTAGGATAATCGCCTCCAGTTCCATTCATATTGCTGCAAAATACATGATTTTCTTTTTTTATGGATTACTAGTATTCCTTTATATATTTATAAAAGATGACTGGATAAAGAAAATGTGATATATATGTGTGTGTGTGTATATAAGTAATATATACACACACCGTATTTTCTTTATCCAATCATCTGTTAATGGACACAGGTTGATTCCATGACTTTACTATTGTGAATAGTGCTGCAATAAACGTACAAGCGCAGATTTATTTTTAACACAATGATTTCTTTCCCCTTGGGTGGATACCCATTAGTGGGATTGCTGGGTTGAATGCTAGTTTTATTTTTATCTCTTTGAGAAATATCCATACAGTTTCCCATAGAGTTTATAACTGATTTCCATTCTCACCCACAGTGTATAAGCATCTCCTTTCTCCACAATCTAACCAACATCTGTTGATTTTTTACTTTCTGAAAATAGGCATTCTGACTGGTGTAAGATGACACATCACTGTGGTTGTAATTTACATCTTTCTGATTAAGATTAGAGAAATGTTAGTGGTGTTGAACATTTTTTCATGTGTTTGTTGACTGCTTATGCTTTCTTTTGCAAAATGTCTGTTCATGTACTTTGCTCATTTTTAAATTTTTTTTCTTCTTCAGTTGTTTGAGTTCTTTGCAGATTCCGAATATGAGGCATTTGTCAGCTGCATAGTTTTCAAATATTTTCTTCCATTCTGTAGGTTGTCTGTTTACTCTGTTGATTATGTATTTTGCTGTATGAAAGATTTTCAGTTTAATTAAGTCCCATTTGTGTATTTTTCATTTTGTCACATTTGCTTTTGAGACCTGGTCATAAGTATTTTACCCAAGCCAATGTACAAAAGTTTTTCCTAGGTTTCCTTCTAGGGCTTTTTTTTTTAAAAAAAAAAAATAGTGTGAGGTCTTACATTTAAGTCTTCTTTAATTAATCTTGAAATAATTTTGGTAGGTAATGAGAGATTTGGGTGCACTTTTATTCTTTTGCATATGGCTATCCAATTTTCTCAGCTCCATTTATTAAAGTGTCCTGTTGACTTTGTCAAAGACCAGTTGGTTGTAGATATGTGAATTTATTTCTCTGCTCTTTATTGTCTACCTATCGTTCTATTTCTGTATCAGAATCATGTTGTTTTGATTACTATAGCCTTGCAGTATAATTTGAATTAAGATAGTGTGATACTTCTCACTTTACTCCTTTTGCTTAGGGTCACTTTGGCTATTCTGGCTCTTTTTGATTCTACATAAATTTTAAGTTTTTTCCTAATTCTATGTTAAATGATGTTGATAATTGGATAGGAATTGCCTTGAATCTATAGATGCTTTGAGCATTATGGCCATTTTAACTATACTGATTTTTCCAGTTCATAGGCATGGGATGTTTTTTCATTTGTTGTGTAATCTATGATTTCTTTCGTTAGTGTTTTGTAGTTCTCCTTGTAGAGTGTTCCCTCTCATTGGTTAAATGTATTCCTAGGTATTTTTATTTTTATCTATTGTAAGTAGAATTTATTTATTGATTTTGTTTTTAGCTTGATCATTATTGGTATATAGAAATGCTATTGATTTTTATTTAAAACAAATTGGGAAGATAGTAGAGGGATTTTGCCAAGGGAAATGAGTTGATTAGACTTGCATTTAAAAAATATCACTTTACTTTTTGTTTTGAGAATTAACTGTCTAGCAGAGAGTATTGTTAGTTGAGATATTAGAGTGCCTTGGTCTAGGGTACTTGTAACATACAGGGAAAACCACAGAGCAAGTAGAACAAACATGCTTTCTATGTGAATTGGAGGTGATATATGCAATAAAGAGATTAGACAATAGTAGTTTCAGGATTGAACTAAGTGATTGGAAGGATGCAGCTGCTATTTACTAAGATGAGAAAGACAAAGGAGGTTTTAATGGGTAAAATCAGGAAAACTGCAAGCCAACATCACTAATATATGCCAACACTTTATATGCATTACTCCATTAGCTCTTACATAAAAACTTACAAATGAGTTTTTATCATCTCCTTTGTATAACAGAAGAAATAAAGAATAAGTGACAGTAAAAAATTAAATAAATCTCCACAGATAAGACAGGACATCAGAATTTCAACTCATATCTGTATTATAATGGCGTCATTGTCTGCACAATACCTGTCTTTTGCATTCTACTTGGCATTACATAAATGTTTACCAGGCTCTTATCTCACTCTTTGATCCATCTGTAATCACCTAAGTGTATACATACTGTATGTTTTTCTAAAATTCCCAGGAGTGTTTTATTTAGAGCAGACATACAGTGAGAGAGTGTGGGGCAGAATTGCCTCAGTATTGTTACCATGCCTGACAAAACAAAAACAAACAAACAAAAAACTCTTATGACTGCAAGGAAGATAGCCAATATTGCCTTTTTGTGATGTAATGTGATATTTAACTGTTTCATTTCATCACCTAGGTCAGTTGTTCTAGTGAATAATGGAAAGTTGAAGCTCTAAAATTACAAGCCAGCTGTCATGTACACACACACACACACCCGCCCCCCCCCCAGCCACCCATCAGTTAGAATTGTTGAAGAATATTAGTGCTGGAAAAGAACACAGAAGTACTATGTTACTATAGAAATGACAAAATAGGACCCAGTGTAATTATTTGTCAACATCACAAAACTGAAAAATCTGGCTTCAGAGTTTCTTCACTTGTTTGCAAGTATACACCTTTCCTTTGTGTTGTGCTGTATTCCTAATATTTAATAATATCAATAAAAGTGAGGCTAAGGTTTAAAATGATACAATTTAGAAGCATTAATGGTCCATGGGAATCGTTAGCACTGGTTAATATCATGACAAAAATAGTAGATTAGAAGTTTCAGAAAGTTTTTTTTTTACAAGGTTTTCTTGTTTTAGAGCTATGAATTTGAGGAAGTTTGCTGCTAAGATTGTCTAAATAGTGTTTCTATTTGAATAGGGCATGTCTACTTTGTTTAGGGAGTTGTTATTAGTGTTTCAGTATTGATTGGAAGTGAAAATACCGAGTGCTATTCTATGAAGGTCTGTTTTGGGAATGAGTCGTCCACTAGAATCTATCAGTTGGTAAAAAATTGTTTGCTGATCCTGTGTCACTTGGAAGCTTTATTAAATCTCTCAGTTCCCTTGAGCCCAAATAAGCAGTAACTATTTCAATGGATGAAGTAATACCAGTAGGTCTTGCAAAACGATACAAAATAATGCCTCTAAGGAAGACCTAACATGAGGAGAGGTTTTTGGTTTTCTTTTAATGGAAAAATTTAAAAGATGTATATATTTATGATGTACACCATCATGTTTCAAAATATGTATATATTGTGACATGGCTAAATCAAGCTATGCCTTACCTTACATAGTTCTCTTTTTGTGGTGAGAAAAACAAAATCTACTCTCTCAATCTAAACTCAACGCACTCTTTATTTCACTGTACATGTTTCCAGACATAAAACATATAAACAAGCCTCTAATTTCAATATCGTATTGTTTTTGCACAAAGGAAAAGTAATATATTTAATAAGTGAGAATCACCAATTATAGTGGTATTCTGTATATAAAATTCCCTCATTTCTTAAAGCATTGTTAAGATGATTGTGTGTGAGTATGTTTGTGTGTTAAGATTCAAGGTTAAGTGGTTACGAATTACTTATTAAAGGAAAACTCATACAGCGTTAATAACTTTAATTAAAACTGAAACATTAAAATAATGGAAACTTTGGATTGTTCCACCACTTTTTGGCAAGAATTCTTGTCTAGAATGGAGGAGGAGAAATGTCTGAGAATATAGTGATGTAACGTCCTTGCAAAACACATTAGGTAAATTAAGAAAGAAGCTGTAGGCTTCACATAATAATTCTTGTATGTCTAGACTCAAGTTGTCTAGAATAGATGCTGAATATATTTGAACCTTTTTATTTTGTACTTCCATTTTTCAAGTTACCATAATTAGGTACAGAATGCCTTCATTATTACAAGCTATATAGCAAATGTTGACCCTTAAAATAGCAGTTATATAAATGAAGTCAGTCTGAATTAACAAATGCCTGTCTTTTCTGTAGAGCAAATAAGCCATTTATGTTAAATTATTCACAAAGGACATTTAGAAAATCATAAAAGTTAATCATCACGGTTATACTTGTGTATGTATGTGTGTGTGCGTCTGCATGTGTATGTGTGTATGATTAAGCCTTCATTTCTTTAACAGACTAATGCTCTGAAGGTTGAAAGTTAAAATGCCGTGAGTTAATTTGTGTTTTTATAGTAATGTGAAATAAAATTATTAGGGATACTAAACTACATGAAACACACAAACACTGCTGATTTTATTCTATATGTGTTTCACTTATTGGACTGCTTGGGTTTGAATCTTGATGCCAGTATTTGCTAAGTAGGTAATTTTCTTATTCATAAATTGTGTTATTCTCCTGAAATGTTAAATGAAGGCAACAATAGTAACATGTCATAGGTTGGTTGCCATTATTAACATAATTATTAGATTGGTGCAAAAGTAATTGCTATTTCAGACAGTGAATTTTAAATCATTATAACTGGGTTCAAACACATCTTTATTAATCAAAATAGGAACCATTACCATCAACACATTTTTGCCAACAATAAATAAGTTTGTTTATTCCTGTAGCGTAAAAATCTATGCTTTGGCATTCAAAAAACTCTTGGGAAGCATTTCTGCATCCTGCTGATTGTGAGAGGATTTTCCCTGCAAAAAGTTGTCGAGATGTTTGAAGAAGTGATAGTCAGTTGGCAAGAGGTCAGATGAATGAGAATATGTCAGATGAGACAAAACTTTGTAGCCCAATTGGTTCAGCTTTTGAAGCATTGTAGTCAGGCATTGTCATGGAGACTTGGGCTGCTTCTGTGGACCAATGCTGACTGCAGGCCTTGCACTTTTCAATGCATCTCATCAATTTGCTGAATGTTACTTTTCAGATGCAATGTTTTTCACTGGGATTCAGAAAGCTGTAGTGGATCAGACCGGCAGCAAACCACTAAACAGTGAACATGACCATTTTTTGGTGCAAATTTGGCTTTGGGAAGTGCTTTGGAGCTTCTTCTTGGTACAACCACTGAGATGGTTATCGCTGGTTGTATAAAATCCAATTTTTGTCGCACATCACAATGCAATCAAGAAATGGTTCATTGTTGCTGTGTAGAATAAGAGAAGATGACACTTCAAAATGATTTTTAAAAAATTTTCACTCAGCTCATGAGGCACCCACTTATCGAGCTTTTTCGTCTTTCCAGTTTGCTTCAAATGCAAAACAACCATAGAATGGTCAACGTTGAGTTCTTTGGCAACTTCTCATGTAGTTATCAGAGGATCCTTTTTGATGATTGCTCTCAGTTGGTCCTTGTCAGCTTCCAGTGGCCAGCCACTACACTCCTCATCTTCAAGGCTCTCTTCTCCTTTGCAAAACTTCTTGATCCACCACTACACTGTACATTTACTAGCAGTTTCTGGGCCAAATGTGTTGTGGATGCTGCAAGTTGTCTCTGCTGCTTTACGATCATTTTGAACTTGAATAAGAAAACCGGCTGAATTTGCTTTTTGTGTAACATCATTTCCATAGTCTAAAATAAATATAAATAGCAAATAATGTCATTAGCAAAAAAACTATAAATAAATAAAATGAGAAATGCCCATTAAAATGATGTATAACATAACCATATTTATTTAAGAATGTATTTCAGTATCAAATGGGAAATTCCAACAATGCAAAACCACAATTATGTTTGCAATCACCTGTTAATACATGCAGATATCTTAGAACATTCCTATGTATAATACATGTACAAATAATACTAATAACTATCAATAATATTTTTTATTTTTACTGATATTTGGCATTATTTTCCTAAACTTTATGAAAATTTACCTAATTTGATATGCTGGATGACCTTTTATGTTACATGGTAACTCTTCTATTTAATATCTAAAATGGTTTTTGTATTTATAAAATCATATTTATTGTGACAATTTTGGATATAAATTTTTCATTTAGCAATTTAAAAGCAAAATTTCATTAACTAAAGATTATCACTATTCATGTTTGCTGATTTGGTGAGTTTCTTTTCAGTCACAGCTTTTATGAATATTTTACATAGTTTAATTCATTGTGTATATGAACTTTTATATTATAATTATCTAATTAGCACTTTAAAACATTTTTCTGTATCATTACAATATTTAAAAAAACATTTTAATGGATGCATAATATTCCACCTGGTGAATTAACCATGATTTAATTACAAAGCCATATATAGCTGATAATCTTAGTGCTTGCTCAGCATGAAACCACCATTTTTCCGATTTCAAATGAATTCTGTCCTGAAGAATAATCATAACAGCTAAGAATTTTATTAATCACAAATAAATAAAATGTTTGAGTAAGTCTGTTTGCTCACGAGGAGAGGGAAATAAAAAAAGAAGAGAAAAGGAAATAAAAAATAGCATTTTTTGTGTGACAGGTATATGATAAGTGCTAATTTCATTTTGTCATAAGTTTAGAATTTAGAGAATGTATCTTCTAAGATTTTAGATCTAATAAGTATGGGATACAAGCCTAAGATGCATGCAATCTGATTGCAGGACCCTATACTCCTACTCAGGAGGATACATTGACTTGTATGTATTTATCATTGATGAATATACTGTTTTCACTAGCCTTTCAAAAAATAAAAAAAAAATTAAAAAACTCACATTGCAAATTATCGTATAGGAGAATCATTGCTAGAAACTAGTAAATAAAACAACTGACACTCAAATCCTCATTTCTCACTAAAATAATGGTTGTCTTAATATCTGTATATTCTTTATAAAGGTTTTTTTGCTTTTGTTTTTATTTTTGTTTTTTATGTGAATAATCCTACTGTTTAGCAAATGCATAAGTGAACAAGATCTGTGTCATAAAATCTTCTTCCTACTACAGTACTTAGAAATAAGATAATAAAAAATCAAACCTCTGCAATTTATGAAATTGGAGATCTATACTGTTTAAAACATAAATAGTTTAAGAAATCGGTAATATTGCAGCTCTGTTTTTTTTTTTTTTTTTCTTTTTGGTCTTTAATGTTTTAATAGAAGACTTCTATACTTTAAAATACTTCTATACTTTAATAGAAGGTCTTCTATTCCCACAGAAAAACAATAAATATAAGTAAATTCATTTTAATTACAACAAGACAAAGAATTAATTAGATGTCTGTTTTTAACTGTGATTTTATTACCTTTAGATGCAATATTAGTGTTTGCTTTATGGCAATTTTTAAAACTATTTTTGTAAAAAGCTAACGGGCTTTGATGCTAAAATGTGTTCAGTATTATCTTATTGGTGACTATGAACCATTTTGTTCAATTAAACTTTAGCTCCAGGGGTTATGTAATATTCATTTATATTATAAATCATTAAATAATCATATACTGGATTATGTCTTGGATACTGTATTTAAACAGTGGGGGTACAGTGACAGGTAAGAAATTAAAAATGAAATCAGTTATTTGTAGTCCTTATTGTTTAGTAGAGTGGACAGAAACCCAAGCAAACAATTAGCAGATTATATGATGCATTCTACAGTAGAATTTGATACAGGGTATTAATGAAACATTCAAATGAGGGAAGCTGATCTTGCTTGGTGTTTGAAATGAGTTGAATAGCAACCCCTTCCAAATTCCTGTCTATCTGGAACCTCAGAATATGACATTTTTTATTGGAAACACGATGTTTGTGAATGTAATTAGTTAAGATTAGGTAAGATTGGATTATGGTAAGCTCTAAAACTAGTTTACTGGATTGACATGTTAGATGACCTTTTATGTTATATCTATAACTCTTCTATTTAATGTCAAAAGTGTTTTATATATTTATAAAATTATGTTTATCATGAAAGTTTTGGAAATAAATTTTTCAATAAGCAATTTAAAAATATCAAATTTCATTAACCAAAGATTATCACTATCTATGTTTGCTGATTTAGTGAGTTTCTTTTCAGTGATAGCTTTCATGAATATTTTACATAGTGTAATTCATTGTGTGTATGAACTTTTGTAATTGTCTAGTTAGCACTTTAAAACATTTTTCTGTGTGTCCTTATTTATGAAAGAAAAAATTGGATGCAGAGACACAGAAAAACACATAATAAATGGTCTTGTGAAGATAGAAACCAGAGAAATAAGTTATTCTGTTCTAAGCCAGGAAATGCTTGGGGTCACCAGAAACTGGAAGAGGCAAGGAAGGGTTCTTCCCTAGAGACTTTAATGGGAGCATGGCCTTGCTGAAAACTTGACTCCAGATGTCTAGTCTGTATAACTGTAAGAGAATGAATTTCTATTGTTTTGAGTCACCTCGTTTATTGTAATTTTTATGGTGGACCTTGGAATCTAGTAGAGATTTTAATACCAAAAGAGAGATATTTCTGCAGCCAAAAAAAAAAAGACGTGGAAGTGGATTTAAAATTGGGTAAAGATTTGAAAGCTAAAAGAATTTTGAAGTGCATTGTCAGAAAAGCTCACATTACCTTTAGAAGACTGTTGATAGGAATATGGATGTTAAAGGCAATTCTAGTGAGGGATCAGAAGGAAGTAAAGAGTATGTTGGATAGCTTTTCTTTTATTTTAGATAATTGCTGACATCATCAACAGAATGTTGGTATAAGTATCAATGTTAAAGGTTCTTCTGGTATAGTCTCAGAAAAATAAAAGAAACATTACTGGACACTGGCTGAAAGACAACCCCTTGCTAGAAAGTGGCAGGAAACTTGGCTGAATTGAGTTGTAGTATTGGGTTGGAAAGTAAAATTTGTAAGCTCTGAACTTGAATATTTAGCTGAGGAGATTTCTAAGCAAGTTGTAAATTATATGGGTTGGTTTCTTCTTGAGCTAATAACAAAAAAAAAAAAAAAAAGAGAGAGAGAGAGAGAGAGAGAGAGAAAAGACATAAATAGATACTGGAACTTTTAAGTAAAAGTGAACCAGCACTGGATAATTTGGAAAATTCTCAACGTATCTAGATATTATATTATAGGAATACATCCAAGGCTATAGATGAGAACAAACTTTTGCTGAAGAGATGATGTGTGACACGTGAATCCAATCTCCCATCTCAGCAGAAACCAGGAATAGAAATGGGTTATCCTAGAAGAATCTGTAGAGAACCTTCTTGTGCAATGTCATGGGTCTCCTTCATATATTTGGGAAACTAACAAAGTTTTTAAGAATATTATATTAGCAGCAACACTGCCAATGTGGACTGAAGGGTAGATTACATAGGATGAAATGAAGGACAGCTGTTTAATTTCTTGGATACAACCTTGAAATGAACTGATAGTACTGCTCAAGTACTTATGTTTGCATAGCCATCAACAAAAAGGAAAAATTAGGAGAGAGGAAAGAAGCCTACAGAAAATGCCAGTCAGACAGGTACATGGCAGGGGCTACTGGGGCTTCTGCAGGCCCAGAAGAGGAGCTAATGGGGCCTCCTTGAGCCTAGGGGTTGACTGAGCCACAGAGAATTATTCCCAGCCTTGCATCCTAGTGGAATTTAACCTATTAGATACCAAATTTACTTTAGACCAGTGACCCATTACCCTTCTCATTTTCTCCCTTTCAGAATGAAAATTTTATCCTATATCTGTCCTATGTACATTAGAATCAGATAATTTGTTTTCTACTTTCACAGGCCCACAGACAGAGGAAAATTTTGCCCCATAATGGATAATACCCATAGTTATTTGATGATTTAGATAATGAAATTTGAATTGCTTATAGTTGATTTTATATGAGATTTTAAATTTAGGGGTTATGCTCAAATGAATTAAAACTTTTTGGATGTTGAAATGTTGTAAATGTAGTTTTCATTGGGATAGACATAAATTTTGGTGGTAAGAGTGTGAGCTGTATTGGGCTGAATAGTATCTGCTCCCTGACAGCCCCAACAACAACAACAACAAAATTCATGTCCATCCAGAACCTGAGAATGTGACCTTATTTGGAAACAGAGTCTTTAAATTTAATTAGTTAAATTAATATTAGGTCATACTGATGCTTCTGTAAAAAGAGGAAAATTTGAATACAGAGACACAGAGACACACAAGAAGAAGATGCCTTGTGAAAGTAGAGGCGGAGGCTGTAGTTATGCTTCCTCAAGCTAAGGAATGCCTGAGACCATTGGAAGCTGTAAGAGGCAAAGGGGAATGTCTTCTCTAGAGACTTTAAAGTGGGAATGACCCTCCCCACACTTTGCCCTCAGACTTCCAGTTTCCAGACAATGAGAGAATAAATTTCTATTGTTTTAAGATACCAACTTTGTAGTAATTTGTAATGACAACCGTAGAAAACTGGTACCGTGAAGAATAGATAAGGCAGAGCTTCACAAAGGAAAAAATATTTGAGTTGACTTTTAAAGGATAAATATGTTTTATAGGCCTAAGAGAGTAAGACATATAAAAAAAAATCAATGTTCAAGTTCTGAAAAATAGAGAAGTTCGATTTCTGAAATAAAAGGCTTCATACAAAAATATTCTTTCATAAGAGTAACACATAGTAATAACTGTCTGATACTTGACACTGAATACCATTGGGCCAAATTTGTCATGCAACCCCTCTCCATATGGCTTTTGCCCATATGTCCAAAGTTTTCTATGGTCATGACTATCATTATTGAACCTGATTTTTTAAATGTTCACAGTTTCATGGAATTATAATTGACATAATGTATGAAAGGATTTAAAGTGTAGAATATGATCTTTTAAAAAATGTGTGTATCTGTAAAACTATCACCACTATCAAGATAATACACATTTCTGTCACCCTTAAATGCTTCCTCATGCCTCTGCAATATTTTCTTTTCTCACTCCCATGTCCCAATCCTAGGTTATCATATATTTTCTTTCTACTACTGTAGATTAGTTTGCATTGTCTATATATTTTTTTAGAAAAACTTACTGTATGCTTTTTGACTTGATTTATTTCATGTAGCATAATCATTTGCAATGTATCTGTGTTGTTCTGCATAAGAAATATTTCTTAGTTAACATTTCTAATTTTTTTCCATCACTTCAAGCACTTATCCTTTCTTTGCATTACAAACAATCCAATTATACTCTTTTAGTTATTTTGCAATGTATAATTACCATCAAATACTAGATTTTGTTCCTTTTATCTAACTATATTTTTGTGCCCATTAACCATACCCCTTCCTCCCAACCCCTGTTACCTTTCCCAGTCTCTGGTAATCATCATTCTATTAGTTCAATTATCTCCATTAGTTCAATTGTTTTAATTTTTAGCTTCCACAAATAAGTGAGAACATGCAAAGTTGGTCTTTCTGTGCCTGGCTTATTTCAGTTAATGTCCTTTAGTTTCATCCATGTTGTCTCAAATGACAAGATATAATTGATTTTATTGCTGCATAGTAGTGCATTATAAGGGTATGACACAATTTGTTTATATATTTTTCTGTTGATGGGCATTTGAGTTGTTCCACTTTGTGGGTATTACAAATGAAATTGCTACATACATTTGTGTACAAATCTTTGCGTGACTGTTCTGGGCTGAAATGAGTATCAACAAAGTTCATATATAAAGTCCTAATCTCCAGCATCTCAGAATGTAACTGTATTTGGTGATAGGGTTTTTAAAGAGGCAATTAAAATAAGGTCATTTAGGTAGGCCCTATGCCAATATGACTGATGTTCTTGAAAAAAGAGGAAATTTGGACACTTGCTAAGGGACGACCCTGTGAAGACACAGGAGGAAGATGGCCATCTACAAGCAAAGAAAAGAAGACTTAGAAGAAACCAGTCCTGCTGACACCATAATCTCAGACTTCTAGCTTCCAGAATTGTGGGACAGTAAACTTCTGTGGTTTAGACTACCCAGTCTGTGGTACCTTGAATAGCAGCCTGGCAAGCTAATGGAGTAGGCATATGCCTCGGTTTTCTTTTTATGTGTTATCTAGGACTATAAATGTTTGGTTTGTATTGTAGGTTTACTTTAAAAAAAAAAAAATAAACTAACAAACTGTTTCCAAAGTCCTACTATTATTTTAAATTCCTACCCACAGTGAATGAGGGCTCTAATTTTTCTGTGCCCTTGCCAATGCATGTTATGATCAATCTTTTAAATTTTAGCCTTGCTAGTGGAGGGGTGGGGGTGGAATAATACCTAATTGTGGCATTAATTTTATTTTCTTAATGACTACCATGTTGAATGTCTTTTTATATGTGATATTTGAAAACACAATAAAATGAATTAAATTCAAAAATAATACTTTTACCTCATTGTAAGTAAGGGGAGAAAATAAATGTTCCTATTTATCAAGCCCAGCTGTTTATCTTTTACAAACTAATGGACTTTCTTCATTGAATACCTCCACTTTTGATCTAAACTTCCCTAGAGTTCAAGAAAATAAGTGAAAAGTGAATATTTTAATATTAAAAAATGCTCTAATGGAAAACTACTAGAGGATTCTATACTTCAGTTTTCAGTTTGGAGCCCTTTCTACTATATTATATTTTGAATTACATTTAGGTTATATGCTAGATTTTGGATTATCTTTAAAAAATTGAAGATTATTCTGAAATATTTTGGTGTAAATCTTTTAGGATTAAGCAATGCTACAGTCGCTCTCCCATTTTGTACTAATAATATCGTGGTTTTCCAGTATACATTTGAATGAAACCACTTGATAATTATCTTGGCTTTTAAAAATCCCATCTAGTCAATCCTGTGTAACTTTGACTTGCTAATGTACGAGGGACCTACATGCCACTGTTTTTGGTAAAGTAGGGAAATGCTTTTCATGATTTTCTAGTTTCAAATATTTTCCTACCAGTTACTGAGTGTGTGATTTTGACCAAATTGCATAACCCCTCTATGTCTCAGTGACTTCGTTTATAAAATGTAGATTATAATGGATTCTTTTTCCTGGATAATTAAGCATCTTAAATGAATAATATGTGTAAGTCACTTAGAATTTTTAATATTCTATGTGGTAAGCACGTGATAGTAAGAGGCTCTGTTATATAAAATATAGTTCATAATTTCAACTTCTGGATACTTTTATAGGATTTGATAAAATAATATATTTAAAGGTGCCTGATATATAGGGTTTCCAATTCCAAAGAGGTCTGAAATTACGTTTTTGTGGCTGCTTATTGACAATCTTATTCATATAAAGAAATATTTATGTAAAAGAGTTTATTGTTTTCTATTATAAAGGTAATTCAAATTATGAAAAGGAAAACTTTAATGGATTCTTATTTTCTTAACATGGTTTTAGTTCAACCATGAGGGGCTAAATGCTAAGTATTTCCTGATATGTTAGATCAGTCAAAATGCTTGATCAATCAAAATGCCTTTCCATCTACCTTTTTGCTTCAATATATATAGATACTACACATAAAATAAATGAAAGAAAAATACCAATCAAATTTTTGATTGCTGAAGGAGTAATAGCTTTGCATTTCTTGATTTATGTACAATTTTAAAGGTCAGCCATGCACTGTGTATGAAAGAATGAGTACAAACACTAAAATGAATGACGATTAATTAAAAGTAAATCGGATGGGAAATTGGAATTTTCACTTAATTTTGCTGTTTGGAAAGTGCTCATCTCTTAATAAGTGGTTCAGACAAATGCTTATTGATGCTAGTTAATGAAGGTATTAAAAGAGGAATGAACTTTTTTTGGGGAAACATTTCAGATGGAAATATCTTATATTGTTTTCTCACAGGTAATTTTTACTTTCCAAGAGCTTAGTAGAAGTGTATTTTGCCAGTTTTAATTATCTGACCATTAAGAAGAATGGGGAATTTTTTTTTGCAAGCAGCTAAGAGAATTTCCAGCACTTTAATGTGTTTGGAGAACCCAAAGTGAGTTATTATTTTATTTTTAATTCAAACTTGGCTTAGATTTGGTCCTCTAGGAGAAAACTGGAAGACATTGGTTTTGAAAGAATAATAACAATAACAATATTAAGGGTTTATGTTATTTACTAATTGTTTTTTATTCATTCCCAAATGGCTGAAAATGCCTCTTGGTAAATTTTATAAGTGTTTGCAGGTGCCGAGTATGTCAAAGTTGCACCTGCAGATTTCTATGAATGTGATTTCAGTAAGCTTCATGCTGCGTAGTATATGGTAAATGCAATAAAAACAGATGGACCTAGGGACAGCTGGAGTCTGAGAAGATAAAATGAAAATAACAACAAAAGCAACAGAAACAATAATCTGGCAATTGTTATCAATGTAGTTCTAATCTTTCATTGAATTAGGGAGTATAGCAGGGCTTTTCAGCATCAAATCCCTAGCAGTTGAATTACATATAGGAGATAAATTCCTCAGACTTCTCAAATTAGTAACCCAACTAAACTATCATGGAGTAATAATATATAATCCCAGGTATCTCTATAATAAACTAGACCCAGCTGCCAAATTTCCTCGATAGTCTTACCTTCTCTGAATTCACTTTCTGTTGTAGTCTTTCATTAAATTCTATAGATCCTTCCTGGAGCTTGATTCTCTAATTACAGAATTTTCCCATTTCCGTTGCCAAAAATTAGCCTACTCATTATTTTAAACAAGAGTTATTACAAAGATGCTGTGTTACTAGTAAGATGAGATGGCATAGGGGAGATTATACATGCAATTTTAACTGATTTTAACTTCATCACTTGACAGTTTCACCCTTCCAAAACTTAACTACCTTATACAAAAATATGACAAATAACTAATTCCTCTAGAATAATGAAAGAATGAAAAGATTAAGTGCAGTTTGTGTTATACAGCTGGTAATGAATTAACTATATATTAAAACAAAGCAGTTTAGGTAAAAGAGCACAGTATAAAGCCTGATACTCAATGAAATTTTCTTCCTATTTCTGACTTAAGCTCAAGATCTATTTTCCAAAAATATGCTGCATAGTTTTTTCTTTTAAGGATTAAAAATGCCAAATATATTAAATAGTAATTAGCACTATAACAACATGTGTTTCAAATATCTTCTACTGCCTCTTCAGAATCATTCTCCACTATTCCACAGACTTCTATCAGCCCTAAAAAAGGGGAAGTAGAAGTGTGAAGACAAGTAATAAAGTTATTGTAGTGGTTCAGACAATAGTTAATGATGGTTTGAATTAAATATGGTATGTTGAAGAATGGTGAAATTGAGATATTTTGTACATTGAAATAAGAACCCATGATGAATGTGAAGATGTCCATTGGGAAGGTGAATTAGTCAGGGTTCTCCAGAGAAACAGAACCAAATAAATATGCAGTCATGCATGAATTACCAATGGGAATATGTTTTGAAACTTGTTTGGTGATTTCTTGATTCTATGCACATCATGGAGTTGATTTATGCAAATCTAGATTGTATAGCCCTCTATACACCTAAGCTAAATGGTACTACCTATTGCTCCTAGACTGTAAACCTGTACAGCATATTACTTTACTGAATACTGTAGGCAATTATAACATAATGGTAAGTTTTGTGTATCTAAACATATTTAAACATAGAAGAGGTAGAGTAAAAATACAGCATATAAGATTTTTAAAAATGGCACACCTGAATAGGGCACTGTATTTGTCAGGGTTCTCTAGAGGGACAGGACTAATAGGCTAAAATGCATATATGAAAGGAAGTTTATTAAGGAGTATTGACTCACATGATCACAAGGCCATCTGCAAGCTGAGGAGCAAGGAAGCCAATGCAAGTCCGAAAACCTCAAAAGTAAGGAAGCCAACAGTGCAGCCTTCAGTGTGTAGCCAAAGGTTGGGAAGCCTCTGGCAAACCACTGATGTAGGTTCAAGAGTCCAAAAGCTGAGTAACTTGGAGTCCACTGTTTGAGGACAGAAAGCATTCAGCACAGGAGAAAGATGGAGGCCAGAAGACTCAGCTAGTCTAGTGCTTCCATATTCTTCTGCCTCCTTTTCAGTCTAGCTGTCCTGACAACTGATTAGATTGTACCCACCCAGATTGAGGGTGAGTCTTCCTCTCCTAGTCCACTGACTGAAATGTTAATCTCCTTTGGCAACACCCTCACAGACATACTCAGAAACAATACTTTGCATCCTTCAATTCAATCAAGTTGATACTCCATATTAACCATCACAGGCACACAGCATAAATGAAACCTGAAGGATTGGAAGTTGCTCTGGGTAAGTCAGTGACTGAGTAGTGAGTAAATGTGAAGACCTAGGATATTGCTGTATACTACTATAGACTTTATAAATACTATACAAGTATTGTACACTAAATTTATTAAAAATATTTTTCTTCAATAATACATTAACCTTAGTTTAGCTTAACTTTTTAACTTTATAAACTTTTTAACTTTTTGACCCTTTTGTATTAATAATTTGCTTAAAACACTAACACATACAGCTATACAAAAGCATTTTCCCTTTTTTTGGGACAGAGTCTTGCTCTGTTGCCCAGGCTGGCATGCAGTGGAGCGATCTCAGCTCATTGCAACCTCTGCCTCCCTGGATCAAGTGATTCTCCTGCCTCAGCCTCCCGAGTAGCTGGGATTACAGTCGCCCGCCACTACGCTTGGCTAATTTGTGTATTTTAGTAGAGATGGGATTTCACCATGGTGGCCAGTCTGGTCTCAAACTCCTGATCTCAAGTGATCTGCCCACGTCGGCCTCCCAAAGTGCTGGCATTACAGGTGTGAGCCACCGCGCCTGGCCCATTTTCCTTCTTTATATCTTTATTCTATTATATTTTATTTTTGTTTTATTTTTTAGTTTAAAAAATTTTGTTAAAAATGAAGACACAAACACACATTTTAGCCTTGACTTACACATGGTATCATCAATGTCACTCTCTTGCACATCCATATCCTATCCCACTGGAAGGTCTTCAGGGCCAATAACATGCATGGAGCTGTTATCTCTTATGACAATTTCTTCTTCTAGAATACTTCTGAAGGACTTGCCTGCAACTGTTTTACTGTTAACTTAAAAAAATAAGTAGAAAGAGTATACTCCAAAATAAAAATAAAAAGTATAACACAGTAAATAAATTAATAACATATTCATTATTGTTATTATCAAGTATTATGTACCCTCCATATACAGTAATTTTTTCACACACAATTACATGGTTTTAAATAGATTTTATTTTATTCTTCATATGTTTGCATTCTCTGGACTTTAATTAGAATGCATGTCTTTATATCAGTTTTCAAAATTTATCACTTCTTATGCTCTCCACAAAAAACTGACTTTAAATACAAATATGAAGATTGATTAAATATAAATAATGAAAAATACATGAAAACACTAATCAAAAGAAATATTGAGGGACTACACTAATAACATACAAATTAGACTTTGGAATGATAAATATTAGAGGAAAAGAGAAATATTTCATGTTGATAAAAGGGTCAATTCATCAAAAGGACATAGCAATCTTAAATGTGTACAAGCCTGATAAAAGTACTTCAAAATACATGAAATGTGCACTAATATGACTTGAAAAGGGAAACAGAAAATCCACAATTACAGGATGGAATTTATTAACTCTTCTTTTAGTAACTAAAAGAATAAGTAGATTAAAAGTTAATAATTACATAGTATACTTGAACAACACTAACAGCCAGCTTGACCCAGTTGATTTTTTTAGAACACTTTAGCTAATGATCACAGAATATGTCCCCTTCTCTAGTGCACATGGAGAATTCGCCAAAATGGACAGTAATTAAGAACCTTAAAAATCTCTGAATTTCAGTGCATTGAAATCATATAGAATATGTTCTTTGAGTACAGTGAAATCAAACAGTAAAGTATTAGCAGAAAGATGACTGGTACACTTGGAATATTTGAAAATTAATAGCTTTAAAATAAGACATTTTAAAGAAAAAAAGGAAAATATAAAATATTTTGAATATAATAAAATAAAAACGCAACCTATTCCATTTGTGATATGCAACTAAAGCCATGCTTACAGGAAATTTATAGAAGTATTTACATTTAGAAAAGAGCAAAATTAAAAATAATAGTTAAGATTAATGATGTAAGCTTTCACTTTAGAAAACTAGAAAAAATGAGTAAATAAATTGCAAAGTTAGCAGAAAGAAAAAAATAAAGATAAGGGCAGAGATCAATTAAAGAGAAAACAGAAAAATAATATAGAAAATCAGTTAATGAAAGTTGGCCTTCTGAAACACTGATAAAACTTACAAAACTTTCCAGAGGGAACAAGGAAAATGAGAAAAAAAAATACAAATTAATAATATAATCACTGAAGTAGGATTCATAACATATAATAGTTTGACATTTTTATAATTTTTGAATTATGAATACATAATAGTTGTACATATTTATGGGGGACATATGATGTTTTGATTTGACAATAACTATAATAACTTTATGGTAGCATATTCTATAATTTATAGGATATTTTAAGGAATTGTTCCCAGTATACAAAATTCCAAATCTGATTCAAGAAGAAATAGATAACCTACATAGACCATTATTTACAATAAAAACTGAATTTTTTGCTTAAAAGTCTTCCCACAGAAAAACCATAAACATAGAACTTTTCTGGTAAATTCTGACAAGCAGTTAAGAAAGAAATACTATCATTTCTCCACAAACTGCATCAGAATTTTTTTTATAAAAGGAAAGGAATGTCAGCTCATTGGCCTGATACTGAAGCAAAATGCCTTTATTTTAAAAATTACAGACCAATATTGTTCATGTTTATATATGTAATAAAAGTGAACAATTTTAGCCAATTGTATCCAGCAATGTCTAAGATGAGAGTCCCCAAAATTCAAGGATTCATTAGTGTTTGAAAATCAGTCAATATAGTTCACCATTAATTATATATTTAGTATACTAAAATATTTTGTACGTGAAATGATCAAAATGGACTCATACAAAAAATTATTTTAAAATCTATGAAAATCCTATAGCTAATATTATACTTTATTATGAACGACTGAATGCTTTCTTCCTATATGGGGAGTAAGGCAAGTTTATCTGCTCTTACCACTCTAATTCAACATTGACTGAAGGTCCTAGTCAATGTAATAAGGCAAGCCAGTGAAATAAAAGTCATAGACTAGAAAGGAAGAATTAAAGGTATAATAATTCACAGATGATATGATTGCTTATGTAAAATATCTTAAGCAATCTCCAAAACTATTTCTAGAACCAAAAGCTAAATTTAGTAAGGCTACAAAATATAAGTTCAGTGTATACTGGCACAAACCAGTGAAAACTGAAATACCAAAATAACATTTATAGTAGCATCAAAAATGGTTGAATATGTAAGAATACATTTTACAGCTATGTGTAAAACATGAGCACTATGGATTATAAATGTTCCTGCAAAATTTAAAGAGAAATGAAGTGAAATACTGTGTTCATGGATTAAAAGATTCAATATTCTCTCATTCTTAAAAAATTAATGTATAGAGACATCATAATCCAACCAAAATTCTGTAATCTTTTAAAATAGAAAGATTCAGGCTATTCTGTCTTTTATAAAAGTTTAAAGGCCCTAGAATACCTGAAACAATTTTTAAACAGAAGGACAAAGTTGTAGAATATACGCTATTTGATTTCATGACTCGCTATAAAGTTACAGTAATCAATGTATTATTGTATTAAGAATATATATATATAAAAAGATTAATAATATGAAAGTATCCCTAAATAGTCCCATTCATATTTGATCTATTGATTTTCACCCAGGAAATACTACCAAGCAATGAAAAGGAATGAGTTACTGATACACGGAAAAAAAAAAAAAAATGAATGAATGAAACTCATTCCTTCTATTCTATGTTAAGAAAACCAGTCATAAAATATTACATACTATATGAGGAAAACATTTATATGGAATTTAACAAATGACAAAATGATACTGATAAAAATCACACCAATGTTTTCGGCTAGGATGGGGAAAGGGTATTGATTGCAAAGGGATTTCAGAGTGACTTGAATATTCCTAATTTTGATGGTGGTATCAGTTAAACAACTGCATAACTTGTCAAAACTCATCAGGCTGTATTGGAAAAGTTGGTGAGTTTTATAACTCAATTAGTTACTATTATTTTTTAAATAGATGATTTTAGCATATCTTCACATTCAGTTACTGGACTTTTCATTTTCTTATGATATATTTAATTGGCTTTTTATTCAGAATAGTTTTAGATTTACAGAAAACTTACAAAGATGGTAGACAATTCCTATATATCCCATATCCTGTTCGTCCTATTGTTAATATCTTACATTAGTATGGTAAATCTGAAACACTAATGAACTGATATGGATACACTGTCATTGACCATACTCAATACTTTATTCAGGTTTCTTTAATTTTTACCTAAAGTCCTTTTTCTGTTCTAGGATCCCATTCAAGAAACCACAGTACATTTAGTTGTCATGTATTTAGCTCCTCTTGACCATGGCATTTCTCAGATTTTGACCTTGATGACCTTGGCAGTTTTGAGGAGTATTGGTCAGGTGTTTCATAGAATATCCCTCACTTGAGATTTACAAAACAAAAAAAAAAAGAGATTTACATGAGGTTTTTTTTTTGTTTTATTTATTTATTTATTTATTTGTTTGTTTGTTTGTTTGTTTTAGACTAGGGTTATGTGCTTATGGAAGAAGACCACAGAGGTAAAGCTATGTTTTCATCTCATCATATCAAAGAATATATACTACCAACATGATATTTCACTGTTGATACTGATATTGTATTAGTCTGTTGTTGCATTACTATAAATAAATACTTGAGACTAGATAATTTATGAAGAAAAGAGGTTCAATTTGTTCATGGTTCTGCAGTTTGTACAGGAAGCATGATGCTGGCATCTGCTCGACTTTTGGGGAGGCCTCAGAAAAGTTACAGTTATGGGGGAAAGTAAAAGGGGAGCAACCACACATATGGCCAGAGAAGGAGCAACAGAGCAAGGAGGGAGGTGCTGCATACTTTTAAACAACCAGATCTGGTGAGAAGTCACTCACTGTTATGAGGGAAGCACCAAGAGGATGATGCTAAACCATTTATGAGAGATTTGCTCCCATGATTCTATCACCTCTTACCAGGCCCCACCTCCAGTACTGGGTATGATTCAGGTGGGGACAAATATACAAACTATATCTACACTTATGTTTTGGCTCATGTAGTGTTTATTAGGTTTCTCCACTGTAATGTTACTCATTTTTCTTCTCTTTTAATACTGTACTCTTTAGAAGGAAGTCACTATGAGCATCCCTCACTTAAGGAGATGAGAATTGTCCCTGACCTCATTGACAAAAAATTAATTGCACAAATTTTTGGTATTTTTCTGCACAGAACATGTGTCTCATGACAAACCCCATTTTGTTACTTACGCATTTAATCATTTATGTATGTCAGTACAAATGATACAGTTTGGCTCTGTAACCCTACCCACATCTCATCTCATAGCTCCCATAATTCCCACATGTTGTGGGAGGAACTAAGTGGAACATAACTGAATTATGGGGACCAGTCTTTCCCATGCTGTTCTCATGATAATGAGTAAGTTTCATGAGATCTGATGGTTTTAAAAATGGGAGTTTCCCCACAGAAGCTCTCTATTTTTGCCTGCTGCTATCCAAGTAAGACATGACTTGCTCCTCCTTGCCTTCTGCCATGATTCTGAGGCCTCCTCAGCCATGTGGAACTGTAAGTCCATTAAACCTCTTTTTCCACCCAGTCTCAGTTATGTCTTCATCAGCAGCATGAAAATGGACTAATACAGTAAATTGGTACCGAGAGTGGAGTGCTGCTGTCAATACCTGAAAATGTGGAAGTGACTTTCGAACTGGGTAACAGGCAGGGGTTGGAACAGTTTAGAGGACTTAGAAGAAGACAGGAAAATGTGGGAAAATTGGAAACTTTCTAGAGAATTGTTGAATGGCTTTGCTCAAAATGCTGATAGCCATATGGACAATAAAGTCCAGGCTGAGGTGGTCTCAGATGGAAATGAGAAACTTGTTGGGAACTGGAGCATAGGTGACTCTTGTTATGCTTTAACAAAGAGACTGGCAGCGTTTTGCTCCTGCCCTAGAGATTTGTGGAACTTTGAACTTGAGGGAGATGATTTAGGGTATCTGGCAGCAGAAATTTCTAAGCAGGAAAGCATTCAAGAGGTGACTTGGGTGGTGTTAAAGGCATTCAATTTTATAAGGGAAGTAGAGCACAAAAGTTAAGAAAATTTGCAGCCTGACAATGCAATAGAAAAGAAAATCCCATTTTCTGAAGAGAAATCCAAGCAGGTTGCAGAAATTTGCATAAGTAACAAGAAGCTGAATGTTAATCCCCAAGACAATGGGGAAAATGTCTGTGGCGCATGTCAGAGGTCTTCACAGCAACCCCTCCCATCACAGGCCCTGAGGTCTGGAGGAAAAGATGGTTTTGTGGGTCAGGTCCAGGGTCCCCATGCTGTGTGCAGCCTAGGGATTTGGTACCCTGTGTCGCAGCTGCTCCAGCCATGGCTGAAAGGGACCAACGTAGAGCTTGGGTCGTGACTTCAGAGAGTGCAATCCACAAGTCTTGGCAGCTTCCATGTGGTGTTGAGTCTGTGGGTGGACAGTAGTCAAGAATTGAGGTTTGAGAACTTCTGCCTAGATTTCAGAGGCTATATGGAAATGCCTGGATGTTCAGGCAAATGTCTGCTGCAGGGGCAGGGTTCTAAGGCAGAATCTCTGCTAGGGCAGTGCAGAAGGGAAATGTGGGGTCAGAGTTCCCAGACAGAGTCCCTACTGGGGCATTGCCTAGTGGAGCTGTGAGAAGAGCTCCAGACCCAGAATGGTAGATCCACTGACATCTTGCACCATGCTCCTGGAAAAGCTGCAGACACTCAATGCCAGCCTGTGAAAGCAGCCATAAGGGAAGCTATATCCCACAAAGCCACAGTGGTGGAGCAGCCCGAGACCATGGGAACCCACCTTTTGCATCAGTGTGACCCAGATGTGAGACAGGAGTCAAAGAAGATAATTTTGGAGCTTTAAGATTTGACTGCCCTGCTGTATTTCAGAACTTGCATTGGGTCTGTAGCTCCTCTGTTTTGGCCAATTTCTCCAATTCAGAATGGCTGTATTTACCTAATTCCTATACTGCCATTGTTATCTAGGAAGTAACTAACTTGCTTTCGATTTTACAAGCTCATAGATGGAAGGGACTTGCCTTGTCTCAGATGAGACTGGACTGTGGACTTCAGAGTTAATGCTGAAATAAGTTAAGACTTTAGGGGACTGTTGGGAAGGCATGATTGGTTTTGAAATGTGAAGACATGAGATTTGGAAGCAGCCAGGGGTGGAATGATATGGCTTGGCTATGTGTTCCTACCCAAAATCTCATCTTGTTGCTCCCATAATTCTCACTTGTTGTGGGAGGGACCCAGTGGGAGATAAATGAATCATGGGAGCGGGTCTTTCCCATGCTTTTGTTGTGATAGTGAATAAGTCTCATGAGATCTGATGGTTTTAAAACTGGGAGTTTCCCTGCACAAGCTCTCTCTTTTTGCCTGCTGCCATCCATTTAAGACATGACTTGCTTCTCCTTGCCTTCTGCCATGATTTTGAGGCCATCCCAGCCATGTGGAACCAGAAGTCCATTAAACCTTTTTCTTCCCAGTTGCAGGTATGTCTCTATCAGCAGTGCGAAAACGGACTAATACAGTGGACTTGTGGATATTAATTTTAAACTTGTTATTTTGTTGTTCAGATTGTCTCTGGTTTGGTCATTAGGAATTCCTTCATTTAGTTCCTGTCACCTTTTGACATACCCATAGTTAGGTGTTTTTGTTTGCTTGTTTGTGTTTTTTAAGTACTTTCTTACTTTCTGGCAGTAAAAGATGCCCAGACTTGTTTTATATATTCTCTATTCCAGCCCTACAATCAGCTATTTCTCCAAGGAACCATGTTTTCTTTTACTGGAAACCAACATCTGGCACTCGTTGTCATCATTACTACTGGGATGCTGTTGCTTCTGTGCCCTTTCAGCTGAAAAAGCAAGAAATATCTGTATCTTATGCCTTTTAATTACCAGAAATTTGAAGTTTTAATATGTAAAATTCAGAAACATAAATACATTTTCAATAAATTCTTTGAAAAGAATATTTTCTTTTAAATTCAGAAATTTGTAATTTAATACATTTTTAATATTTTATATCCAAGTATATATACACTATGATTTTTTAAAACTATATTTTTAAATTTTCTACACTTATTTGTATTTTGATCTACCTACTTGATATTATTTGTATAGTTCATGATTTATGGGTAAAACTTGATTTTTTCATTGGTGATATCTAATTGACCTAAAGCAACTTTCTAAAAAGATTATCTTTTTCGTTCATAAATAACTAGCATTGGGCTTGTATCCAGAATGCAAAAAGAAAATATTGCAAAACAGTTGAAAAATGACAATAATTAAAAAAAAAAAAAACAAAAAAACAAAAACTAGTGGAGCAACTAGACTGGTAGTTCACAAACAAGAATACTAAGTTATTAAGTAAATACATGAAAAATTGTTCTGTTTCATTATCGGTCAAATGAAAATTTAAATTGCAATAAGATACTATTGTATAACTATAAGAATGTTTAATGTTTAAAAGACTAAAAATGTTATGTGTTGATTAAGACATGGAGCAACAGAAATTTTCACTCACTACTGTGAATAGGTTTATTGGTACAACTCCTTTTGAAAACCCATTAGCATTATTGACTAAATTAGAATATACTCAGGTATATTCTGGAAGAAATGAATGCACCTGTGAATGAAAGACATGCATAGCCATGGCCATAGCCCCTGTTTAAAGCAATTTAAAGATATATTTAAGAGTAGCATGATAAAATTGATGACATATTCATACAAGGTAATATTAAACAACAATAAAAATAATCAAAATATTTGGGTTTCTTTAAAAAGAACATACTCTATAATTTAATTTACATAAGCAAAGCTAGTATATTGTGTTAAAAATCAGGAGTGTTTTATTTGAGGTGAAAGCACGATAGTGTTTAGGAGGAGGTTTTTTTGTCTTCTATGGTGTAGGTAATGGTTTATTTCTTGGCTTACATGGTATTTGCAAGAGTGTGTTCCGGTCTGTGGTAATTTGTATCTGTGGACTTAAATTTGTGAACTTTTCTGTGTGAATGCAATGCTTCAATTTTAAAAAATTAAATATGCAGTACATTAAAATAGCAAAAAACAGATAAAAACATGTATAAGCACAGTGTTATGCCTTGCTGTCACTTGATATCATGAGATCGGACTCCTTTGCAAATCCAAAGAAGTGACACTTGGAATAAAGATGAAATTTAAGGCTTTGTGAGACAAAGAACAGAAGCACAATCTTTTAGAGGTAACTTAGTTTGCAGAGAAAAGTGGCATTAATTAAAATAAACAACTTGTCCTCTGATTTAGTGTGCCTGTTCTGCAATCTGGAAACAGTGTTACATTCATCTCTGAAAAATGACACCTAAATGAACAGAATAACAATAAAGGCAATAATTGCAAAGATTTTTTTCTTTGTAAATATTTCATGTACATTAATAATAATTTAATTTGGAAGGATTAATGACATTTTGATGAACACGAAAGCAACTAATGATTAATCTAGTTATTATAGAGTGCTTCTGCTTGAGATAACATTTCATAGTCCTGGCATTAGCACAATCCATCTGGCTCTTAAATATATGCATATTTAGATGAAATCATAAAATGTTGCAGTCTGAACACTAATAATATATTTAACAAATTCACAATTGCCAAATAAAATATTTTTATTCACATGTTAAAAATATAGCTCTTAGTAAATATGTTCTTTTTTTAGTCTTTCCTGATCTTAGATGAATTTGAGTTCGTTTTTACTATTTAGAAATTGTAGTAGCTTTATTTCTCTGGTAATATGACATGAATTAATTTTTTATAATTTTTTGCTCTTGTGCTCTAAGCATGAAGACCATGTAGTTAAACTGTCAACTGAAAATTATTCAAATTAAAATAATAATTCCTCACCTTATTTAACAATGTAGTGAAAAAAGTTTTTTTCTGAAAAATTCCAAAGTGTATATGGTTGATGGTACCACAATGCAGCTACTAATTTTGTCTTATTTACCTTTTAAAAAAATGTAATATGAATAGCACCTACAAACATCCTGGTTTTTCCAATTGCTTACCATCAATAGCTTCTGTAAAATGGAAAGAGAACTATGAAATAAGAATTATAAGCAGTAGGGAAGGTTCCTCAAAAAACTAAAAGTAGAACTACCATATAATCCAGCAATCCCACCTCTGAGTATCAAAAATAATTAAAACAATATCTCAAAATTATATTTTCACCCTCATGTTTATTGCAACATTATTCACAGTAGCCTAGATGAGAAAACAATTTAAATGTCCATTAATAGATGAATAGGTAAGGAATATGAGATATATGCATACAAGGGAATATTATTCAATCACGAAAAACGAAGTCCTACCGTATGCAATACATGGATGAACCTTAAAAACGTTATGCTAATGATTCTTCTTTCTGTGGGATATCTAAAATTGGCAAACTCACATAAGCAGAAAGTAGAATGGAGGTTATCAGGGGCTGAGGGCAGGGGAAATGGGAAGTAACTGTTCAATAGAAAAAAAGTTTCAGTCATGTGAAATGAATAAGTTTGGAGATCCGCTCTACAAGCTGTACTATGCTTATAGTTAACAATATTGTACTATACACTTGAAAATTTGTGAAAAGGATAGATACCATGTTATGTGTTCTTACCACAATAAAAAATGGTATATCAGAAGCAAAATATAAAAATTCCTAACTCCAAAATCAAAGGACTAATGAGAACATATGTGAAGTGAAATGTTGATTACATTTGTAGAAAATGTTTTTAGCGCTCTTTCACTTGTTGTCTCTAAATACAGCACTGTCCCCTCTAATGGAACAATATACCCAATTATTGGGACAGCCATATTAAGAGACTTCCTTTTTATATCAACATTTTTGTTTGGGTTACAGATGGTTGATGTTGCAGAAATGGGTCTTATAATTAATGTACTCACATTTTCTAAAACTAGAAAGTCTAAATTAGACACTTAATATTAAGATTTCATAACTTTTGTTTTATATAATTACTCAATTCTTTGGATTGAAATGATTTGCCATTTCTGTTACATACTGATTTAACTTCAGAATCTACAAAACAGAGTAGGTTTTAACTCTATAATGAACATTATGTTGCATGATTTTACGTAAATTATCACATTGATTCTGTATTTGTTTTATTTAATGGGGTTTATATTTGTATTTTCCAGGTGATAAAAGACTGTCTCAAAGTTTTAACAACTTACCTAAAGTCTCATAACTAATAAGTAGAAAAAATGGTTAATCATCCCAGGACTGTCTTTCTGAAGACAATGTCCTTTCTATTATTTCATTCTATTCGAAAGTTATTTCACCTGTCCCTTGTATCACTGGATTCTTCGTCAAAGAAAAGGAGCTCTGTAATCAAATATATTTAGAAAATGATGCATACAGTCTCATTCTCTTGGAGTTGTACACTGCACATGAGCATAATTAAAATCCTGAGGCCGGGTGCGGTGGCTCACGCCTGTAATTCCAGCACTTTGGGAGGCTGAGGCGGGCGGATCACGAGGTCAGGAGTAGGAGACCAGCCTGGTCAACATGGTGAAACCCCTTCTCTACTAAAAATACAAAAATTAGCTGGGCATGATGGCACACGCCTCTAATCCTGCTACTCAGGAGGCTGAGGCAGGAGAATCGCTTGAACCCGGAAGGCAGAGGTTTGAGTGAGCCGAGATCGCACCACTGCTCTCCAGCCTGGGCGACAGAGCGAGATTCAGTGTCAAAAAAAAAAAAAAAAAAAAAAAAAAAATCCTGAGAAGTTATCCAGTGACAACCGGAGCATTTTTTTAACCAGGGGATTTCCAAACTTTGGGTGAAAGGACCCCAAACCCTTCTCACCAACTAAGATCCATGTAGAGGAAGCTTTCTGAGGAAAACAATTAAAAAAATTGATTTTTTTCCACCATAGCTGCTTGATTCTTTTCCAAATTGGTTTTATTATAAACTTAAAATGAACTTAAACATATTATGTGAAAGATAGACACAAAAAGCCACATATATTATTATTCCATTTATAAGAAATGTTCAGAATAGCAAATCCATAGAAAAAAAAAGAGAAACCAGATTAATGGCTATCAGATGCTGGCAAGAAAGGAAAAATGAGAAGTAGCTGCTAATCAGTATGCGGTTCTTTTTGGTGTTATGAGAATGTTCTACAATTAGATAATGGGGAGAGTTGTATAACTAAGACTATACTAAAATCATGAAAAGGGTGAATTTATTGTAAATAAATTATATATTAATAATGCTATTATTAAAAATTAAGTAGACTCAAGAGGAATTATACAGGGTTATTAAGCATACACGTCACCAAATAAATGCAAATTCAAATTGCTTGTCAATAATTAGTTTAAAAAGTGAACACATTCACTTTTCACCTAGTTAAGATTGGCCTCAGGAACCGAGAGATAAATGTATGAATTTAACTCCTATATTTATCAACTATGGGATGCGTGACAAGCAATTTTGTGTTGTTGCTGATGATTGGTTTGCTGTAAAATGAGAATAATTGCATTCACCTCAGTGAGTTGCTGTGAGTGCTAGAGGAGAAAACATATTCAGACATCTGATATTGGGTGTGTCACAGAGTTTTTCGTTGCCAGCAATAGTGTTTAAAACTTTTTGCTTGGTTGGCCATGACTGGCCTATAAGCCAGACAAAGGAGTGGGTGAAAAAGGAAGGTGGAGAGAGATTGGGGCTCACCACAAATATTGTAGAGTCATTTTCTGTGTTATAGTTATTCATGTAGTGTGAAACTAGAGGTGTGGGGTGGATAGGAAACACTTTGTATTATGTAATCCTATGTACCATTTTTGTACTATGTGCATATTTCTATCTCGCCATATTTGTGTGTAATTTTCATAATAATAAAAAAGATAATCTGCCATTTTACTTAGATAATCACCATTAAAAAACGAATATTCTGAAATTTTTGAAAAGGGATCAAGGAGAAAGCCACTCCTAAGATGTAATTTCATTAACTTATCTGGAAAATAATTTGAAGGCCTCTATGTATTTAACAGTTGTTCCAGTAACTCTTCCAGAAATCTCTTAGAAAAATTTAAAAATAAAAACAAATTTTGATGAGCACTAATGCCATTTCTAGGGTTACTCATAATGACAATAAAATTGGAAACAGGATATATGATAATTTAGTAAATTGCATTTTTCTGAAAATAGTTTGATGATGAGAAATAATAAAATGTATCAATAGTGGTGAAAAAATTACGATGGTAAACCTTCAAATCTTTAATTTTTCAATCTTAGTTGTTGAAGACTGTGCAGAGAGAGAGCTATGTACTGGTGACAGCTGTCACATAGAAAAGTTAATTAGGGTGAAGTGTGATCTGATGATTATATAGTTATCTATTGTTGATAAAAGCAAATACAAAAAATACAATTTTAAATTAAATTACTTGATTAATTCAGGCAAGTTATTTTTTCAGTTTGGGGGTTTGTTTCTCAATTTGCCTTTTTAACTTATATTACTGTAGAACCCACTGTATTTTCTTGGAAATGCGCTTTTAAGTAGAGGGAACCTTTGTGAGATTTGTGAGAAAATTAAATAAAATTTAGTTCTTCCTTTCTCTGAGTCTTTGCAAACTCTTTTTCTTCCAAAGAAAAACACTTTTTCAAAGGGTGAAAGAAAGCAATCTGAAAGCTATGTAATGCAGCTGTTGTGTGTTAGGGATTTCTGAAGACTTCCTATGGCTTCCAAGTGAGAAGAACTACTGGAGATGAAATAGAAAGAATTTATTTCCTATACTGAAAGAGGATGCAGTTCTCTAGTCAGTTTCACTGGAGCAAATCTTTTGGCTTTATTTGTAGCGCAAATGAAATGGCAGAATGCACAGAAAACTTTTTATTTTTTACCAGAAAAAACAAAAAATAACTAGTGTTTCCAAATTAACATTGATTGTGTCCTGGAAAAAATTTTGACTAGTAAGTTTTTCTTCTATTACTAGCCAACACTTTTTAAGTAGGCATGTGGAAGAAATTACTGTAGTAATTTTGTTGATATAATTGCATGTTAGATCCTTGTATTTGAGCATTAACGTATAATTACCTTCTTGGCAAATTTGAACACACTTTCATTAACGATTATAAGTGGAAACTCTCAGCTCTCTCATGGTATGTTTCGAGAAAAAAATTAGGCTTTTAGTCTAGACCACTTTTATTTAAAGAGGAGAACACTACCATGTTTTTAAAAGTTGTCACTTTTTAATTCGTTACAATATAGATTGTATAGAAATCTCTTCCAACTGTTTAAAATTAAATACAGGCTGCTGGAATAACTAGTTCAATTTTATATATATATATATATTTTCTGGCAATTAGAGCAAAAGCAAGTGGCCCTCAGAGGAAAAATATGTACATATTTTAGTTATATATGTATATATTTAGTTACATTTACAACTGATATACCCTACAGAGCCAAATAGAGAAAATATCTTTAGAAATCTATTCAAATTTCTAGTGAACATCCCTAATTGGAGTGATAAGATCCTTAGATAAAAGAAGAATTCATAGGAACAAGTAAAAATGTTTCATACTGTAAATGTTAGTATTGAGTATAGCTGTAATTTGTTGTCAGTGTAAATATACTGTGGTCTTGAAAAGTAGCACAGTAGTTTGAAGAGAATCAAACTAAAAATGCCCTAAGAATGAGAGAAGAAAGAGGATGCATTTGCAATTTAGAGGGCACAATGTGCTTTCTGTTGTTTAGGTTGTTAGGTTTAGACTCTTTCTTTGAACAACAGCCTTGTATACGTGCCCTAAGCCTCTTTATAAAACTCGATGCCAAATCAAAGCAGAGTTTTCAATTACTAACAAGTGTTTCTGTTTAGCTATTATTTTATGTACTCTTTTTAAATTACATTTTGAAAAATGCTGGGTGCCTTTGTTTTTTGACTGCAAAGTTCCAACCCCCCAGGTTTTCATTTTTGGTGAGCTGTGAAGAAGTTTTTTAATGAGTTGGTAAGTGACATTGATTACCATTGAATCACATCAAGGTGAGGAAACAATGATATTAGCTTATAGTTTTCTGGATTCCACCATAGGTTATGCAAGGGCAGTCTTCATGTTCAGCAGCCCCCAGGCCACAGAGGACCTGATAACTTACTCTAAGAGTGTAGAATAGAAAAAAACAATCATGGCTATAATTTACTGATATTCTCAAACTTGGTTATTATCTAGTCAGCCTTTAGACAGAATTACAATGTTGGTATTGTAATAATAAAAATTATATTATCTTGCACTTCATTAGTATAGCTAATTTTACCAAATTTAGCATGTATTAGATTTTCTACACTCCAGATAATGTTGGATCTAGTTTGCTGTAACTTTCATAGACAATTCATTCCATTTTATTTTCTCTCCAATTTTTTTTTGTATTTAAGCTAGTAATAGTAGCTTTCACGACAACATTCTAACGAGTTGTCCTGATTTTTTACCTTCCCATACTTTTTAATCCATGAGGCATACTTTGCCTCATGGATTAAAATTTTCCTAAAGTGCAATTTGGGTAGAGTGATTTCTCTCTTTTATCATCTTTTTCATTATTTAATAAAAATAATTTAATTTTCTTAGTGGGACATTTAAGAAACTTTACAGTCTGATCCTTTTTATTGTCATCTAAACTTCCACACTCAACTTATTTATGCTATAGGTTAACTTCAGTCACTCAGCTTCTTATTGATTTTAGATGAACTGGCCTTCTCTGCAGTATTACGTCTAACATACTGTTTCTTCATCAGTAAACAACAAAATTTTCACAGCTATATTTCCAAATTTTGACCCATTTTAAAAATCTATTTTGATATAACTATAAATACTTGGTATTATGATGAGGCCTATCAGACAAACTGTTTCATGAAGAATGTCATTCAGTGAGCAGGATGTGATTTGCTACAAGGCAGAGATAGAAATTTAATGCCAAACTACCACCAAACATAATACCTTGCTTAGTGAGATCAATAATAACTGCCTGGTGAGTACATAAGGAAGCTAGGTCAGGGCAGTAAATGATTCAATCTAAACAGCAATATGATCCTGAAGGAGCACCAGTTCAACACAGCAATGACCATGTTGCCTTTAAAGACAATGTGGAGCATTGTTTTAGTGTGATGGTGATTGTGTTGTTTATTATTGCCTCATACAATGTTTTTGTTCCAAAGGATGCTGCAAATGTGATATGTTGGAATATTGCTTAACCAATCCATGTTTCCTTGAAGATCGCACCTCTGCTCTGCCCCCAGACTCCTAATTGGACCCTTAACATCTCATCCTTCAAAGTGTTCTATGCTAAAATCACTTTATTAATTACTCATTATCTAAATTCCTATAATAATGTGGCAGAACCTCTCATGTGGGCATTTCCATTATTTTTTTCTAGCTTTATATTACAGTTGTCTCTATTTTTTTCTTTGCTTCCTCACTTCCTTTATATGGTTGAAAATTCTTATGGGCATGCTTCTTACCGTAATTATGTATATTTCTGTAGTCTCAATATTTTTACAGTTTATGTCACATATTGTCTTCTTGAAAAATACTTCTTTTGTAAATGGTTGCATTAAACATGAATGAACGAACATTCTTTTTTTAAAAATAAACTAAATGTATGATTTATTTTGGAAAAAAGACTAATTTCCAGCTGTCTAAATTCAGACATAATCTTAGTTGCTTTGTCCAATGTTAATTAATTTCTTAGAGACTCAGATTCATTTAATTATTTCAGACCCTCTTTGCATACTAAATCATATTATTGTTTCTACATGTAATGAAAACATCCCCTTCAAATTTGTAAATGTGCTATACTATCTTATCCATTCCATATTCATTATAACTGAGTAAGATAGGCTTTTTTTTTCATTCTAAACTATGTTTTTGACATTATCACTGATGATAGATTTTTGAAAACTCTTTGACATTTTTAATATTTAGTAAATCATGGGTTTTAGCTTCTGCCTCTCACTTTGTTAGTGGTATGTATTAATCTTTATAATAGCCCTTTACCCACATTTCTTGCCGAAATTGTTTCTTTTACAGGGGCACTAATATCATTCATCACAGCTTGACCCCCATGACCTAATCACCTCCCAAAGCCCTACATCTTAATCCTATCGCATTAAGAATTAGTTTCCAGCCAGGCACGGTGGCTCACGCCTGTAATCCCAGCACTTTGGGATGCCGAGGCAGGTGGATCACGAGGTCAGGAGATCGAGACCATCCTGGCTAACACTGTGAAACCTAGTTTCTACTAAAAATAAAAAATAATTAGCCGGGCATGATGGCAGGCGCCTGTAGTTCCACCTACTCGGGAGGCTGAGGCAGGAGAATGGCGTGAACCCGGGAGGTGGAGCTTGCAGTGAGCTGAGATTGCACCACCGCACTCCAGCCTGGGCAACAGAGTGAGACTCTTTATCAAAAAAAAAAAAAAAAAAAGAAAAAGAATTACTTTCCAACATACAAACTTGGGGGAACACACAATTAGCAAATATATAAATTATGATCTATTGAATTTATGTGGTTCAGCAATAAAGAAAATAACTTATTGTCATTGAGGAACTTGTAAAATATGTCAGGATATATGATGCACAGAAAAAAATGGAAAGAGCCAAAATAAAAAAACTGGTATCAATCTCTGCTATGCCTATGACGAGCCAACTGATCTGTAAATCATTTTACTCTCTGATCCCATTTTAAAGTCATATAATAGCTGCTTCCTTAATGTATGCCCTCAAGGTTTGTATAAGTATGCATACATTCATCTTAGGATATGTTACTTAACCTAGAAAGGAAAAAAAAAAAAATCTTGGTATTGAATATTTCTACCTTGAAGGGCCTTAAAAGAATGTTATATGACTACCTGATTTTATTTTATTATTATTATTTTTTAAATTTATTTATTATTATTATACTTTAAGTTGTAGGGTACATGTGCATAACGTGCAGGTTTGTTACATATGTATACTTGTGCCATGTTGGTCTGCTGCACCCATCAACTCGTCATTTACATCAGGTATAACTCCCAATGCAATCCCTCCCTTCCTCCCCCATGATAGGCCCCGTGTGTGATGTTCCCCTTCCTGAGTCCAAGATCTCATTGTTCAGTTCCCACCTTATGAGTGAGAAATACGTGTGTTTGGTTTTCTGTTCTTGTGATAGTTTGCTAAGAATGATGAGCTCAGCTGCACCATGTCCCTACAAAGGACGCAAACTCATCCTTTTATGGCTGCATAGTATTCATGGTGTATATGTGCCACATTTTCTTAATCCAGCCTGTCACTGATGGAGCCAGCTTGGATTCCAAGTCTTTGCTATTAGAATATGTGCTGTACAAACATACGTGCATGTGTCTTTATAGCAGCATAATTTATAACTCTTTGGGTATATCCCCAGTAATGGGATGGCTGGGTCATATGGTACATCTAGTTCTAGATCCTGAGGAATCGCCAAACTGTTTCCATATAATGGTTGAACTAGTTTACAATCCCACCAACAGTGTAAAAGTGTTCCTATTTCTCCACATCCTTCCAGCACCTGTTGTTTCCACTCAATGATCGCCATTCTAACTGGTGTGTGAGATGGTATCTCATTGTGGCCTTTGATTTGCATTTCTCTGATGGCCAGTGATGATGAGCATTTTCATATGTCTGTTGGCTGTATGAATGTCTTTTGGAGAAATGTCTGTTCATATCCTTTGCCCAATTTTTGATGGGGTTGTTTGTTTTTTTTCTTGTAAATTTGTTTGAGTTCTTTGTAGGTTCTGGATATTAGCCCTTTTGTCAGATGAGTAGATTGCAAAATTTTCTCCATTCTGTAGGTTGCCTGTTCACTCTGATGGTAGTTTCTTTGCCGTGCAGAAGCTCTTTAGTTTAATTAGATCCCATTTGTCAATTTTAGCTTTTGTTGCCGTTGCTTTTTGATGTTTTAGACATGAAGTCTTTATTGCCCATGCCTATGTCCTGAATGGTATCACCTAGGTTTTCCTCTAGGATTTTTATGGTATTAGGTCTAACATTTAAGTCTCTAATCCATCTTGGAATTAATTTCGTATAAGGAGTAAGGAAAGGATCCAGCTTCAGCTTTCACTTGGCATACTAAATTTTCAGCACCATTTATTAAATAGGAATCCTTTTCCCCATTTCTTGTTTCTCTTGTAGTTTGTCAAAGATCAGATGGCTGTAGATGTGTGGTATTATTTGGAGGGCTCTGTTCTGTTCCATTGGTCTATATATCTCTGTTTTGGTACCAGTACCATGCTGTTTTGCTACTGTAGCCTTGTAGTATAGTTTGAAGTCAGTAGCTTGATGCCTCCAGCTTTGTTCTTTGACTTAGGATTGTCTTGGAGATGCGGGCTCTTTTTGGTTCCATATGAACTTTAAAGCAGTTTTTTCCAATTCTGTGAAGAAACTCATTGGTAGCTTGATGGGATGGCATTGAACTTACACCACCTTGGGCAGTATGGCCATTTTCACGATATTGATTCTTCCTATCCATGAGCATGGTATGTTCTTCCATTTGTTTGTGTCTCTTTTATTTCACTGAGCAGTGGTTTGTAGTTCTCCTTGAAGAGGTCCTTTACATCCCTTTGTAAGCTGGATTCCTAGGTATTTTATTCTCTGTGAAGCAATTGTGAATGGAAGTTCATTTCATGATTTGGCTCTGTGTTTGTCTGTTATTGGTGTATAAGAATGCTTGTGATTTTTGCACATTAATTTTGTATCCTGAGACTTTGCTGAAGTTGCTTATCAGCTTAAGGAGATTTTTGGGCTGAGACAATGGGGTTTCTAAATATACAATCATGTCATCTGCAAACAGGACAATTTGATTCTTTCCTAACTGAATACCCCTGATTTCTTTCTCTTGCCTAATTGCCCTAGCTAGCCAGAAACTTCCAACACTCATGCCAATAGGAGGGTGAGAGAGGGCATCCCTGTGTTGTGCCAGCTTTCAAAGGGAATTTTTCCAGTTTTTGCCCATTCATTATGATATTATTGGCTGTGGCTTTCCATTACAAATAGCTCTTATTATTTTGAGATATGTTCCATCAATAACGAATTTATTGAGAGTTTTTAGCATGAAGGGCTGCTTGAATTTTGTCAAAGGCCTTTTTCTGCATCTATTGAGATAATCATGTGGTTTTTGTCTTGGTCTCTGTTTATATGCTGATTATGTTTATTGATTTGCGAATGTTGAACCAGCCTTGCATCCCAGGGATGAAGCCCACTTGATCATGGTGGATAAGCTTTTGATGTGTTGTTGAACTGGTTTGCCAGTATTTTATTGAGGATTTTTTGCATCGATGTTCATCAGGGATATTGGTCTAAAATTTTCTTTTTTGTTGTGTCTCTGCCAGGCTTGTATCAGGATGATGTTGGCCCCCATAAAATGAGTTATTAGGAGGATTCCCTTTCTTTGATTGGAATAGTTTCAGGCTGAAATGGTACCAACTCCTCCTTATACCTCTGGTAGAATTCACGTGAATCCATCTGGTCCTGGACTTTTTGGCTGGTAGGCTAATTATTGCCCCAATTTCAGAGCCTACTATTGGTCTATTCCAACTTCTCTGGTTTGTCTCGGAAGAGTGTATGTCCAGGAAATTATCCATTTCTTCTAGGTTTTCCAGTTTATCGCATAGAGGTGTTTATAGTATTCCTCTGATGGTAGTTTGTATTTCTGTGGGGTCGGTGGTGATATCCCTTTATCATTTTAGAATTATACGATTTGATTCTTCTCTTTTCTTCTTTATTAGTCTTCATAGTGGTCTGTCAATTTTGTTGATCTTTTCAAAACCAACTCCTGGATTCATTGATTTTGAGGGTTTTTGTGTCTCTATCTCCTTCAGTTCTGCTCTGATCTTTAGTTATTTCTTTGCCTTCTGCTAGCTTTCGAATGTGTTTGCTCTTTTGCTTCTAGTTCTTCCTTTTAATTGCGATAGAGGTCAATTTTTGATCTTTCCCTGCTTTCTCTTGTGGGCATTTAGTGCTATAAATTTCACACACTGCTTTAAATGTGTCCCAGAGATTCTTGGTATGTTGTATCTTTGTTCTCATTGGTTTCAAAGAACACTTTATTTCTGCCTTCATTTCTCATATGTACCCAGTAGTCATTCAGGAGCAGGTTGTTCAGTTTCCATGTAGTTGAGCTGCCTTTGATTGAGTTTTAGTCCTGAGTTCTAGTTTGATTGCACTGTGGTCTGAGAGACAGTTTGTTATAATTTCTGTTCTTGTACATTTGTTGAGGAGTGCTTTACTTCCAATTATATGGTCAATTTTGGCAAGTACGATGTGGTGCTGAGAAGAATGTATATTCTGTTGATTTGGGGTGGAGAGTTCTATAGATGTCTATTAGGCCCTGCTTGCTGCAGAGATGAGTTCACCCTGATATCCTTTGTTAACTTTCTGTCTTGTTGATCTGTCTAATGCTGACAGTGGAGGTTGAAGTCTCCCATTATTATTGTATGAGTCTAAGTCTCTTTGTAAGTCTCTAAGGGACTTGCTTTATGAATCTGGGTGCTCCTGTATTGGGTGCATATATATATTTAGGATAGTTAGCTTCCTTCCTGTTGAATTGCTGACCCTTTACCATTGGTGTAATGGCCTTCTTTGTCTCTTTTGATCTTGATGGTTTAAAAGTCTGTTTTATCAGAGACTAGACAAATCCCTGCTTTTTTTTTGTTCTCCATTTGCTTGGTAAATCTTCCTCCATCCCTTTATTTTGAGCCTATGTGGTCTCTGCAGATGGGTCTCCTGAATACAGCAGACTGGATGGGTCTTGACTCTTGTCCAGTTTGCCAGTCTGGTGTCTTCTTTCATTGGAGCATTTAGTCCATTTACATTCAAGGTTAAGATTGCTATGTGTGAACTTTGATCCTGCCATTATGATATTATTAACTGGTTATTTTGCTCAAGTTAGTTGATGCAGTTTCTTCCTAGCATCGATGGTCTTTACATTTTGGCATGTTTTTGCAATGGCTGGTACCGTTGTTCCTTCATGTTGAGTGCTTCCTCAGGGTCTCTTGTAAGGCAGGCCTAGTGGTGACAAAATCTCTAAGCATTTGCTTATCTGTAAAGGATTTTATTTCTCCTTCACTTATGAAAACTTAGTTTGGCTGGATATGAAATTCTGGGTTTAAAATTTTCTTTAAGAATGTTGAATATTGGGCCCCACTCTTCTGGCTTGAGAGTTTCAAGGAGAGATCTGCTGTGAGTCTGATGGGCTTCCCTTTGTGGGTAACCCGACCTTTCTCTCTCTGGCTGCCCTTTTTAAGATTTTTCCTTCATTTCAATTTTGGGTGAATCTGGCAAATTATGTGTCTTGGAGTTTCCTTTCTCGGGAGCATCTTTGTGGCGTTCTCTTGTATTTCCTGGATTTGAATGTTGGCCTGCCCTACTAGGTTGGGGAAGTTCTCCTGATGATATCCTGAAGAGTGCTTTTCCAACTTGGTTCCATTTTCCCTCACTTTCAGGCACCCAATCAATGTAGATTTTATTCCTTTTTTACATAATCCCATACTCTTGCAGGCTTCGTGAGTTCATTTCTTTTTCTTTCTTTTTTTTCTTTGCTTTTCTTCGCTTCATTTCATTCATTTGATCCTCAATCGCTGATACTCTTTCTCTTCCAGCTGATCGAGTCGGGTTACTGAAGCTTGTGCATTTGTCACGTATTTCTCGTGTGTCATGGTTTCATCTCTTCATTTCCTGTTTATGACCTTCTCTGCATTAATTAGTCTTAGCCGTCAATTTTCCACTTTTTTTTTCAAGATTTTTAGTTTCTTTGCGCTGGGCACGTGACCTCCTTTAGCTCTGAGTGGAAATTTGATGGACTGAAGCCTTCTTCTCTCATCTCGTCAAAGTCATTCTCCGTCCAGCTTGATCCGTTGCTGGCGAAGTGAGCTGCGCTCCTTTGCCGGGAGATGTGCTCTATTTTTGAATTTCCAGCTTTCTGCCCTGCTTTTTCCCCATCTTTGTGGTTTTATCTGCCTCTGGTCTCTTTGATGATGATGGTGTTGTACTGATGGGGTTTTTGTGTGTGGTGTCCTTCCTGTTTGATAGCTTCCTTCTAACAGTCAGGACCCCTCAGCTGTAGGTCTGTTGAGATTGCTTGAGGTCCACTCCAGACCCTGTTTGCCTGGGTATCAGCAGCAGAGGCTGCAGAAGATAATATTTTATGAACAGCGAGTGTACCTTGTCTGATTCTTGCTTTGAAGCTTCCTCTCAGGTGTACTCCACCCTGTGAGGTGTGGGGTGTCAGGACTGCTCCTAGTGGGGATGTCTCCCAGTTAGGCTACTCCAGGGCCAGGGACCCACTGAGCAGGCAGTCTGTCCGTTCTCAGATCTCAACTCCTGCTGAGATCCACTGCCTCTTCAAAGCCGTCGGCTGTTTGGTGTCTGCAGAGGTTTCTGCTGCTTTGTTGTTGTTGTTGCTGTTGTTGTGTAGCTGTGCCCCTGTCCCTGAGGTGGAGTCTGCCAGAGACAGGCAGGTTTCCTTGAGCTGCTGTGAGCTCCACCCAGTTGGAGCCTCCCAGCAGCTTTGTTTACCTACTTAAGCCTCACAGCAATGGCGGCTTCCTCCCCCAGCCTCGCTGCCTTGCCGGGTAGATCACAGACTGCTGTGCTGTAGCAATGAGGAGGCCCGTGGGCGTGGGACCCTCCGCCAGGTGTGGATATGATCTCCTGGTGTGCCTGCTTGCTTAAAGCGCAATATTGGGTGGGAGTTACCCGATTTCTCCAGGTGTTGTGTGTCTCAGTTCCCCTGGCTAGGAAAAAGGATTCCTTCCTTGCGCCTCCCAGGTGAGGCGATGCTCGCCCTGCTTCAGCTCTCGCTGGTCGGGCTGCAACAGCTGACCAGCACCGGACGTCCGCACTCCCAGTGAGATGAACCCAGCACCAGTTGAATGCAGAAATCACTGGTCTTCTGTGTCGCTGGCTGGGAGTTGAGACTGGAGCTGTTCCTTTATTCTCGCCATCTTGCCTCACCACTACCTTGATTTAAATATTGGATACTGAGTATTCAGTGAATACTAAATATACTATTATCAGAGATACTACTAAGACTAGGTCTTTTAATATTTCAGACAAGGTTTTGTATCTAAGGTTTTAAGAAATAAAGTAGGAAGATATACGGTGCTACAGAAGCAAAGAAAGGAATTTCTTCTGTCATAACATATGATTAAGTTGATGATGTGCAAGTCTACAAAGAAGTGCCAGTTTAAATATGGAGACCCTACCTCAATGGATAATCACTAACAAGACAGGCATCTAGGACAAATATCCTCCTGAGTTCATCTTTCTTGTGATTTTTATTGTTATATTTTATTCTTTTTATGTTTATAAAATATTTTTACCTCCAATAGTGATAACTTTTGACCATTAGTCACAAATTTTGCTATGATAAAGAGTTCAGATTTGATACATCCCTGCCTGTGATATGCAAGGAGGAAAATGGGGAAATATTTCTTCTTCTTCTATTTGGCAGGTTCAAATCTTTTGAAACAATGTAGCAAGTAGGCATTTAGAAAAGATATGTAGAGTTAGAGATATAATGAGGAGGAAGCCCCCAAAGAATAACTGTCAATCCTTTATGACCCCAATTTCAGAAGCTTCAATAATATTTCAACTAGAAGCAAAGAAAGCTCATTTTTTACTAGCTTCCCTGGAGACAATATCTCCTATCAAAATTGATTACTTTTTCATGCTATCTATCATGCAGAATTGCTAACAGGAAATCTACTGTTCACTCATTTCCTTGGCCTACTTCTTGGCAACTCCATTACACTGTACTTAATTTTCGAGTAAATAACATATTAAAAATTAATCAAAGGAAAAAGTAATTTGGAATTTAGAGGTGAAATAAAAGTAAAATGATACAGCCTGTTTTCAGAGACTCTACCCTGGTAGAGACTTAAATTTTAGGCCCAGGAGGAAGGGAAGAATAAAAAAAAAGGTCTCCTTCAGGCGTTTAAAATTTCAACATAAATGGCCCATCAGTTGAAATTCTGGGATTCAAAGCAGTATTTCCTTAGTGGACTGAAGAGAATCTTTTCCAACAGCTCTGCCCCTAACATTCACAGACTGGTATGGAACAAATATACATGTGTGTATATATACACACACACATATATATACATACACACATACATATATATACCTAATATATATTATATAAGTAAAATATGTCCTTGTATCAACTTTACAGATATATATTCAAAATAACTTGATGTCTAAGTTTGTAAATAAAATTCTCAAAGCCTTCTGCAGGTCACACAAAGAGAGCCTGACCTTAGCCCCCGGCTCTACTGCTTCTTCTCTTTTTCTTCACGTACTGCAGTCAGCACTGCAAGGGGCTTCAGATGGATTTGTATGGGTACCACAGCCCATTAATCAAAGTTTTCATGCTCCCCAAATAGCTGCCTCCTCTTTGGCATAGTGATGTGCTTGATAACTTACTTTCTTTGGGGAAGTGGGCTGTGGATTCCTTGGGCAGGGAATACTTGGGTCCTGTAAAAGTCTAGAAGCAGAGGTTATGACAATGTAACTTTGGTCCTTTGACCATATGAACTAATTACCTCATGGGACAGCTACAATCATGGGAAGTCCAGGGAGGAATTATCTATGTTAGGACTCAGAGAGGAACAAAGGTGGAGGCATCACATTGCCTGACTTGAAGCTATGCTATAAGGCTATAGTAACCAAAACAGCATGATATTGGTATAAAAACAGACACATAGAAGAATGAAACAGAATAGAAAACTCAGACATAAAACCACAAACCTAAAACCATCTGATCTTTGACAAGGCTGAAGAGAGCAAGCAATGTGGAAAAGACTCCTTATTCAATAAATGGTATTGGCTAGCCATATGCAGAAGAATGAAACTGGACCCTTACCTTTCACCATATACAAAATTAACTCGAGATGGATTAAATATTTAAATGTAAGACCTCAAACTGTAAAAATCCTAGAAGAAAACCTAGGAAATATTTTTCTTGACATCAGTCTTGGCAAATGATTTTTTCCCCCAAAAAGTCCCAAAAAGCAATTGCAACAAAACCAAAAATTGACAAGTGGGTCCTAATTAAATTAAAGAGCTTCTGTACATCAAAAAAAAAAAAAAAAAAAAAAAAAAAAAAACACACACACAAAAAAACAGAGCAAATAGACAACATAAAGTATGGAAGAAAATATTCTCTAAGTATGCATTCGACAATGATGTAATATTCAGAATCTAGAAGGAACTGAAACAAATCAACAAGCAAAACATAACCCCATTAAAAAATGGGCAAAGGACGTGGACAGACATTTTGCAAAATAAACTAAAAGTGTCCAACAAACATGAATAAATGCTTACCATCACTAATCATCAGATAAATGCAAATCATAACCACAATTATATAGCATCTTATCCCAGTCAGAATAGCTGTTATTAAAAAGTCAAAGAACAACAGATTCTGGTGAGGCTTCTAAGAAAAGGGACTGCTTATATACCATGGGACTGTAAATTAGTTCAGCCACTGTGAAAAGCAGTTTGGAGATTTCTCTAGGAACTTAAAGCAAAGCTGCCATTCAACCTAGCAGTTCCATTACTGGGTGTATATCCAAAGGGAAATAGACCATTGTACAAAAAGACAAATCCACTCATATGTTCATGGTTGTTCTATTCACAATAGCAAAGACATTTGTGATGGTTAATATTGAGTGTCAACTTGATTGGATGGAAGGGTGCAAAGTATTGTTCCTGTGTTTGTCTGTGAAGGTGCTGCCAAAGGAGATTAAAATTTGAGTCAGTGGACTGGAAGAGGCAGACCAACCCTCAATCTGAGTGGGCACCATCTAATCAGCTGCCAGTGTGGCTAGGATAAAAGCAGGCAGAGGAATGTGAAAGGACTAGGCTGGCTAAGTCTTCTGGAGTTCATATATATGCCTCTCCTGCTGGGTGCCTCCTGCCTTTGAACATCGGACTCCAAGTTCTTTGGCTTTTGGACTCTTGGGACTTACACCAGTGATTTTCCAGGGGATCTTGAGCTTCAGCCACAGACCGAAGGCTGCATTATCGGCTTCCCTACTTTGAGGTTTTGAAACTCAGACTGGCTTCTTGGTTCCTCAGCTTGCAGACGGCCTATTGTGGGACTTCACCTTGTGATTGTGTGAGTGAATTCTCCTAAAAAAAGTCCCTTCATATAGATATCTATTCTTTCTGTCCCTCTAAGAGAACCCTGACTAATACAACGCTGAAATTTTTCAAACCAAGAGAGAAATGTTTGTCAGTGACATGTTCTCTGAACAACAGTCTTTCCCAGGGGAAAAATAGGAGCCAACTCTATGGCATAGAATACTGTCGAAGGTAGTGTGATTTCACCCCAAGCTCTTCATGACCTTGTCTCCCAGATGGCTGTTCTCTGCTGGGGCCTGGGTGCACATGTAGTGGTTTGAGAGGCCTCACAAAGAAACCTCTACCTCAAATGTATTGGCAGTAACTCTAGTTACTGACTTTTCTCCATGATCCTATTTTAAAACGCACAGCTCTTTGAGGAGGAAGGCATCTTATCATGAAAGCCTTTCCTAACATTGAGTTTATCAACCTATGTTTTCCCATTTTCATCTGCTCTTTCCCATGGCGCTTCATCATTTCTTTATGGGGAGCATTTCATAACACTGGAAGGAGCACTACATTTGGAGTCCAGCAAATGCCTTTGAAATGTTGGCTTAGTCCTTTTCAAAGCTTTCTATCCTGGAAAAGTTAAATAACTTCTCTAAGCTTCAGTTCCGTATCTATAAAGCATTCAGAGCCAATCACATGGACTTGGTGTGTGAATGTAAAGTGATAGTGCTTGAAATATCCATGTGCAATGTCTGTCACAGAGAAACTGCACAGTAAATTGCTATTCTCATGCATATCTCAGAGATTGCATTTAATACAGTTTCTAAACCACAAGAATCTAAGCTTCTTAAAGTCAAAAGACATCTTTTAATATTTTCTGTATGCTCAGGAGCCAGCACAACGTCTAAAATATAATATAGCATTAAAATCAGGGTATAGGCAGCAAAGGAACACAGGACAAACTCTTCTCTCTTCTTGTAGTGGGCCTTATCTCTAGTCTCATAATTGCTTCTCTACTTGGTATAACCTGCAAGTAAAGAGGATCTGGCATGCATTCATTAGCCTGATTGTTTATCTTCAGTCAGTCAATTCAATTAAGCCAAATTTATTGAGGGCCTACCCTGTGTCAGGCACTGGGAAAACAAAGATAAATAACATTTTGTGCTCATAGTCTGGTGGAGAAGAAAAACAATGAAACCAAAGATTGAAGTTCAATTTAAGAGTTATTCTTTAAGATTTATGCTACTCTTCCAGCTTACCTGAGTTTACCTTTCTCATTTGGTACCTTCTGTTCATTCATTATCAGTGTTTTTGATGAATATTCTATTTCATTTACCTCTGGCTAGGTACATTTTATTCTCAAACTCTCAATGCCAATCCCAATATAATTATGTTTTTGTACTTTTAAAAACTCAAAACATTTTAACAATCTTTATCTCATTTTAATAACTCCAAAATATGAAAAAGCATAACTATATTTTTATGTTCAAGGTGATGAAACTGGAGACATGTAGAGTTTATGTGAGCTGCTCAAAGTCACAAAACTGAAGAGATAGTAGATTTGACGCTCAAGCTTAAATCTTTGTAAACAGAAGATTTTCTTGTTTATTATAATTTTTTTGAACTCCGCCATTAGTTTTTTGTTGCATTGCATTTTTACTTTTCACATTCTACAGAATATTTGACAGAAGATACAAGGAGAGACTTTGAGAGGGCCTAATAAATACCCACTTCTGTGCTCAAGTTCTGAGCCAGCTGAAAACTAACAGTGATACTGAAGAGTGTGACTTGGCCCTAGATCCAATTTGACTTACTTGCATTGAAGAAAATAATTAATAAGGCAATGGCATCCACTACTAAAATACTCTTCCAATGAGTAGCTTTCTAATAAAACTGTCAGCTTGTAGGAGCAGAGGTCTTGATTCCTACAGGCAGGTCTGTTCCCAAAAAAAGAAGGGGAGAAAATGGTATAGACTGATATGCAAAGTATCCATTTCCAAACATATCAGCTAAGTTACTTATCTTCTCAGATATTATGATGAGAAGATTGGTTTAAAAAGTGCAGCCATGTTACATAAGTAAAAGTCCCTTCACATAGAAGAAGCAACAGGAGTTGGAAGGAAATATTCCCCAATAGTATTTTTAAAGTTTTGTTTTTTTAATCCAGCATTGGTAGACTTAAGCCAAATGTGGACCAGATGAATGGTTATCACCTTTCTCCGAGGAAATAAGATGCCTATTTTGATATCACTGCTGAGTTTAACTTGTTAATATTAACTATTTAAATTATTTTCATTGAGGTTCTGTTGGTAAATACAGATTCTTGCACTGAAAACCTCCAAAATTTCTCAGAAGAGTATATTTATAAAATGAATTTAAAGATTGTTCTATATCCAGAGTTGACACGTTTACTCCAATCCTTAGTGTTTATTTTAATTGACACATTGTAATTGTATATATCTATGAGATAAAATTTGATGTTTTGATACATACCTATGTTAGATAATAATCCAACCAGGGTAGTTAGTATAACAATCACCTCAGGCATTCATCATTTATTTATGGTGAAAGCATTTTAAATCCTCTCTTCTAACAATTTTGAAAAATATATTATTTTATTAACTATATTCAGTCTATTGTGCAATAGAACATCAGAATATTTTATGTTATCAAATTGTAACTTGAACCCATTGAAAAACCTCTCTCAGTCCTCCTCACTTCAGTCCTTAGTTTCTGCTTTGATAATAACAACTTAAAAAAATTAGATTCCACATATGGGTGTGATCATGTGGTATTTATCTTATTATTTCTGCCTTAATTCGTTTAACATAATGTCCTTCAGTTTCATTCATGTTGGCACAAATGATGATAATTCATTCTTTTTATGGTTGAATGGTATTCCATTGTGTGTGTATATCTTAGTCATTGTTTGACACTTAAGTTTAATTCCATATCTTGGCTATTGTATATACTTCTGCAATAAACATGGGGGTTGGTCTATCTTTTTGCCAAACTTATTTTCTTTGGATGTATACCCAGGAATGGGATTGCTGGTTCATATGATAGTTCTGTATTTAATTTTTTGAGAAGATTTTATACCATTTTCCATGATGGCTATATTAGTTTACAATCCTACCAACAGTGTGTAAGTTGTTTTCTACACAGACTCACCAGCACTTTTTTTTTGGTCTTTTTGATAATAGCGTTTTAACTAGAATAAAGTGGTATCTCACTGTGGTTTTGATTTGAATTTCCCTGATGATTAGTGATGTTGAGCAATGTTTATATACCTGGTGGCCATTTGTGTGTCTTCTTTTCAGAAATGTTTATATCTGGTTTTTTGTTGCTTTACTATTAAGTCGTCTGATTTTCTTATATATTTTAAATATGATCCCCTTGTCAGATATAAGGTTGCAAATATTTTCTCCCAATTTTAGGTTGTCTTTTCATTGTGTTAATAGTTTAGTTTGCTGTGCAAAAGCGTTTTTGATGTAATCCCATTTGCTGATTTTTGCTTTTGTTTCCTGTGCTTTCAAGTTCTTAAAAAAAAGTCTAGGGCCGGGCGCAATGGCTTACACCTGTAATCTCATCACTTTGGGAGGCCAAGGTGGACGGGTCACTAGGTCAGAAGATCAAGACCATCTTGGCTAACACGGTGAAACCCTGTCTCTACTAAAAATACAAAAAAATTAGCTGGGCGCGGTGGCAGGCTCCTATAGCTGAGATCGCGTCACTGCACTCCAGCCTAGGTGACAAAGCAAGACTCCATCTCAAAAAAAAAAAAAAAAATTGTCCAGTCAAATGTCCTGAAGCATTTCCCTTATGTTTTCTTCTAATAATTTCATCGTTTCAAGTTTTACATTTACATCTTTAATCCATTTTGCATTGATTTTTGTGTATGGTAAAAGATAGTGGTTCTGGGTCCAAAATTGGTGGGTTCTTGGTCTCGCTGACTTAAGGAATAAAGCTGTAGACCTTTGCGGTGAGTGTTGCAGCTCTTAAAGGCAGCGCGTCTGGAGTTGTTCGGTCCTTTTGGTGGGTTCATGGTCTCACTGGTTTCAGGAGTGAAGGGGCAGACCTTTATGGTGAGTATTACAGCTCATAGAGGTGATACAGACCCGGAGAGTGAAAAACAGCAAGATTTATTGCAAAGAACAAAAACAAGAAATCTTCCACACCTTGAAAGGGGACTGGAGCTGGCTGCCATTAGTGGGTCCAGTGACCTGCTTTTATTCCCTTATCTGGCCCCACCCACATCCTGCTGATTGGTTCATTTTACAGAGAGCTGATTGGTCCATTTTACAGAGAGCTGATTGGTCTGTTTTACAGAGAGTTGATTGGTCCGTTTTACAGAGAGCTGATTGGCCTGTTTTGACAGAGTGCTGATTGATGCGTTTACAAACCTTTATCTAGACAGAGTGCTGATTGGTGCGTTTACAATCCTTTAGCTAGACACAAAAGTTCTCCAAGTCCCCACCCAGTTAGCTACATACAGAGCACTGATTGGTGCGTTTACAAACCTTTAGCTAGACACAGCATGCTGATTGGTGCATTTACAATCCTTTAGCTAGACAGAAAAGTTCTCCAAGTACCCACTGGTCCCAGAAGCCCACCCCGCTTCACCTCTCACTGGCACTCAGTGCTGGACTTTGCCGCACCTAACCCGGTCACTAGGGCAGCCCAGAGGGAGCTGATCGCAGACAACCAAGAGGAAAACAGGGGATGTGAGAAAGAGACACCCGCCATCATGGCCAATGCACCTGTGAAGAGAACGGTGGTCCATGCACCGGACCCAGCCTCAGATCAAGCCCAGCAGGAGCTGGCTGGTGGCGCTGAGTGCAGGACCTGCCCGGAACCCGGCCGGAGCCCCGGCTCCCGCCCGCGCCTCTCCCTGCACACCTCCCCGCCAGCAAAGGGAGCTGGCTCTGGCCTCAACCAGCCCCAGAGAGGGGCCCCCACAGCAAACAGTGGCAGGCTGAAGGGCTCCTAGAGTGCGGCCCCAGTGGACTCCGAGGCTAAGGAGGCGCCCACAGGGAGCGAGGGCTGCTAGCATGTTGTCACCTCTCAGACCAGTTTTTTTTTTCTTCTGCATGTGGATGTCAGATTTCCTCAGTGTCATTGTTTGAAGAGATTGTTGTTTCCCCAATGTGTGTTCTTGGCATCTTTGCCAAAATTTAGTTGGCTATAGGTGGATAAATTTGCTTCTGAACTATCTATTCTGTTCCATTGATGTATGGGTCTGTTTTTATGCCTGAACCATGCTGTGTTTGGGCTAGTGATGCTTTGCAGTCAAGTAGTGAAGTCAAGTGGTGTGATTCCTCCATCTTTTTCTATTTGCTTTAGATTATTTGGTACATTTTGTGCTGTCATATAAATTTTTAGATTTTTTTCTATTTATGTAAAGATTATCATTGGTATTTTAATAGAGATAGCATTAAATGTATAAGTTGCTTTGGGAAACATTAGTATGGTGAAAATATTAATTACTGTAATCCATGAACATGGGATATCATTTCATTTATTCGTGCCCTTTTTAATTTCTTTCATCAAAATTTGGTAGTTTTCAGTGTGGAGATCTTTCACCTCCTTAGTTAAGTTTAATTCTAGGTTTTTTTTTTTCTTAGATATTGTAAATTAAATTATTATTCTGATTTCTTTTTTAGATAGTTCACTATTTCACTATTTGTTAATTAAAATGCTACTGATTTTTTATGTTGATTTTATTTTCTGCAACTTTGCTGCATTTATTAGTTCCAATAGTTTGTTCATGAAGTTATTATGATTTTGTATAGATAAGATCATGTTTTCTGCAAACAGTGAAAATCTGACCTCTTTCTTTCTAATTTGGAAGATTTTTATTTCTTTCTCTTGCTTAATTTAACTGGCTAGAACTTCCAATATTTTATTGATTAGAAGCAGTGAAAATGAGCATCCTTGTTTTGATCATAACCTTGCAGGAAAATCTTCCCACCTTCCTCCATTTGATATGATGTTAACTGTGGGTTTGTCATATATAACCTTTATTGTGTTGAGGTAAGAGGCATTCTATACCTAATTTGTTGAAAGTTTTTGTTTTGAAGGGATGTGAATTTTATTAACTTCATTTTCTGCATCTATTAAAACAATCATGTTTTTATTGTCATTATTTTAATGTAATATATCGTATTTATTGAGTTGCATAAGTTAAACCATTCTTGCATCTCTGGGTTGAATCCCACTGTTATCATAATGGATAATATTTTTTATGTGCTGTTAAACTGAGTTTGCTAGAATCTCATTGAGAATTTTTGCATCTATATTCAGTAGGGATATGGGCCATTAGTTTTCTTGTGTGTGTGTGTTTCTGTGGTTTGGGAATCGGGGTAATGTTGACTTCATAAAATTACTGTCGAAAAAATGTTTTTATCTTTAATTTGCTGAAGTAGTTTGAGGAAAATTGGTATTAGTCTTTAAATCGTTGATAGAATTATTCAGTGAAGCCATCAGCTTCTGGACTTTTCTTTGATGGAAACCTTTGTATCAGTGATACCATTTTCTTACTCATTGTTAGTCTGTTCCAATTTTCTATTTTTTAATTTAATCTTGGTTGTTGGAATGTGTCCAGAAATTTTTCCATTTTTTCTATATTTTCAAATTTGTTATTGTGTAGTTGTCAGTAATAATCTTTTATAGTCCTTGGTATTTTTGTGGTATCCATTGTAATATCTCCTTTTACATCCCTGATTTATTTACTTGACCTTTTTTGGTTTTTATTAGTCTAGCTCGAGGTTTATTCAGTTTGTTCATCTTTTCAACAAATGAACTCTTCATTCCATTGATCTTTCGAATTGCATTATTTTAGTGTATATTTTGTTTATTTCAGCTCTGAACTTTATTATTTTGTTCTACAAATTTTGGGTTTAGTTAATTTTTGTTCTTCTAGTTTCTTGAGTTACATCATTAGGTTGTTTATTAGAAATGTTTCTTCTTTTTTGATTTAGGCATTTATTGCTATAAACATCTCTCTTAGACTGCTTTTTCTTTGTCCTATACGTTTTGGTATGATATAGCTTCATTCTCATTTGTCTCAAGGAAATTTATAATTTGCTTTACATTTCTTCATTGATCCATGAGTTGTTTAGAATCATGTTGTTTAATTTCCATTTATTTGTAAAATTGCTGAGTTTTTCTTGTCATTGATATTGTTTTATACCATTGTGGTCAGAAAATGCACTTAATATAATGCCTATCTTACAATTTTCAGACTTCTTTTGTGGCCTAAGATATACTCTATCTTGCAGAATGATCTATATGCGTTGAATAAGATGTGTATTCTGCAACTGTTGGATGAAATGTTCTGCAAGTGTCTGTTAGATTTATTTGATCTATGTTGGGGGCCGCACCGGGGGTAGTGGAGAATGAAAGAACACACACAAAGACAAAGACACACAGAGAACATGGCGGCCGCACTCAGAGCCTCCGCCTCACTTTATTTATACTCCATAAACCTCACGTCAGCAGAAAGAATGCAATGCAAAACAAACTTTCTTTTCCCACATGTAACCTTCTACTCAGTACCTTGTTTCTATATTCTTTCTTATCTACTCGCCTTCTTGGCGCCTACGAGAGTTCATTAAAAGTTCAGTTGGAGCTACTGTCCTTGAGCCCTATCTATTCTCAGCATACTGTTTTCAAAGGCCCCTGCAGATCTATACTGAAGTTTAAGTGTAGTGTTAGTTTGCTGATGTTTTTGTCTACATGATCTGTCCACTCTTTAAAGTGGGCTGTTGGCTGAGTGTAATGGCTCACACCCATAATCTTAGCACTTTGGGAGGCCAAGGCAGGTGAATCTCTTGAGCTCAGGCATTTGGGACTAGCATGAGCAACATGGTGAAACCCTGTCTCTGCAAAAAATATAAAACAAACAAACAAAAAAGCCAGGAATGGTGTTGTGTGCCTGTAGTCCCAGCTGCCTGTGGGCTGAGGCAGGAGGATTGCTTGAACCCAGGAGGTTGAGGCTTCAGTGAGCCAAGATTGTGCCACTGCACTCCAGCCTGAGTGACAAAGTGAAAGCCTGCCTCAATAAAAATAAATAAATAAATAAAATAAAAATAAAAATTTAAGAAAAAGTTAAAAAATAAAGTGGGCTGCTGACTTTCCCTACTGTTATTGTGTTACAGTTTATCTCCCATTATGTCTAATAATATTTGCTTTATATATCTAAGTGCTCTAAATTTGCTTACAGATATATTAACAATTTTATACTCCCTTTTAAATTTATCTTTATCATTATATGATGAACTTCTTAGTTTCTTTTTATAGTTTTTGACTTAAATCTATTTTATTTGATGTAAGTTGGCTGTTTCCATCTACTTTTGATTTTCTTTCTATGAAATATTTCTTCCCATCCTTTTACTTTCAGTGTATGCTTGTCTTTAACTCTGAGGTAAATCTCTTGTGAGTAGCATATAGTTGGGTCTTAATTTTTATCCATTCAACTGTTCTATATATCTTAATTGGAGAGTATAATCTATTATGAAGGCCAAAAATTTCATGATAAGCTGTCTAGAAGTTGGAGACACTGGGATGCTGGTAGGATGGCTCCATCCGAGTCTTAAAGCCTCAAGAACCAGCGAAGCTAATGATGTAACTGTCAGTTTAAGGCTAACAGCTTGAGGATTGAGAGATCTGCTCGTGTATTTCCTGGACTCCAGAGGCCAGAAAATCTGTCATTCTGATATCCAAATGTAAAACAAAAAGTTTACCAGCTCCAGGAGAGAATGCGAGAGAGAGAGAGAGAGAGAGGGAGAGAGGAAGAAAGAGAGACAGACAGAGAGAGAATGAGAAAAAGAGAGACAGAGAGAGAGAGGTTTGCCATTAGTCTACTTTTTTTTTTCCACTTATATACCCAGCATATTGGATGGTGCCCACCCACACTGAGAGTGGATCTTCCTCACTCAGTCCACTGACTCACACGACAATCTCCATGGGAAACACCCTCACAGACACACCCAGAAATAATAATTTGCCTGTCCTCTAGGTAGTCTTTAATCCAGTGCAGTTGACGTTTAAAATTAAACATTATAAGGATAGGGTGTTGTAAATATATGTTGCTTGTAACTCTTTTCTTTTACTACATAATTTAAAACACAGCTACATGCAGCAACAAATATAAAAATATGTTAATCAAACGGTGCAATTTGTTTGACAATAATAGCACAAAAATGAGGATGCTACAATGCAAGAAAATTATGTATACTACTGAAATTAAATTTGTGTTAAACTGAACTAAATTAAATTGTTTAAAAGCTAACTGAGACTTCAGGGAAACCAAAAAGAAAATACTTTTTTAAAATATAGTGAAATAAACAAGAAGGTAATCAAAATGATATATCCCCAAAAAGTATGTTTAATAGGAAAGTAATCAAGAATTCTGAAATAGAGAAACAAGTAGGACATAAGACATATAGAAAACAAATATAAAAAATGGTAGGTGTAAATTATAGCTTATTAGTTATATGACATGAAAATAGTTTAAACACATTCTAATGGAAAGACAGAGACTGACAGAATAGATTTAAAATGACTCAACTAGGTGCTGTCTACAAGTGACACACTTTATGTTAAAAGACATAGATAGGTTGAAAGTAAAATAACAAGAAAAGATTTACAGCGCAGACAGTAGGCCAAAAACAGAGAGTCACTTCATTAACAAAAGCCAAAATAGAATTTAAGGCAAAAGGTGTTATTAGAAACAAAGAAGGAACTTTTACAATAATAAATAATTGATCCAGCACAAAGACATAACAATTATAATCATTTGTGTGTATATCAAGAGAGCTCCAAAATATATAGCATAAGTGAACAGAACTGAAAAGAGAAATAAGCAGTTTAAAAATATAGTTGGACACATCATTACCCTATGTTTAATAAATAAAACAACTAAGAAGATCAACAAGAAAATAAAAGACAACACTATAAACCACCTAGACCTAACACACTTCTTTAGAAGGTGCCACTCAGTGAAAGCAAAATGTACTTCCTTCTCAAGTGTTCATGGACATTTTCTTTTATTTATTTTTTTAAAATTTTTATTTTCCATAAGTTACTGGAGTACAGGTGGTCTTTGTTTATGTGAGTAAGTTCTTTAGTGGTGATTTGTGAGATTTTGGTGCACCCATCACAAGAGCAGTATACACTGCACCATATTTATAGTATTTTATCCCTTGTCTCCCCTTCCACTCTTTCCCGCAAGTCCCCAAAGTCCATTGTATCATTCTTATGCCTTTGTGTCCTCATAACTTAGCTCCCACATATCAGTGAGGATGTATGATGTTTGGTTTTCCATTCCTGAGTTACTTTGCTTAGAGTAATAGTCTCCAATCTCATCCAGGTCGCTTCAAATGCTGTTAATTCATTCCTTTTTATGGCTGCATACTATTCCATTGTATATATATACCACAGTTTCTTTATCCACTTGTTGGTTGATGGGGATTTGGGTTGGTTACACGATTTTGCAGTTGTGAATTGTACTGCTATAAACATGCATTTGCAAGTATCTTTTTTGAATAATGAGTTCTTTTCCTCTGAGTAAATACCCAGTAGTGGGATTGCTGGATCAAATGGTAGTTTTACTTTTAGTTCTTTAAGGAATCTCTACACTGTTTTCCATAGTGGCTGTGTTAGTTTGCATTTCCACTGACAATGTACAAGTGTTCCTTGTTCACCACATCCATGCCAACATCTACTGTTTTTTGACTTTTTGATTATGGCCATTGTTGCAGGCTAAGGTAGTATCATATTGTGGTTTTGACTTGCGTTTCCCTCATTATTAGTGAGGTTGAGCATTTTTTTCACGTTTGTTGGCCATTTGTATATCTTCTTTAGAGAATTGTTTATTCATGTCCATAGTCCACTTTTTGATGGAATTGTTTGCTTTTTTCTTACTGATTTGTTTGAGTTCATTGTAGATTCTGGATATTCGTCCTTTGTCAGATGTATAGATTTTGAACATTTTCTTCCACTCTGTGAGTTGTCTGTTTACTTTGCCAACTTTTCCTTTTGCCGTGCAAGAGCTCTGTAGTTTAATTAGATGCCAGCTATTTATTTATTTTTATTTTTATTTTATTTATTTTTTTTTTAGATGAAGTCTTGCTCTGTCATCCAGGCTGGAGTGCAGTGGCGTGATCTCGGCTTACTGCAAGCTCCACCTCCTGGGTTAACGCCATTCTCCTGCCTCAGCCTCCTGAGTAGCTGGGACTACAGGTGCCCACCACCACGCTCAGCTATTTATTTTATTTTATTTTTATTTTTAGTAGAGATGGGATTTCACTCTGTTACCAGGATGGTCTTGATCTCCTGACCTTGTGATCTGCCTGCCTCAGCCTCCCAAAGTGCTGGGATTACAGGTGTGAGCCACTGCGCCTGGCCTTATCTTTGTTTTTGTTGCATTTGCTTTTGTGTTCTTGGTCATGAAATCCTTGCCTAAGCCAATGTCTGGAAGGGTTTTTCCAATGTTACCTTCTAGAATTTTCATAGTTTCAGATTTTAGATTTAGGTACTTAATCCATCTTGAGTTGATTTTTATATAAGGTGAAAGAGAAGGATCCTGTTCCATTCTCCTACATGTGGCTTGCCAATTATCCCAGCACCATTTGTTGAAAAGGGTGTCCTTTCTCCACTTTATGTTTTTGTTTGCTTTGTCGAAGATCAGTTGGCTTTAAGTATTTGGGTTTATTTCTGGGTTCTCTATTCTGTTCCATTGGTTTATGTGCCTATTTTTACACCAGTACCACACTGTTTTGGTGACTATGGCCTTATAATGTAGTTTGAAATCAGATAGTGTGATGCCTCCAGATTTGTTCTTTTTGCTTAGTCTTGCGTTGGCTATGCAGGCATTTTTTTTTTTTTTTCAGTTCCATATGAATTTTAGAATTTTTTTTCTAGTACTGTGAAGAATGATGGAGATTATTTTGATGGGGATTGCATTGAATCTGTAGATTACTTTTGGCAGTATGGTCATTTTCACAATATTGATTCTACGCATCTATGAGCATGGAATTTGTTTCCATTTGTACGTGTTGTCTATGATTTCTTTCATTAGTGTTTTGTAATGTTCCTTGTAGAGATCTTTCACCTTCTTGGTTAGGTGTAGTCCTAAGTATTTTAATTTTTTTGCAGCTATTGTAAAAGGGGTTGACTTCTTGATTTGATTCTCTGCTTGGTCACTGTTGGTATATAGAAGAGCTACTGATTTGTGTAATTAATATTGTATCTGGAAATTTTGCTGAATTCTTTTATCAGTTCTACTAGCTTTCTGGAGGAGTCCTTAGGGTTTTAAGTTAAACGATCATATCATCAGCAAACAGTGACAGTTTGGCTTCCTCTTTACTGATTTAGATGCCCTTTATTTCTTTCTCTTGTCTAATTGCTCTGGCTAGGACTTTCAGTACCATGTTGAAGAGGAGTGGTGAGAGTGGGCATCTGTGCATCCATGTCTTATTTCAGTTCTCAGAGGTAATGCTTCCAACTTTTCCCCATTTAGTATTATGTTGGCTGTGGTTTTGTCATGGACATTTTCAAGATGGACTATATGTTAGACCATAAAGTAAGCCTCCATAAATTTAAAAACTATTGAAGTACTTGTGATGGTTAATACTGAGTGTCAACTTGATTGGATTGAAGGATGCAAGGTATTGTTTCTAGGTTTGTCTGTGAGGGTGTTGCCAAAGGAGATTACCATTTGAGTCAGTGGACTGGGAAGGGCAGACGCATCCTTAATCTGGGTGGGCACAATCTAATCAGCTGCCATCATGGCCAGAATAAAAAGCAGGCAGAAGAACATGAAGAGATTAGACTGGCTTAGTCTCCCAGCCTACAGCTTTCTCCCATGCTGAATGTTTCCTACCCTCAAACATCGGACTCCAAGTTCTTCAGCTCTGGGACTCAAACTGGCTTCCTTGCTGCTCAGCTTGCACATAGCCTATTGTGGGACCTTGTGATCATATGAGTTAATGCTCCTTAATAAACTCCCCTTTATATATACATCTATCCTATAAATTCTGTCCCTCTAGAGAACCCTAATACAATACTTAATGGTTTTAATAATGTGTTCTGTGACCATAGTGGAATTAAATTTAGAAATTTATAGAAATAAGAGAATGATATCTCGGAAATTCACAAGTACGTAAAAATAAACAACACTTAATATTTAATAATGCTTCAGTTGTTGCAACTTTTTAACAACTAATTCATCAAGAAGAAAATCACAAAGAAAATTAAGTTACTTTGAGATGAATCCAAATTATAATATAATATACAAAACTTTTAAGATGCAGCTAAAATTGTGTCAAGAAAGAAATATATTGCTGTAAATATCTATATTACAATAGTAGGAAGATTTCAAATCAATAACCTAAACTTCTATATTAAGAAACTGAAGATATAAGAGAATACTAACCATAGAACAAGCAAAACTAAGAAAAAAATAAAAACAAAAGTAAATAAAAAGGATAAGAGAAAAAAATAAAATAATCAATGAAACCAAATATTGGTTATTCAAAAATATTAACAAAATCAGCAAACCTCATGCTACATGTACCAAGAAAAGAGAGATAACTAAAATTACTAAAACCGAGAATGGAAACGGGCATATCAGTATAGGCCTTAGAGAAGAAAAAATTATTTAAAAAGACTTTTATGCAAAAAAATAGATAATGTAGATGAAACAGAAAAGTTCTTAGAAAGAAACAAGCACCATAAACTGACTGAATGTGAAATATAAATCTAAATAAACTTATGAAAGTATAAAAGTTAAATTAGTAAGCTAAATACTTCCCACAAATCAAATTCTGTGGCTTCACTTTTTAATTTTACCAAATGTTTAAAAAATAACTATAACAGTCTCTCAAAAACTCTTGCAAATACTAGAACATTTTCAAATTCATTGTCTAAGGCCAGTATTAACTTGATATTAAAACCAGACAAAGACATCACAAGAAAAATAAATTTTAGACTAAAATCTCTTATGAACATGGACAAAAATTTCCTCAATGCTAACTAGTCAAATTCACAATATGTAAAAATGATTATATGTCAACAAGGAAAGTTATCCTTTGTTCCTGACAATATAACATGATTTATCCCTAAAATCCAAAATTGATTTAAATTATAAAAACCAATCAATGTAAGACATCATCATATTAATAGAAAAAGGACAAAAACTAGACGATCATCTCAATAGTTGCAGCAAAAGCATCTGACAAAATCAAATACCCTTTCATAATTAAAAACAACAACTCAACCAGCTATGATAAGTCCACATCTAACATCGTATTTCAAGGTCAAGGGCTAAATGCTTTTTCCTTCTTTCAGCTTGTATTGTAAATCTCTAGTTCCACTGTTCTTGCACCATTATTGAGTTGTGTGGGGGGCTTTACTAAATCTGAGTATCCATATTTTCAAGAGAAGACAGGTGAGAAGGTGTTCTCCATCATTATGCCCCTGGGAGTGTTTCTGTTGCTTCCTGCTGTGAAATTCTTTAGGCCTAAGAAACTTGCATCATAAAGATAATTTTTCCTCATATCAGTTAAAAAATGTAGAGCTGTCTTAAAATAACCCCAAAATGAAATTAAACTGTAGAAAACTCCATGTATAACCCTGAATGCAGAATTACATTTGGGTTATCTGAGCTATTTCCACCTCTCTTGGACAACTGTTAAAGTTTAAACCTGTAGTTTTGCAAAAACTCTGTATCTTTTGTAGAGCACTCTGGACTCAGCTGCCTTGCTTGTTAACAGTGGGAAGACTTAGTTTAGTATTTATGTCTTAAAGTCCTCTTTCTATGAAGATAATTTCCACGATGCTTAAAATTATTTTCTTTCAGTCATATCTGCTTATAAAAACCTTAATATCTACAGTTCAAAGCCTAGCGGATTCAACTTGGAATTGTATTAAAAACAAAAACAAAAGTATACCTTTGTTCTAACCTGCAGTATACGGTTAAGCCTCCTAGATCCCTTGCAGCTAGCCTATTTTGAGGCCTCATATCGTAGCTGAATTTACTGAACCCTGCAGTCTGTACCTTTTCTGGTCCTCACTTTTGATGAGGGCCTCAGCTTCTGAATTTGCTGACATCCACGTGCCTTTGTTAAAGTTCTGCAGTTTTGCTGAGAACTGTATACCACTTGTGTAAGGTTTAGGGCTGTTACAACTACGCTTTATAGAAATGGTCACTTGACATTTGACAAAGCTGTTATATGCTACAATGAATGACAAAGACAAAAATCCTTCTGGCTTATACCTAAATCCTGAAGCTGTCTACCCAGGTTTAAACAGTTACAAGCCAGGTGTGGCTAATTGTATTTTCTGAACATGATTTTAAGACTATCTTTCACCTCACACACTCTTCCACATTCTGAATTTGCTATTTTTTTTTTTTTTTTCATGTAGAAGTAGAGACTAATTCCCTCCACTTTGAATCTGGGCAGTCTCAGTGACTTGCTTAACACATAAAATATGGCAGTGGTAGGATCTTGGATTTCTGAAGCTGTATTATGAGAAGTCTTGCAGCATCCACCTGGATCTCTTAAAATAATCTTTTTGGAAGCCAGCCGTCATCTAAAAAGTATAGCTAATTTGAGACCATCATATTGTGTTATGTTCAAGCCACACGGAGAAGACCTGGAATATCACACACCATGTCTGAGAGAGAAAGGCAAAGAAGCATGGAGGTACCAGGAATGTGTGTGAGGATAACATCTTAGAAGTGAAAATTCCAGACCCCACTGTCCCAGGTGATGCCACAAAGACACACTGTCTGAAATTTTTGGACAGTTTCTCTTTGTAGTAGTAGATAAACCAGAGCATGAGTGTACAGATACAAAAACTGCCGTCAATCTTGAAGTATTATTTATCTCTCCAATTGGGGGTACCTGTTGAGGTTTCTAAATACGTTGCTCAATACATCGGATGTTGTTTTGAGTTCAACTTTTGCCCCTCCCACTATACTAGGCTTCCTCCCCCAAGGAAAATGCCTGGTATGCTGAAACTTACAGCACGGTAGAGGGCACACATTCTCTGCCATACAGTATTTCATAAAAAGAAGTATAGGCATTGATTACAAATAAATGTTAGTTTCTTCCAGATTTTCCGTTCGGACAAGTTACTCTTCTTATTTTATTTAGAGACAGAAAGTGCCTCAGTGCCATGGCCATGAGTGCCATGGCATGATCCTAGCTCACTGAGTCCTCGAACTCCTGGGCTCAGGAGCTCCTCCTGGTTCAGCCTCCCAAGTAGTTAGGATAACGGGCATGAGCCATGGTGTACCATCTAGACAAGTCACTCTTTATCATGGACCAAAATGAGTAAAGGTGGAGGCAGGAGGTATATGAAAAATTTCTGAACCTTAGCTCAATTTTGCTGTGAGTCTGAGTCTGAAACTGCTCTAAAAAATAAAATCTGTTTTTTTTTTTTAAAGCCTACCAATGAATAAAAATATAGAGAGGGAGAGATCAAGAGTGTTAAATACTATAGAAATAGATGGTCCACAAAAAATAAGAAAGGGGTGCAGTCATTTACCTACCTCCACCTCTCTTCAACAATCAGAATGAATAAGTCAAATAACTTTCTGGCCAATGCAGTCTGAGAAAGGAAAAGATAATGACACCTAAATAACGTACAAAGTGCCATCTTCGTTCTGTTACAATTAGTATGTTAATTAACACTAATTTGGCTGCAATTTATTGAGAGCCACTTAAGCTAGCTCAAGAATTGGTCATGAGGATCAAAGCAGGAATATAGCTGGACCTCAGGACATAGCTTATGCTCCTATCTCTGCCCCTCCATGTATGTTATCTTTTTTCTCATTTTTCAAGCAGATCTACTTTTTCTCTTTCACAAACTATATGGCAGAGAAAAAATTCCTTTTTTTTTTTTTCCAGTTCCAAATTCCTGGTGATTGAGGCAGCTGTGGGAACACATAGCCCAGTGCTTCTTTCTGGACTGGAGTATGGTGTGGGAATATGGCCACATTACATGAGTGTTAGGAAATGACTACCTTAAAATCAAGCAACATTTCCAAGATAGTACCTTAGAAATCTTAATAAGTAATTAAGCATGCATGTATTACAATCATCAAAGGTCTTGTGGCAGGATGCTCTGTATTGAAAGCTCACTTAGGATTCCAGGACGACTCATGTGTCAAATAGAAGAGACCACAGTGAAAACCGTAGAAAATTAGTAGAGCCATTTGGAGAAAAATGGGTTTACAAGAGTATTTTGCCTACTTCCTAGATGCTATCTGAGGACAAGAAATAGGGAACGTATTTTCTGGAAGATGTGGCCGGCATAACCTGCCAGATGCTAAAATGTATATACAATTTGTGTACTCTACCTTCCTTGGGCAGCAGGGAAATAGTGTGAATTACCAAGCCAAATCACCTTGAAATCTTGATTAGGTGTCTATGGAAACATTCAAACAATATGACTGATATAACTGCAGTAAGTGTCTTCTGCTAACTGAATTGGAAATGATACAGCCTGTTCAATATATCAGATAATGCTCAGATTGCAGTATGCCTCATGAACTATGTCAGGAAACCAACTAACTAGGATAATTGACCAAAAAATAATTACTTAGTATGTTTCAAATGTTTCATGTATGACTCTAATGATATCTCTGAAGAAATGTCCATGGCATATATGTACTTCTTCATAGTAGATGAAGTAAGTCGGAGTTCTTAGTATGGGTGTAATAAATGCTCGCATTGATTGGAACCTAAGAAATGTTCAACAGCTGTAAACACTCTTGGCTGGATTTAAAGCCCTACATTCCTTAGAATGATAGGAAACATATGCATTATTAAGATACTTAACGCATAGAATCAACAGAATCTGGACATATTAGCGTGGAATTAGATGTTGTTTTAGTTTCTGAGGGTTGCCATAATAAAGTATCATAAACTGAGTGGCTGAAACAATAGAGGTTTATTCTTTCACAGTTCTAGAGGCTAGAAGCTCAATATCAAGATGTTGGGAGGGCCTTGCTCCCTTTGAAGTCTCTAGGGGAGAATCTTTCCTTGTTTCTCCTACCTCCAAATATTTTTTGTCATGTGGCAGTATAACTTTAATCTCTGCCTCCATTTTCACACATCCATGTTTCCTCTGTGTCTGTGTGTCTCCATGTCTCATCTTCATATGGCACTTACTTCAGTGTGTCTCTGTTTTCTCTTCCTATAAAAACATCAGTTCTTATACTAGATGAGAGCCCAATCTAGTCTGATATGAACCCATCTTAATTTGATTACATCTACAAAGTACGTATTTTCAAATAAGGTCGCACTCATAGATAATGGACAGTATGACTCCATGTATCTAAAAAGGGGACACAATTCAGTGTACAATAGATATTTACTTTATATGTTAAATTGCCAACTGGTACACTGCTAAATTCTTAGATTGATAATATTCAGGAAATCCAGCATTTGATCTTGCTTGCTGCTTTTGAACGGGGGATCAGGTATATACACAGATTTCACTTTCTTTTCAAAGGAACTAGACTAAAAGTCCTTTTTGCTTTAGTGAAAAATAGATATACTTAATTTAATGTTTTTAAATCCAAGAATTAACACTATTTATGTAGGTAACTATAAAAGATAAAAGCAATTAAATAATAGCCCCTCATTATAATGAAAGCCAGAGCAAGTACCACTATTTTGGTATACTCAAAACATACTGATTCAAAAGAATACTGCATTAAAAAATATTTAATGGGCCATGAGAACATAAAAGTAATGTATTGTTTTATAATCCATTTGAGCATTCTTAGAAGAAAAGCTCTTCGTGCTTGGTGAGTAGTTTATGAGTCTTAGAGGCCCCTGTAAATGTTTGTGTTGATTTCTATACTTTTGGAGGCAGCTGCTTTCATGAGAAAAGGAGTTTGGTTTTTGGGTGACAGATACTGTGACATAAAATCAGCTTTTCTTCCCATTTAAAAATGTACTTCATATTGCAGCCAAACTTTTCACAGAAATATTACCATATAAAACACTGCATTGCTGCATGTATTTATTCATTCAATAAGTATTTATAGACTCCCTAAATGTGCCAAAACTTTTGCTAAAAATTAAGTGTGGTAATATATTTTAAAGTGCTGCAGTAAAATGAATATTTAACTATGTCTTAAAAGCCTTACTTCAAACATAGTGTTACTCTTGGGAACCTGAGATTTGGAGGAATAGGGACCTAGATGTGAGTTCTTGCTCTGCCATTTGCTGGTTATCTGAAATTATGTAACTTCTGTAAGTTTTGATTTGATCAAGTAAAAAATGAAAATAACAGCTTCATCCTTAGTTAATAGAGTTGTCTTTAAATAACATTCACATGTAAAAGCATTTTGCAAAATAACCAGGTACAATCCATATTTGTTAACTGTTATTCCTATTTACATTTATTATATACATAATTATAAAAATTAGTGTTCAAAGAATGTACAGATAGTTAAGCCTAATATAGACATATGTGAGTATGTGTATATATATGTATAATTTCCAAAGAATACCATAATAATGCTGAGAAATGACAAACTTGAAAGACTTAAAATAACAGAAAATATTTTTTCACAATTCCAAGGACAAGAAGTTTCTGCCATTCCTAAGATGTGCAGAGTGACTTAAATGAGCAAAATACCCAATGTTCTCAGGCTAAGCGAACATCTGACCTGGTACACTGAAAAGAAAATAAAAGAGTCAATAAAAGGTGTGGAATTAGAGAAAGATCAAATAGAAAGGACTTAAGAATATGCTTCTTTCCTTCACTTCGCAAAACTCAACTGATTATATCTGTAATTACAATATTAAAAGATGTAGATTAAGGCTGTGATAGTATTCTGTTTAATGTAAAATGGAAAAAAAAAACCCAGAAGATAATGATTTTTGAGTAGTGGTTTCCAGTGTTTATATTTCAGAGGAAAATATTTAAAGCTTATGGGAAATTCATACTCATTTAGTTATTAATTTGTGATTTCATGGTTTCTATTAGTACAGTAGGGCATATATATCAAAAAAGTTGTATGTAATAGATACACATATAGTATGGGAGCTAATTTTTTGAAAAAAGTTCTATAAATATGTTGTATACAACAGGTGGTTTTGAAATACAAATACTTAGATCTAAAATTTTATTGATGTACGTAGTGTGTTAAATATATGGTAACTACTGGCTGAGGACATAGCTTTATATTTCTATTTTTATATGCTTATATACTTATATATACATTTATCAACTATTTACTGAATGGATCTATTCGACAGATAGTAGTTTAGGTGTAGAAATATAGTATGAACAGAACAATGCACCTGCTTTCATGGAGTTTACATGCTAATGAGGGAGAAAGCCAAGAAACAAATTTCTCACTGGCATAACAAGATATAATATATCGTGAGAATAAAAATAAAGAATATAAAAATGATTTATTAAATGATAAAAATTCATAATTTGCACTTTATTAAAATTAAAAATTTCTGGTCTATTAAAGATACTGTTAAAATAATTAAAAGACAAGAAAAAGACCAGAAGAAAATATTTGCAAAACACATATATGAGAAAACACTTGCAAATTATATCTTATAAGGGGTTAATATAGAAAGAACTATTACAACTTAACAAAAAAACCCATGAACTGATGAAAAAGTGGCCAAATAATTTGAATAGACATTTCTTTAAAGATAATATACAAATGACCAACAAGCATATGAAAATATACTAAATATAACTAATCATTAGGAAAATGAAAATCAAAACCATACTGAGGTACTATCTCATATCCATTAGGATGGCTACTGTTTTTTTTTTTTTTTTTTTAGTATATAAAAAGGAAAAAATACCAAATGTTGGCTATCATGCGGAGAAACTGGAATCCTATTTACTCTTGATATGAATTTAGAATGTTGTAGCTGTTATAAAAAAAAGTATGGTAGTTTCTCAAAAAATTAAAAATGTAACTAATATAAGATTCAGAAATTTCACTCTTGAGTTTACATACAAAAGGACTGAACTGAAAGCAGGATTTTGACGAGATCTTTAGACAACCATGTTCATCACAGCACAATTCTCCATAGCCAAGAGGTGAAAGCAACCCAAGCGCCTGTCAATGAAAGAATGGATTAACAAAATGCGGATTCATGATTCTATGAATATGAATATTACTCAGCCCTAAGAAGGAAGTAAATTATGACCAATGGTACAATATGGATGGACTTTAAGGGCATTATGCTAAGTAAAATAAGTCAATCATAAATTTATATCCAGAGTAGTCAAAAAAAATAGAAACGGAAAATTGAATGCTGATTGCCAGTGACTGGGAGGAGGAGGATATGAGGAGTCGTTATTTAATGAGTACGAAGTTTCAGTGTTTGTGTGTGTGTGAAACTTGTTTTTTTGTTTGTTTGTTTGTTTCGTGAGTTATGCTGTGCCACCCAGACGAGTGCAGTGGCAAGACCTCAGCTCACTGCAACCTCCGCCTCCCAGGTTCAAGCGATGCTCCTGTCTCAGCCTCCCGAGTAGCTGGGACTACGGGCGCATGCCACCACCGCCGACTAATTTTTGTGTTTTTAGTAGAGACAGGGTTTCACCATGTGGCCCAGGCTTGCCTCAAACTCGACCTCAAATGATTTGCCCCTCTCGGCCTCCCAAAGTGCTGGGATTACAGGTGTGAGCCGCTCCGTCTGGCGCAATGTTTCAGTTTTGCAAGATAAAAAAGTTCTGGAGATTGGTTGCATAATGTGGTTATACATAATACTAGTAAACTGTACACTTAAAAATGATTAAGATGGTAAATTTTGTTATAGATTTTTATTGTCACGATAGTTTTAATTTAATTTTATTGCCAAATAGGTTTTAAAAAGCCCTGAGAATACTAATTGGTGTTGAAGATGTGAACAAGAACTCTCCTTCCTTTCTGTTAGGAATGATACATGGTATAGCCACTTTGGAGGACAGTTTGGTAGTTTCTTACAAAGCTAAACTTAGTATTACCATAGAATCCAGCAGTTATGCTCCTAGGTACTTATCCACCTGTTTTGAAAACTTGTTCACATAAATACCTATATGCAAATATGTATATCAGCTTTATTTATAATTGTCAAAAACTAGAAGCAACCAAAATTCCCTTTAATATATTAATGGATAAACAAACTCTGGTGTATCCATGCAATGAAATCTTATTTGGTCCAAAATAAATATTATTCAGCCATAAACAATGATGACATTCTGTCATTTGCAGCAACGTGGGTGGGATTAGAGTTCATTTTGTTAATTGCCATGGTGTGTCCTATTTGTTATTTAACATTATTGTAAGGAAAAAATTAAATTTTACGTTTTAGCGTGAATTTTACTCTTTATATTGTGCAATGCCAATTTTAAATGCAAATATAAGAGAATTCAACTCATGCTGAATTACTGATATTGTGCAACTTACACAAAGTTGCTCCTTTCAAATATGTATTGTGCTAATACCTGAATCATGGAAATGCACAAAAGTAACTCACGTATTCTTATTTCACTTCTTGATTCATGCATATTCCACCAGTACGCTCTATATTTGCCCTATTGATGAGTAAGTAAGGACTGAACAGAAAAGTAACTTTGTGTTGCCCTATTATTTCCTTTTCTTCTACATCATCATTTTCAAGGTAAGAAAGAGTATGGCAGAGTTCCTTTGTTGTTTCTGTTTCTCAGAGTGTCATTGCCTTCTTACTGCATTTAAAACCAAGTTCTTTTGATAGCAGAACACGTGGCCTCTTGGGACTATTAGTTTACTTAGTGATAGATGCAACACACCTTTTGTTCATTTTGAGTCTCAGTGAACTCCTACACATTGTGAGTCCATCAGAATTCTGTGCGCATGGGCCACTGTGAATGCCATGGTGAGAATGGGGTGGTGAGGAGTAAGAGCAGACATACATTACACAGATTTCTTCTGTGCACGAGCATACTCAATTGTTCCATCCGACTTCACTTACAAAACACAAACTGAATGATAAAATTATTAAGGTGTACACAATAGAGAGGCAGAGCCTTAAACCGAGTGGGGGCTCTTTTGAAGGCAAGGCCATATGGAATTGCACACGATACATGTCCATGAAGCTGGCTCTGCATGAATGCTTCATTTGCTAAATTCATGTCACACACTTAAAAAATGATACTAGCATATATAATAAGTAAGTGAGAGGTGTGTTTGAGTAAAAGAAAAAAGAAAAGAAACACCCACTTCATGACCTTCCCTCCCCTCCCCTCCCCTCCCCTCCCCTTCCCTTCCCCTCCCCTTCCCTTCCTCTTTCTTTCCTTCCTTCCTTCCTTCCTTCCTTCCTTCCTTCCTTCCTTCCTTCTTGTTCTCTTTCTGCTTGTCTTTCTATACACTCTATATGAGGCTTTTCTTCTCATGTAATTCTCGACTTAGCAAAAGTCTGAACTCATTGCATCTTAAAGCTGAACACCTACCTTAGAGATATCCAACATGGGTTTCACTTGACATGGCCTCAGTTGCTACAGTTTCTCCAAGACACACTGCTATTCTCCATTCATGCTTTCCTAAGTATGAAAGTTTTCTGAGACCCGGATGAATAAAGGTATTTATTTATCACTCAAGAAGACCACTCATATGTGTCTGAAGAAGGAAGAGTTTAGTGGTTAAAATCATAGCCTCTGAAGGCAAACTTCCTGGTTTTAAATATCAACATTGTCACTTAGTACCAGTATATTATTACCTACATTACTTACCTTCATTTTGCCTCAGTTTCCTAAATCTATAAAATAATAACTGTGTATCTAAATCATGGGAGTGCTATAAGGATTAAATGAGCTAGTATGAGTAAAGGACATAGTAAGTGCTTAATACAGCACCAATATTCTATCAGTGGAAGTCATTATTTTCTTAAGTGTCTGGTAGATATATAGTCTCCTTAATGTTATCTTTAAATTATTTGCAGGTTTTATTATATATGCCTTACCTTTTCTATTTCCCAACACTGCTACTGTAATTTTTCTGTTATTTATTTATTCCTTACAATTCAGTGGTATTTAGGGATTGAGGATGGATAAAATTAATGGCTCGACTCACCATCTTGAAAACAGAAAATTGCTTGCTACTATGTAGTTTATATTAAAAAGCCACATTTCTAAAACAATTACTATTTATCACAAATATTTCAAAGAAGAAAAGAGGCCCAGAAATACCGTAATATACCTAACATCAGAAAATGGGAAATGGTAATATTTGAAAGCACATCTTTCCTACATTAAAATCTCTACATGTTATATTCCACTGCTTCATTAGGTAGTACAAAGTTTGTTAGGAAAATAATCATAAGCATAAAATTCAAAGAGTAACCCCACTTTTTTGCAAGATTAATTTTAGAGAAACAGTAAATGTTCAAATATAAGTGAGATGAACAGCATTTGCTTGACATTACAAAATGGGAAAAATGAAGAAATTTATTGACCATTGACTGCAAATTTACATAGGTGATGAAGGTTGCTCACTCATCAATAAGTTCAGAGGGAAGATATGTATCAGATTACAGAGAGAATGCTGTCCTCATTCAGAGCTCAGACTCTGAAGTCAGAAGCCTCACCGCAGATTCTAGTACTATCACTTATTAACTCTTATGGTTTTTGAGTAAGTTCTTTAACCTCTCCAAGTGTCATTTATCTCATCTGTAAAACAGAGAATAATAGCAAAGTGGTTGAAATATTTACAACAATTTTTGACAATTCTTTAAAACATTTTAAACAATTCTAATGCCAAGAATTGTTTGTTGTTAATGTTTCATCTCCTTATCTAAGAGTCTCTCTTATCTTAATTTGTTCGAAATGTATAAGAACATTAAAATAATGACTAAAATTCACACTTCTATTAAGTAACAAGCTGAGGAATACAGGGACAACAGTCTGGATGACAATACAGTCATCTCTCCATATCCACAGGGGATTGATTCCAGAACCGCATGGCTACCAAAATCTGTAGATGCTCAAGTCCTTTTTGTAAAATGGGGTGGCATTTGCCTATAACCCAAGAACAGCCTCCTGTATATTTTAAATCATTTATAGATTGCTTATACCTGGCATCATGTAAGTATTATGTTGTATTATTTTTAATGCTTACATTATTATTTTGTTTTTGCAAGCATTTTTGATTCATAGTTGGTTGAATTTGTGGATGCAGCACCCACAGATATGGAGGTTCAACTATATACTCCCTTTCAACATAACTGTGTTGCATTACCATGAAATAAAATCAAGTACATGAAATGGATTGAGATTCTTTAAAATGTTTTCCATATGTGTAACTGCAGTAAGCAGACTAACACCCCCCCAGCACGAAAGATGTCCCCTTCCCAATCTCTAGAATCTGTGAATATGTTAACTTACATTGACAAGGGGACTCTGCATATGTTATTAATTAAAAATCTCAAGATGAGGAGATTAACCTGGTTTTTCCAGGCGGGCCTATTGTTATTATATGGGTCCTAATAAGGGAAAGAAAGAGAGAGGCATGGAAATCAGTCAGATAGAGATACGATTACAGAGAGAGGGTCAAAGGGAGATTGCTAGCTTTGAAGACGGAGCAGGAGGCCTTGAGCCCAGGAACATGGGCAGCCTCTAGAAGTTGTAAAAAGCAAAGGAAGGAATGCAACTTGCCAACACATTGTTAGTCTGGTAAAACCCTATTCATATTTCTGACCTCCAGGATTGTAAGATAATAAATTTATGGTTTTTTTTAGCAACTAAGTTTGTGGTAATTGGCTACAACAACACTGGGAAATTAATATATTAACTACAGTAGATAAGTTAATAGAATTAGTTTCTAAAGATATTGTTAAATGTCCTGCTTCCAAATGAGGGTTTTCTGTATTGCTAAAAATGGCACTATTTACACATCATGTGAATAGAGGTATACTTTTGTAAACTTTGTATTCTAGTCATGTATTCTTTAAATTTTGCTAGTGAGATTGCCAGCAAATAAAGTGGCAGAAAATTCTCTGAAGTAAAGGACATTGTACTTCAGCTAAAAATATGAATTTCACAGTGTGGAGGGTGAAAACCAGTTCTCAGTGTTTTAATTTTAACATAATCATCTGCCAATTTTTCTAGTTGTAATTTAGTCATAAAGACTATATTTTTCTGTTCAATTATATTTTATCTTTTAAGTTAATATATACAGAATTCACAAAACGACTGCACTGGGAATGCAATTAAATTTGCTTTTAAATTGTGAAATACCCATTTGAATCATTTTTCTTGCCTGACAAGCAGATGTTCAAGAAAACAGCAGCTCCAAACTAAAACATAACATGCAGAAGAAAGATACATCTCCTTGTGTAGGAAACCTTAACAATCTTGCTTTAGTTTTAAAAATAGTACTGTTATTTTCTTTCCATTTCTCTTTTATTAAAAGCCAAGTTTCTTGACTGAAAATGTGTCTTTCAGATAGTGATATTTATTTCTAATACAGCACTTCATCTCCTTGAAGATATAATTAAATGACATTCAACCAAACACCTTTATTCTGCTGGATTCTGATTTTAAAGAATAAAGTAAAAATTTACCGTATTCTTGTCCTGAGGCCCTTGCTTTGTACCATGCCAAAAATAAAAATGGCCTATAATAATTTCATCTGGTGTTTTAGAAAACACACTGCATGCCTCTTAGTGGTTTCAAAGAGTGGCACATTTAACTTCTATAAAATTTTGCTCAAAGGAAAGTCTTTGTGGTACATTTTCAAACAATCCATTCTTAGATATAAGAATACCTGTATTTCTAGCTTGATGATCTCTCTTGGGCTAAAAATGATGAGTATAATAGGTCCATCAACAAATAAAATGGAACTCAATATTTTCAGGATTCATTTAGTAAAGGAAAGCCTGGACTTGAGGCAGTAACAGTTGCTAAACTTGTGTTCTGATTAATCAACACTCACAAATATGTTGAAGAAGAAACTTTGAAGATGGGGATGACAGTAGTAAAATTTAGTATAAACTACTCATAAAAACAGATTGTATCACTTTTTCATTTAAAACTTTAGATGGTCAAGAAAATTACTTTGTATTCTAAGAATATATTTCTAAGTAATACTCTATTTAGTTATTTCCTTTATAAATCTTCATTTTCTTTAATGAGACATCATACAATTTTATCAGCTACATTTCACTTTCTTTAAGATAACCTTTGAAAAGAAAATAATAAAAAATGAAAATCAAAAAATGCTAATAGTTATACTTAGCATTAGTCTTCTTTTGATTTAGAACCACATATGATAAATACAAATGAACAAATGAGTTTTTTAAATTATATTTTTGAGAGGATAAACCCTTAGAAAGGAACATGAGGGTGGCACTAGAAACTATAAGATAAAACATTTGAAAAAGAGATTAAGAGTCTAAAAAGATAAATGGTAGAGAAAAATGTTCTGAAAATTGGTTCTATCAAGAGTGAAAAATGGATATAAATTCATTGATTTAGATCCTCTTGGAAGTGCATCTTTATCGGAGTGAAACATACATGCCTCAATTATTTTAGCTTCTTTAGTAAAAGTGAACATACAAATAAATATAAGAACCTAGAAAGATCTGGAGATGTAAAGCATGATTATAATGTATTTTTATTTAGAAAGAAATGAAAACTGGGAATTAAGGTTTGCTTTTTTGCATCACATAACTGTTTAGACTTCATTAGTAAGGTTACCTACTGAAAAAATAATTTAATTGATCATTTGCATATTAAATGTAATTTAATATAAACTTTGAAAGCAATAGCAGCAATAAAAACAATATTATGCAGTCATGAAAATAGTCAACAATAGTAAAAGTCTTCCTAAATATTAATAGCAGACAAAAGTGAATTTTACAAGTCTCTAATCTATAATTATTTGTAAGTTATCGAAACAGAAAATAAAGTTTTCAAATAGCAGCATCAACAGTTTACATGAGAGTATCTTTACCTTTTAATTTTTGGTAATTTATTAATTTCCTCATTTACCTGTGATAGTACAAATATACTGTATCCACAGTTGTTCTATATATTTTCTTTGATAAAAATGGCGATGCTTTCTTTATTCAGGATATTTTCATTAAAATCATCAAAGGTTTATAAAATAATAGATGTATCTAAAGTTGCAGCATTCTTCCTAATTGTTCCTCACAGAACATTCTGTGTTTCACTGTGTCCTATCAGTTATGAAAAGAGTAATACACTGTTTCATCTTTTTTAAAGTTACTATTTTTATTATATTTTAAAAATCATGTGGTTAGGCATTATACATTTTAATTTTAATTAATTAGTTTATTTATTTTGAGACAGAGTCTCACTCTGTTGCCCAGGCTGGAGTGCAGTGGCACGACCTTGGCTCACTGCAACCTCCACCTCCTGGGTTCAAGCGATTTTCCTGCCTCAGTCTCCTGAATAGCTGGGATTACAGGCACACACCACCATACCCGGCTAAGTTTTGCATTTTTAGTAGAGATGGGGTTTCACCATGTTCATCAGGCTCGTCTCGAACTCCAGACCTCAGGTGATCCACCCGCCTCAGCCTCCCAAAGTGCTGGGATTAGAGGCATAAACCACCACGCACGGCCCATTTTAATTTGTAAATATCCCAGCATGAGTGCATGGCACATAAGTACCCAAGAAAAGTGTTTTCAAAATTAAATGAGTTAATCATTAAAACGATGAATTTATATTAACTAATGACTAATTTAATGAATTGATTTAAATTGTTTAATACTGGTATTACTGCAAATGGGTAAATTTTTTACCTGTTTTCTTACTTTAAAATCATTGTGATCCTGTAATTTTCTTAACATCTGTTAGTCAACCTGAAGGGCAAGACAAAAATACTCATATCAAAGTTAAGATCTACCTAAAAAGAAATTTTATTCTTTTTGACATATAGTGTATGGACAGCAGCAAGATCATATACATGGATAACAAGTTAATAGTAAAGTCAGTCAGTTTAAAGGAGTTACGAGAGAGAGAAATGAAGTTCGGGAAGAGGTTGGAAATACATTTGACAGCGATGGGGCATGGACTAACATTTTGAGAACTTATTGGTTATTGAAGAAGGAAGGACACTTCAAATTTGAAGACAGCTTACAAAATACAAAATATGAAGAGGAAGAGATAAATCTGGAAAGTTACCTAAAAGGCAATTTGATAAGACTGACAACAAAGGAAAAAGAATGTGAAGGTAATATTGAGTCAATGGATCATGATTTGGGAGAAAATAATATACTCATTAACAGAAATGAAAAATTGGAGAATAACTTTATGAGAAGAAACAATTAAACATATTCTGTATAGTAAAATGAATACATGCTTGACAATATACCAAACACAATTAGAAATCATTACCTAAATCAAAATCAGAAATGTAAGGGGCAGTAGCCTCTCATAGGGAGTAATATTTGAAGCAAAAAAAAAAAAAAAGTAATTTTTGTAACAGAAAGAAGAGTAAATGATTATAATGGGGCCTGAGAAATTATCTATTCTAATAGAGGGAATACAAAAAGACAAAGAAATTTCAGAAATGATTATCAGGCAGAAAGAAAAAGAAATAGAAACAGACTGGGAACAGTGGCTCCGGCCTGTAATCCCAGCACTTTGGGAGGCTGAGGCGGGCAGGTCACTTCAGGTCAGGAGTTCAAGACCAGCCTGGCCAACATGGTGAAATCCCGTCTGTACTAAAAATACAAAAATCAGCTGGGCATGGTTGCGGGCGCCTGTAATCCCAGCTACTCAGGAGGCTGAGACAGGAGAATCGCTGGAACCTGAGAGGCGGAGGTTGCAGTGAGCTGAGATGGTGCCACTGCACTCCAGTTGGCGACAGAGCGAGACTCCACCTCAAAATAAATAAATAATAGAGACAATAAAAATAGTATCTTTAGCTTAGGCTCCATTAACAAAATCTGAGGAAACTCCGATCTCCATCTTCTTTCTGATCTTAATGTTTCAATTTAAAGTTATGATTCTGTCTGGAAATGGTCACCGATCTTCCTCTTCATGGCGGTATCTCTTCTCAAAACCCAATGCATTGACTTCTGAGAGCAGATGCTGATACTGTCCTGCCTCTGGGACCATGTGAAGCTGAGTATACCCTAGGTTCCCATGTTCTTTTGGCACTTTTCAGTGGCATATTCTTTGTCCCTTTTTACTACGAGGTAAATTTTATCCACCACTTTTAAGTATAAGCTATCCCAAATTAGCATGCTGAATTCAGGAATAAGTCTCCTTGTATCTGTATTTTACTCTTGAAGAATACCCTTTTGAATCTGTATCTAATCTCTTGTATCTTTATCCTACTCTATCTTGGTCTAGCAACTTTCTGAACCCTGAGGTTTTCTTTTGCCTTTTGTTTAATTAATTTGGTAGTATTATAAAGAGAAAATGCAGCCCTTTAGTTTGACTCTTGATTTATTACACTTGTTTCTTGGAATCGATCTTTCAATTACCCATGGAGTAGGAGGCCACTTGAATAGCATCTAGCAGGTTAAACTGAATACCTTACTTCTTTCTATTGCTAGATCTAGCCTGTATATCTTGTTTTGTGATTTGTTTCCCAGCTTTGGAAATAAAAAATGTTACTTCTTCTCCAGTGGGGTCATGCTTTAACCTGCACTCATTATCTTTATAATAGGATTAAGAAGGGCTGTGTTTATGGGTTTTCAGGGATGACATTTATAACATTCTTGCCAATAATCCATTTGGTTGATAAAGAAGCCAGAGGTGAACGGTAGGAGTGAAAAATTTAGTAAAAAACAAAACAAAACAAAATAGAGCTAGTGGTGTAGACCACTAGAATAATAAACTGAAAAGATAGAGACATCAACAAAGTTCATTTGGTGGTTGTACAGTTTATATGCTTGTGTATATGTTATTTGCAACATATATAACAAATAACAAAATAAATAACAAAAATAAATCAGCATTACTCTAGCAAATAATACAAATTAAATACTATGATTATACAGTGATCTTTCATGTATCCTAAAGAGAGGAATGCAGGTAGGTGATGGAAAAATACTAACAAGAAGGTTTAGGAAATTACTTAACTACTTTACCCAATTCTCTCTCATCTTTCCCCTCTCTTTTACTCTCTCTGGAGAATATTTTTTTTTAAATAAATAATTATTTTCATATAATGCAAATGCTCACATTAATGTGAGAGGAATGTGGCGTTTGAAGCACCATAATATCTAAATTCATTTAATATTCAGAATAAATCTATAAAAGTAGTATTGTTAACATCAACATAGATGATGAGAAACTGAGGTGTAGGATACTCAAGGAATTTGTCCAAGTGCACCAACTGGTAACTGGTGGAATAGTAGGTACAATACCAAGCAATGTGATTCCAGGGCTTACATTATTAAGTGTTTCAAAAGTTGAAAGAGCTTTAAGAGTATTTAAAAAAAAGGAAACATACATATGAAGAACATTATCTTTGGCTGGGAATGGTGGCTCATGCCTGTAATCCCAGCACTTTGGGATGCTGAGGCAGGAGGATCACCAGAGGTCAGGAGTTTGAGACCAGCCTGGCCAACATGGCGAAACCTTGTCTCTACTAAAAATAGAAAAAATTAGCTGGGCATGGTGGCAGGTGCCTGTAATCCCAGCTACTTGGGAGGCTGAGGCAGGGAGAATCGCTTGAATCCGGGAGATAGAGGTTGCAGTGAGACAAGATCACACCATTGCACTCCAGCCTGGGTGACAGAGTGAGACTCAGTCTCAAACAAACAAAACATTATCTTCAGGAGATTTGGTTTGGAAGTGTACAGGACACTGAAGATGAGATTGAGCAAATCTTCAGATACTAGTAAAAGTAAAAACAGATAAACCTTAATAGAATCATTAAATAAAATCGAGGGTCATTAAAGGAGCATTAGAACATTAATTCATTTATACATTCAACATTTCTTTTTTAACCTCCATTGTATATCAAACCTTGTCCTTGACACTGGAAATACAGCAATGAATAGGACAGAAAGCTTTATTGTCTCATAGAGTTTATATTTATTTCTAGAAGACAAATAATAGACACACACAAACTTAATAAAAGTGCCAATTATGAAAAATAAGTGGTAGAACAATGACATAGCAGGGTGCTATAGTCTTGATACTTGAAGAACACTAATTTACTTAAATAGTGATAGAGTGCATCACTTTGTGGAAGATATTTCAATTTTGACCTGATAAATGAAAAGGAACTGGCTTTGGGATGATTCAATGTGTAACTCCTTTTAATAGAGTAAGAGATTCAGTCATTAATTAAGAATCTGATGGCAGAAAAAATTAAAAATATAAAGGAAGCTGAAACAGTTACAGTGGTGACTGACACTGGGTATGTCCCAAAGTTGAGAAAACAATCATCTAGCAAAAATGAGGGACAACCAAAAACTAAGTTGATTTGTCAATTTTTAATGGTTATGGTTAACAATATCTGACTTGTAATCCTCGCAAGATAAAGGTCACATATGAACACCAGTAAAATATGGAATACATTGTAATTTTATATAAAAAGTAATGGATTAATTAAACCTTATAGACTGAAAATCTGACTACATCAATAACAAGTGAATAACACTTTGGAGATATTACTGTGGAGGTTTTGATAGAAGGAAAAAAACAGAATAGTTTTAATAATACGTTTTGGAAGATTTTTTTCTTTGTGTGCTTTTATACATTATAATGCTTTTGGGGATTCAGACTTTCAGAAGCACAAAAAAGGATTTATACTCACCAATAGAAATGACAAAATGTTAGATAACTTCGTATGAAATTTGGAGTACTTAAACAAGTGCTCAATCCACTGCAGAATATTACTCATCCCAAATGACAGTAAACAGCATTTCATTCTAGTGTGGAATTATGCTACGATCAATGCTAAAATTAATCAACCTTCCTTGATTAATCAAAATTATATATCATTCTCCTGATTGCAATCACCTATCAAAGAATCATCTTCCACAGTAATTTATATAAAACATAATCAGTGCCAGTGAACCAAAAACTGGAGGTCTGTGAACCTAAATAAAACTAGTTGAGTATTTCTCATTACCCTCACCCTAAAAACAAACAAATGGTAGGATGGACAGGAATAACCTAGTTTGGAAGTATTAGTTGTTCTTCACCCCACCATGAAACCTATCAAACACAAACCAAAATTAGATGGTAATTATATTAGAGATCGTATGCCTAGTCACATCATCAGATGATATTATCACTTTAAAAAAAATTACTTTTTAAAAAATTTGCAGAAACAAACCTGTTTTTATTACAATAGTTTGAAGGGCTTTAATTTTACATTGTTCTCACTTTACTAAGAAACAAGTTTAACAATGTAAATAATCTTATGCCCTTGAAATGATTGAAATGAAGAGGTCCCTCTCAGCCTGAAGAATTCATTAAAATGTGGTTCAAGACAGCCAAAATTATCCTAATCTTTATCACATAGGGTTTATTTGTCTAAGGATACTATATACCTCCATTTTGTTTAATTCACATCACCTATCCACCTGAGTTAAATTGCACCTTCTAAAAATGTATATTCCTCTAATGAGAACAATGTGGTACAGTGGAAACTGTTCTTAACCAACTAGAAAGAAGTAAAATCAAGTTCTGCGATTAACAAGTTCTATTACCATTGTCAAACAATGTTATTCCTTTGGGCCTCAGTTTATAGACAAAGGAAATAATAAATTTCATATTTATTAAATTATGTCACAATATGAGAAGGCAAAATAATGGTTTGTCCTTCTACCAAACCTGTTGAAAATTAAATATATGAACTTCCTTAAGATTCTTCCACCAACCCATTATCGCTGTTAACATTTCGGCTTGTTGCTTACAAGACTGACAATCTATCATGGGCTGTTGTCTCCCTACAGTGAACATATCCCTGCAAAAATTAGAGAAGTGAAACAGAATTATATATTCCAGAACTAACAGATTGAACAGATTGAAGTCTATCTTGAAACTGGTGTGTGTTGAGTGGGTGAGGGTTGGTTGGTGGTTGGTACCTGCCACGTGGAGCAGATGGAAACTGGAGGGAACAGAGAGATAATGGATTGAAGGAAAGCTGTTATGCTCTGCTCTTGACTCTGGCCTCTGGTGCTTTGGAACAATTGCTGCACACTTCTTCACCAGGGAAATCACTAGCAATAGCCTAGTTGCTTTCCTGGCAGTGACAAAATATTATAAGGGCAACACAAAAGGCTGAGGGAAGAGTTGATGAAGATTGTTAGGGGCTAACTGGTCTCCCCAAGACAGACACTTCATCATCTCACCTTCCAAGAACTTCAAATTGATAAAGTTTAACCAGAGGAGATTACCTTCTCCAAATGTTACTTCTCCTTATGGGGGTGTGTGTGTGTGTGTATGGTAAGCCATGTAAAAAGATTTACCTGCTTTGTTTTTTTCACTCTACATAGAATGAGAGCTGTATATTATATGTTAAACTCAACTAAAGTTGCTGCTTGAACAATATGGTTGTTTCCAGGGCCAACTCCTGCACAGTAGAGAATCCATGTACAACAACTTCTGACTCCCTCAAATCTTAACTATCAATATAACCCACTGTTCACCAGAAGCAGTATCAATAAGACAAACAGTTGAGAAACACTTATTTTATCTGTTATATGCATCATATACTGCATTCTTACAATAAACTGTAGAAAATGAATTGTTAATTAAAATCAAAATAAAGAGAAATATATTTACTATTAAGTGGAATGAATTATAATAAATGTCTTCATCCCCATTATCTTCGAGTGGAGTAGGCTGAGGAAGAGGAGGAAGAGAAGGGGTTGGTTTTGCTCTCTGGGGGCATAGGGCAGAGGCAAAAGAAAATTTGTGTGTAAGTGGACTTGTACAGTTCAAACCCTGTTGTTCAAGGGTTGACTGTACTTGCTTTTTAAGAACTGTAAGAAATAGTACATTTTCTTGCTTCTGGGATGCTGACATATGCAGACACAAAAGATACAGCTACTATTTTAAGGAATGTTCATTAATTTATTTCATATTCATTAGGCATTGAATATAGACTAGATTTGATACATGTGATATAAAAGAAAATAAAGAGTTTCCAACCTAGAGGCATTCACAGTAGTCAGGCAGTATAACAGCAATATCATGTGTTGTGCTATGTGGAGATATGTACAATTACTATGGACTCCATAAAATAAAGCAAGTTAATTTAAAGAAGGCAGGAGAGACTCACCAAAAAGATGACATATTATTTTATTCAAAATAACTAGAAATTTTGTGTGTGACTAAAGTCCAATTGAAAAGAATTGCTTCAGGTAAAGGGAGCAATATAATCAATGTTATGAAGACAGAAAAAGGATGTGTATGCTTCACCTGAGACACTGATGCTAAGTTACCTGTTACCTGTGCATGAAAGCAGCACTAGGACAATGCCAGAAAATAAGGCTGCCGACGTTTAGAGAAAAACATAGGATTGTAAAGGCCCTCAGATGCAATACTGTTGAGTGTGACTGTGATCTTGTAAAAACATGTGTACATCAAATATTTAGGTGGTATTTCTAAGTCTGATATTTGTCCTTGAGAAAAATTGACATGGAGGTTGTGAGTAAAATGGAAGAATGTTAGAGAATAGAAAAAGGAAATTAAAATGATTTAAGCAAAAGGTGATGAGGAATTAGACAAAAACAGAAATAATAGGGATGGATGAAAGTGGCTGATTAGATGAAAAAGCATACATTAAATATGGACCTCTGTTATCTACTGCAATATTTATCATGGAATAGACTATCAATATGTGCTGTAGGAAGAATGAATTTGGACTTCCAGATGGAAGGCAGAAATTGTCTAGTAACTCTTCCACGTCATCCTATCTCCTAACAGCCTTAAGATTTATGCCTGCTCTTCTTTATCCTTAATTTCTTATTAATCGATCTTTTTTTTCCTCTTTTTTTCTTTTCCACACTCCAGAGTTTGGCTCCTACCTCGATGTAGTATATATGGTCACAAGCAGTCTCTGTAGGGAAAGACTTCAGAAACATTCCTTGAGAATTACAGAATGTGTTTAAAGTAGACTTTCCACATGGAAGGGATGAGGGCAAAAATGTGAATCCATTTTCTCTGCCTCATAGAGGAAAGATGTTCCCAAACTTTAATACATGAAGTTCTCTACAATTTATGTTATGCTGTTGGAAATTTATTCTGAGAGTTGATGTATTAGCCATAAAATATGCAATAGATTTTTGTAGCTGTGGATAGCTAGCATATTGGAAGTGTTGGTTTCAAAGCAGCCTGACAAATTTTTATAGTTCAAAAAGAAAGAAGGATATTGAGGTGATGTGTTTATTAGGCAAAGAGAGTTATTAGAGGTAACTATAATATTAAGAAAATTTAATAAAATGAATGACAATCAAAAAATCACAATCATGTGATAGCTGAACTAAAGCAAAAATTCATATATAGAATTTCAGGCTGGGCATGGTGGCCCAAACCTGTAATCCCAGCACTTTGGGAGGCCAAGACGGGTGGATCATGAGGTCAGGAGATCGAGACCACACTGGCTAACACTGTGAAACCCCGTCTCTACTAAAAAAATACAAAAAAACTAGCCGGGCGAGGTGACGGGCGCCTGTAGTCCCAGCTACTCAGGAGGCTGAGTCAGGAGAATGGCATAAACCCAGGAGGCGGAACTTGCAGTGAGCCGAGATCTGGCCATTGCACTCCAGCCTGGGCGACAGAGCAAGACTCCGTCTCAAAAAAAAAAAAAAAAAAAAAGAATTTCAAGACAGCTATTTAGATTTTATTTAGTTCAATCAAATTATGCATGTTTCAGGGTTACATTTTAAATGTTGTATTGAGGCATAATACATGTGCATATTTATGGGGTATATGTAATATTTTGATACATGCATATAGTGTAATGATTAAATCAGGGTTGTGTTGGGAACATTTAAAATCTTTAGCTATTTAAAAAAATATACAATAAATTTTTGTTAACTGTACTTACTCTACTGTGCTATCGAACACTAGAATATATCCCATATATCTAATTGTGTGTTTGCACACATTAATCAACCTGTCTTTGTCTTCTCTCACCCTTCCTAGCCTCTGTTGGCTATCTACCCTGTAGCTCCATGAGATGGACTTTTTTAGCCCCCACATGTGACTGAGAACATGTGATGTTTGTTTTTCTGTGGCTTACTTCACTTAACATAATGGCATTCATATCTATACAAATTGCTGCAAATGACAGGATTTCATTCATTTTTATAGCTGAATATTGTACTCCATTGTGAATATATGCTACATTTTCTTTATTTATTTATCCATTGATGGGCACATAGATTGATTTTGTATTTTGGCTATTGTTGAATAGTGCTGCAATAAACATGTGAGTGCAGATACCTGTATGCATTTTTGGGAGGGTGGACAGGGTTTTGTTCTGCTACCCAGGCTAGAATGCAGTGGCATCAGTGTAGCTCACTGCAACTTTAAATTCCTGGGCTCAAGTGATTCTTCTGACTCAGCCTCCCAAGTAACTGAGACTACAGGTGTGTGCCACCATGCCTGGCTAATTTTTAATTTTTTTTTTTTGTCAAGACAAAGGCTTGCCCAGGCTGGTCTTGAACTCCTATCTTCAAGCAATCCTTCTCCCTCAGCCTTCCGAAGTGCTGGGATTAAAGATGTGTGCCATTGCGCTCAACCTACTTACATTTTAGACACAGTCATTACTTATTTCAAGATACAGTCATTCTGCCAAGGCAGAAAATAAGCCAGAGAAGTTTTACAGTTTTTTGTAATGAACTATTTCTAACTTCTGCTATACAACTTTTGTGACTTCCCAATTAACCATTTAGCAAAAACAGTTATTATATCTGTCTTATTCTTTAATCTGGTAAAAATGCTGAATTTTATTCCTGTGCATATTTTCTGATAAATTCCTAAATAAATATTTTCAAAATAACATTTACTTGATTGTTCAGACATTTTTGAAACCTCCTTGGACTTCTTCATGTTATCGCTTTTCAAGTTGTAAAATAAAGACATGAAAACAACAGCAACAAGCTAAAATGTGAAACTTGAAATGTAATTTGATCTGTCACAGTTCTCTGATTGACTGAACATCTTCAGATTGACTAAATATATTTAGAATATCTTCAGATGGAATGGTCTATGACCAAATCAGGACATCTTGACAAAAAATATAAGAATGCAAAAAGTAACAAAGTTAGTCTACATATTTTTGAAGTAAAATCTCTGTCATTCACTACCACCTACCTCGTGTCTTAAGTTTCGAAGGAGGAAAGGAGGGTGAGAAAATCATACAATGTATTCTATGTCCTCTTAGAGATTATGACAGAATAAAACAACAAAAAAATCTGTATGTGGAGTCCTGCTTTTTAATTCACATTGATACTCCAGTAGCCTTTCCTATGAAAGGAAAATAATAGCTATATTATTTACACGTCATATGTATGAAATGCAAAAATAATGTAAACATTCTTTCAAACTATAAAGTGGTATAGAAATAAAAAGAATTATAGACTGGTCTCTCTTCAGTCTATAATTCTTTTTATTTCTATACCACTTTATAGTTTGAAAGAATGTTTACATTATTTTTGCATTTCATACATATGACGTGTAAATAATATAGCTATTATTTTCCTTTCATAGGAAAGGCTATTGGAGTATCAAGACACATGCACACGTATGTTTATTGCAGCACTATTCACAATAGCAAAGACTTGGAATCAGCCCAAATGTCCATCAGTGACAGACTGGATTAAGAAAATGTGGCACATATACACCATGGAATACTATGCAGCCATAAAAAAGGATGAGTTTGTGTCCTTTGTAGGGACATGGATGCAGCTGGAAACCATCATTCTTAGCAAACTATCACAAGAACAGAAAACCAAACACCGCATGTTCTCACTCATAGGTGGGAACTGAACAATGAGATCACTTGGACTCAGGAAGGGGAACATCACACACCGGGGCCTATCATGGGGAGGGGGGAGGGGGGAGGGATTGCATTGGGAGTTATACCTGATGTAAATGACGAGTTGATGGGTGCAGCAGACCAACATGGCACAAGTATACATATGTAACAAACCTGCACGTTATGCACTTGTACCCTACAACTTAAAGTATAATAATAATAAATAAATTAAAAAAAAAGAATTATAGAATAATTTAATATAAATGATGTAATAATAATGTAAAATTTCTTCTTGCATAGCCTAGATAATATTAAGTAGACCTTTCTAGTATCCTTTCTTACATTCTTACGCTAAAGGTTTCATTCTGAGGACTCATTCCTAGAGTTTATATGATGGGATCGAACAGCTCTAACAATCCCCTTAAAAGTGCTTGCTGCTCAAGTAGATTATTTTTCAGCTCTTTCAGCTCCAACTGAGATTTTTCATCACTTTTCTTCACCCTACTGAGTCCTACAGAAATTGTGGAATATTTATTTTGTACTGGTCAGGTATTTTATTCATTTGCTTTTATAATTTTCAAGAGTGTGTTTTGAACTCCAACAGAATCCCTGTAGCTCCACACCTCAGATATGGATCAGAGGTCACTTGCATATTTCAAGTCCCCTGATTTCCTGGGTCATCTCAAAATATGTTATGTTGTCAGTGAGGAAAATCCCTTCTGACTCCTTCTCCCCAATCCTTTTAACACATTGCTAGGAAACTGAATACTTCATATGTCTTTGCTCTCATGCAAAGAACATGTTTTCCCCTAAGAATCAGTAAGCAAATGCACTGTTTTCCCATTGACTTCAATCCATTCAGAAAGAAAATCAAAACAAGCGTCTTGTGTTTTGTTACAGTTTTCTAGCCTCTCACACAATATATCCATTAATAATAAGTAACTTCTGCTCGACTCATAGGTTAAGTAAGACCATAGTTACTGGAACTTTTTGTCTTTAGGCAATAATTTTCATAATTACAGAAGCTACCTGGAGAGGAAAAAGCAATGACAAATCGAAACTTACCAAATATTTAAGCAGCCAGTGTCAATAGAAGCTGCCAATCCCTGAGTTTTCAATTCTCTAGAGCTGTGCTACTCAAAATGTACAGTAAAGGACCTTTTTAAAAATAAATAAATAAAAAGATCATTTCTTCTGTGAACCAAAATTGGTCCTCCGATGCATGACTAGCACACAACTGATGCCACATATCCCTCACCAGGTGAATTTGATGACAAGGAATTATTCTGTACTCTGTTCTACAAGAATAATCCTCTAATAACATACATGGAAGTTGCAGCAATGAGAACTTATTATAAATTTTCTAGATATATTTTCTCAATTTACTTACTTGTCTTACATGGTCCAGTGATACATAGTTCACAGAGAAGTGCCATGGTAAGGACCATCTTTTCAGTAGCAGTGTGAAAGGGGAACTATTCCAAATACTCCTTGACGTAACTTAAAAGGAGTCTCAATTCTATTGGGGTAACAGTTGACCAATAAAAAAAAAAAGTCACTTTGATATTGTGATAGATATAAAGAGCCAGATGCTCTGGCAATTTTCCAAATTTCCATCCTTGCTCTACACAAACAGAACGGTTAAGTTTTTCAGATCACTGAAACACAGATAAACTGCCATAAGAACTCACTTTACAGAACTGAATAGGATTTCAGCAAAAAGTTCATAGCAAAGAGCCCTGGAGGAAAAAATGAACAGAGGGTTAAGGACTCTACTGTGTTGGTCAATAATGGTGTAGTCTTTTCCCAGTCAATTTACCTCAGTGAATTACACTTCCTTATTTAGAAAATAAGATGATAAACCAGATTATCTCCCTACTAAGTCCTTTTCAGTACTATAATTATAAATTCATTGCTCCACTTAAAATCTACTGTCTCCCTAGCTACATTTATGATAACAAAGGTTTCACATCAAAATAAATAAATAACATTTTCTACATCCATTACTGGTGTTTCCCTAGAATAACATTCCATTTACAGAAGCAGTATTGAAGAGAATAATATAAAGTAGAAAATACTGTCTATTATGTAATCACAGGAATTTACTAAAATGTCAGTTTCCTGATTAGGATTGTGAGTCATGTTTGAGTCTCTTAATTTCAAAGAGATGGGATAAAACACTCTTCAAAAATTAGAATTTATCTTCTCATATGTTTAAATCTAGATCTGATTTTATGTTTCCTTAGTGAATTACAGTACAATAAGTGGGGCTATGGAAACAAGTAAACTTCTTTTACTCTATTGTCTTTGAAGTAAAGGGCTCAGCTCCACAACTTGCCTTTATAAAGAAAGACTAAGTAAGACAGGAAAAATAATCCAGCTGAAAATAACTCTGAGAAGAAATTGAAGGATCAAGGTACTAAAATAAATTGCTGTCAAGACTGGGAGAGAAAATAAAGACTTCCTGTGAACACTGAAGCCATTAGGGACTCCAAGGCATATTGTGTTGAGCTGAGAGCAAATGCAGGAGAAAATGCATTGGAAGAGCTATTGGAAATTGTCCAAAAGGAATTAAAAGAGAATTTTGTGACTGTCCACAAAAAAATAAAGGGGTTGAAACCAGAGATGGAAAAATTTAATGGATTTGAGGAAAGATTATTTTCTACACAATTTGTTGGCATAAAAAAAAATATGTATCCAACAGAGCCATAATGATCTATAGAATATACTTCAAGCCAAGTTTCAACCTAAGTATATTAGGCTCATGCAGTTCTAGAAACAGATGTTCTAAATATTCTAAGAGTAAGATAGGTAAAATGCCTTATGTTTCTGAATAGTATGTATGATCATCTGCAATCTCATCCACTCCCGTGGTATATTTGTTCGTTGTTCTGCTCGACAATTTAAGCTGGGAGACAATTCCAGTAGAGCATCCCTTTAATGAGTGAATGAGGATATATTGTGCTGACAATTTGGGCCAACAATCTTTCTCAGAGAAATCAATGGAAATAATTTTACTTTTGTAAAACTGTTACATATAGTATGGATTATGTACATCATTTAGTTAATCATTAGAATTTCTCAAATAAAATAATACCATCAAAGACTTTCCCAAAGAAGCTAGTTAGATGTCATAATTGAATTTTCAACACAACACTTTGTTATATATCACAAAATGATACATACCTGTGAAAATGAACCATATAAACACATTTCTTACTGATTCACATAAAAGCTTTATATGAGTTGTTCTTTCAATCCATTGTAACTTCCACGATATACATTATTCACTCATTTAAGCACTTGGGAATCTGTTATATCTACCTATTCCTTTTTAAATTATTAATATGCCAAATTTCCATTTTTTCTTTTTCCCCTTTTGTTAAATCAAATGTGGTATATGCAAGACTGCTAGAAAATCCTTCTTCAAACTATATTTTCATGTTGGCATTTACCCATTCAAGACCTAAACTATGTTAAATCTTAAAGTTATATTAAATTTAAGTTCAAATTTAGTTTAATGTATGCATGTTTCAACATGTACCTCATCTGTGATATCTTTGGTTGGTTGGTTCGTTGTTTGCAGATGAAGTGCCCCAAATCTTGAGGTACTTTTTTGTCTGGACAAAGTACACCAATCAAATCTACCAGCCTTCCCCTTGTCTAGTAATTAATCCATGGTTAACTCCATCTGACTTTGAATTCCTTAGCTTTTGCACTGTGTTTTTGTATATAAATGGCTATGAAACAAGTTAAATTTAAATCTCTCTCAGGTATCACTGAATATGCTCCAATTGGTTGAACTTTAATAAATTAAAAAAAAAAAAATCTGGCATACAGAGAGGAAAGACAAGGCAAAGCTCAAAGGAAGTGAAGACTATGTGGTTGTTATTTAGTGACAGAAATTCTGTGACACTTCACCTGTAGTTCCCCAAAAAGTAAAGAATATGCCTAGCGAGTGGGGTGATGCAGCTGAGAGATTTCTAAGCCAAGTATTGGAGGTGTCATCTTGTTTCTTCTAGGCAGTACAGTAAAATTCAAGAGGAGAGAGATAAATGAAAAACACTGTTAAGCAAAAGGAAGCCAAAATTTGATGTTTTCATAAATCCTCTGCCCTTCCCAGATGATCAGAAATACTAAAATTAAGAAATAACTTTCAAGAAAACATAAAATCCAGTGCACTTCCAGGAAAACTTAGTCAAAAGGTGAAACCAAGGGTGTGACTGTAAAACCTTTTGTTAAAACCTCAGTATATTCAGTCATACAGAAAGCCCTTTAAGACATTAGAGTTGTGCTTCCAGGATCTCCTGAAACAACTGAACATCAGAAATCTTGATTGTTCCTGGGCTCTTTCAACAGAACCCCCCAAACAGAGGACTGTCTTCTCTACAAGATATTTGTAGGTGCAGCTTTTGTCAAATGGAGCTAACACCAAGGATTACAGAAGACACAAACTTCTTTAAAAAATTAAATGTGGAGAAATATCATTGTTTGGAATAAGTATCATAGAGATCATAAAGAATGAGGAGAGGCCTTTCCCTAGAATACGGCTATGCAAGTTACTGCTCTGTGAGATTCCTCACAGCAGCTACAACCCCTAACCAAAATGAAAGTCCTAAGCCAGTCCCCTTTCCCTGATCTCTCAAGTGCATCTTGGAGGCATCTTTGAAAGCTTACTTTATTCTCCTCAGAACCCCTCAACTGCATAAGTAATAAACCTTTTTTCTCTCATATGATGTATGTGGTGTCATCGGCTTTGACAGCAAAATCACATTTTGGGTGAGTAAATGAAAGGAGATTCAAATTAGCACTTTAGTTTTTTGAACATGCTTAGGTTTTTTAAAAAAACGTTTTAGTTTCATACTTATAATTTTTGAAAGCAGTAATAAAATTTCTAACCACAGGAAAATTGAGTGGAATGTAATGTAAGCCCCGATATTGATTAAGGCCATAACAGTGGTGAGTTGGTGCTTTTTAGCAACCTTAATATGGTGATTCTACCCTTGGAGACCTTCATATCCAGTATTATTGAAATTACCAGTTCCGTATTTTACTACTATAGATATGACTAACATTTTCTATTAGTTGTCTATTAAAAAAGTCTTACAGTTGGTTTGCCTTCATCTGCTAAGGAACAAAATATACATACATATACCACATAACTCACAGAGTGCCTCAGCAGCCTTGCCACTGCACACTGTCTTTGTATAAGACATTTTAACTGCATACAACTTCCTCTAGGTGCACGGGTATGGCATTTCATTGATGACATCCTCCTCTGAAGACATTCATTTGACACCCTCATTCAGGACATAAAAATACTGACAAAGAAGCTCACACAAAAAAAGATAAACCATTGTCCTACACATAATGCAAAGCCTCACCACCTCAGTTAAATTTCTGTAAATTATTTTAGGGAAGCTGAGGGTTGCTGCATCCCTGACATTGCCAGGAAAACTGTTTGGGATTGACAACTGACTATTGACTCTCAGCACTCGTAATTTATTTTAGGCTCTTTCTGGTTTGGGAGACAGCTTATTCCTTATTTACAATTTGTGTTAAGCCTATTTAAAATGCTACTGCAAATTGGCCGACTTTGAATGGGCCCCCTTCTAATAAAAAGCTCTCCCAAAGTGCTGGAATTACAGGCGTGGGCCACCGCACCTGGCCAGTTAGTTTTAATATGATAGATCAGTTACTCTGTAGAATGTTCCTACATTTATTTCATTTAATGTTTTTTTTCACGATGTGATTCAGATTAGACTCTTTGGCAGAAATATCAGAGAAGCGATGCTGTTCTTCTAACTGGATTCTCTCATGTGACACAATTTTGATTTGTCCCACATCCCATGTGGTTTGTCCCATATTAACTTTGATTATTTTATTATTTTATCAAGAAACTTTTATGTTTTCCTTTTGAAAAAAGTTACTCTTCGCTGTTATAATTAATAAGTATTATATATGAAAGTTGTTTGTGACTATGTAAATATCCAATTCCCTATCAAACTTTCACACACTTATTTTAGCATCTATGGATATTAGCTGGCTAAATTAATTCATACTTGATAGATGTAGAATTGTGATTATCTAGATTAATCTTTCTAGATAATTAGATTAGCATTTTACTGTAAGAAAAAACTTTTCTCCCTGTAGTTTATTTAGTTTTGTAAACATGGACTCATGGATTCTCTTTGTATTCAGTGGTTTATGATCAGTTACCACTATTACTTAATAGTATCTGAGATTGCCTCCAGTTTTGCCAGTGGATACTTCAAGTTGATTTGGAGTCTTTTTTCACCTATATTCATTATTTTTGAGCACTTTCTTACTCTTGGGCACAGCATGATATTCAAGGATCATCATGTATATCTTCTACCCCAGCCCTGGAATGTACCATGTTTTAAAACAGCTTCATTCCTTTCTGTGGAGAATCAAATTTAGAAACGAAGATCTTGGCGATAGGTTTGCTGACAGGTACTGAGGTGTTGCTACTCGAAAGCTCTCTCAGTGAACACAGGCTCGCACAGATACATCTAAATTAATTTTAATATCTCTCCATATATACTGAAAACTTTGAGTTACACCAATACTTTCTATTTTGAGTCACCATGTATGACTCATTCGAGTTTCCTCCCTTTGCATATTTGCAAGTCCCTTCCATAAAGTCAGAAAATTAGCTTCCATTTTCATTAGTTTATTTACTTATTTAATTAATCCTCCTATATGTACATATTTGTTTACTTATTTAATTAGTATATTTACTTATTTAATTAATCCTCCCATATGTAAATAATCTCCCATCACTTTGGACATTCTCTCAACCACAGGTGACCCCCCTACACCTGCTCAAGCTCCAGCATTCCATGCCCTACCACACAAATGACACAATGCACTGGATTGCTGTTGTCATCACCACTCACCAAATACAAATGTCCCTCAAGTGAACTGAGACTCTGAGCCAGGTAGCTGCTATGACTGCCCCCATGCACAGTACATTTTTTATTCCACGTGGGCTATGACATATGTCACCAGCACCCCACCACCACCACCACCACCATTATGTCCCTATTGCATAGATGCTTTTCTAACCATGTCTCCCTCAATGAGACCCATCCTCCTAAACTGTTTTTGGCTGAAGCATGTCATGCAATGCCCCTACCCATTCACTTCCGTACACCTTCTTCACTCTGTTTGGCTCTGACTCCCTGCACCAGGATGTTGCTGTCCCCATTGTCCTCCACACTGCTATACATCTCATTCTATTTGAGCTTTATACCACAGCTCAGGCTGCAGTAATGAACCAAGATGAAATCTGTCTCTCTAACTCTGTTTCTTTAACTGTGTAAAGTTGATATTCTTGGAATTGTATTTCTGGTTAATTCCTAAATCTAATTTGGGAATATCCAGAACTTCATCATTAATAGAAAAAAAAAATAATGTTTTAAAAGATAAAAATGCATAAGAAAAAGGAAGTCTTTTACCATTATTTTGAAATTACCTTTTCAAATATATCATAACTTGTCACCTTACATACAGCCGCCAGGCACTGTTAATGCCCATGAATGCTAATTAATACTAAAATGCTTACTACAATGTTTTTCTTGTAGACAGCCTCAAAATGTCCCATTATCGTGATTAAATATTTATTGAAGTGTGTCCTCAACACTAGAAGAAAGGTATAGAAAAAGGTTTCTACTTTAAAGACATTCTTGTGCTCAGAAGTGGATAAAGGCAAGTTTTGTATCCAGAATTTCTTTTCTTACATTCTATCATACTTTATCTTGTATTTATTTATGATTCTTCTACTTATCAAACAAATAAAAATTTAAATAGTTTCAATTAGAAAAAGCTTTCGGGAGAGAACTTTTGACAGTGGCCACCACTTACTTAAAATCCACCCATATCCTTTGATGTCCTTTATAGGAATTTACTTTATTGCTTAAAATAGTTCAATCACTATGTACTATATGATTAACCTCTGAATCAAGGCTTTTCAGCATCAGCTCAATTCACATTTGAGCTAAAGTTTTTCTTGTTGTGGGGACTGTCCTATGCTTTATGAGATGTTCAGCAGCATTCCTGTCTTCTATCCACCAGATGCTAGTATAATTACCCACCCCACATCCCATAGTTGTACAATCAAAATGTTTCCAAGTATTGCCAGATGTCTCATGGAAAGGCAAAAGCTTGTATGACACCCATTGAGAACAATTGCTCTAAATACAAAAATGTACAGTGGTTTGGAACATGGCAGTACATTACATATTATTTTCATGAAGTGCAGAATGTTTTATAAAAACCTGTGAATAACAGGAATCAAATACCAGTAACCCTATGGGACAGGCAGGTAGAGTAAATGAGTAGAAATTGCCAGTGGAAACTTTGTTAAACTGGGAGCTTAAGGCATATGTTTCAACTAGAAGAGGCTGCTGTCTTTACTTTGTTATTGTCAAGTACTACAAGAGTCAAATACAGATCCAATCTTGTCAGTTCCTATGGTTATTCAAGGAAAAAACACATCGGGGAATCTTCCTATGTTTAAAATATAGAGAAGTAATTCATTTTTCAAATACTATGCTAACCAAAACAATTTTTTAAATTTTAAATTCATGCTGTTGTGACTTCTGATATACTGTTAAATGATAACATAAATACAAAATTATACATCAATTTATAGAATTTATCTGAGTTATGTAAATATATATATTTATATGCATGTGTATGTATATACACATAAACATACATAAATACATCAATAATAGCAAAACTCTTATAATATTCTTCAATGGATAGTTATTACTTTCATATTAAGAGTCATAATCGCCAACACATTGCTTATAGCTATAATGAAGCTTTGATGATGATTTTTCTGGAGAGAACACATGACCATCAGAGAAGAAGACCTAGAGGACTTGGGAGTTTAGGAAGCAGAGATGGACAAGAGAGAGGAATCCTTCAGTTTTTATCAGAACCTAAATTTCACTGGCGCCATGTCTATTCTCTCACATAAGAGGTGAAAGTCAGAATTTGGAGGAAACAAGAAGTGTCAACTACCTGAAGAAAACTTAACAGGACATAACACCTGCTCACTGCTCATCTTCCTATTACGGCCAAATGGAAGCTGAGGATATCATTCTACTTTGTGTGCCTCAGGGTTTGAAAGAAGAAAATGATTCCAAGGGTAAAGACAGTACAACACGAAACTTGGAGCTCAAATCAAATCCTGATGTAACTTGATCAGAACCTTCTCTACAACTATGGTTCATTCTGTTTGTGCTAAAATTTTAATTCCCTGGTAAATGGAAGAATGGGGAGGGAGAAAAATCATTACAAGGAATCAATATCCCAGAATCTTAAGACAAAAACTTCATGTGGAACCTAGAATAAAATCAAAGACCCCTGAGGCTCGAGGAAAGACTAGTGACAGATATATGTGCTGCTTTATGTCGGAGTTATTACCATGCTAAGGGAGCCCTTGTGTTCATAGTTAGGGTCCCTCCCTCAGGAGGTGACTTAGGCAGCACGTACTGGAATGAAAATAAATTTTTCTTGTTGAACATACCAACGAGGGAGTATTGCAGGATCTGAACAGTCCATCCATCTTAATATGGAAAAGTAATTATTTCACTTTTTTTTTTTCTTTTTTGAATTAGTAATGTTTACAGGTCAAGTCTTCTTTCTCTCCTCTGGAAAGAAAGCTACCAACAGCATTTAGTTTATTTGAATTTGGAGTCTAATGGGCCTTTGATGTCTACTGCAGAAGAATAAAAATGAACTGGGTTTGCTGAGTAGATCAAGAAGGAAGAAAAAAAAAAAAAAAAAAAAAGACCTAAAGAAGAGAGAAACAGAATTGCCTCACTTGAAGAAGACATCTGAAGATTGGAAGTGAGGGAGCCAAGAGAACAGACCTAGCAAAAGATTGGTCAGCTGGCTGCACTTCAAAGATGGGCGAGTCTCCTAAGAAAAATGGCTACTTTCAGTAAGACCTGGCCAGAATTAGCCACAGAAAAGACTCTCTTGTTGGATAATTGCAGAGAACTAGCAACAACATGCTGGACCTAAATGAATCCTTTTCATGGGGAAAATGAGGATCACAGTGGTAATTTTTTATGGGCAGTTGTGCCATAACCACTTCCTCCACCATTTCATTTTAAGAAAGATCCCCAAACCTGTGGTGCAACTGTAAGGGAGGCCCAAGAATCCCTGAAGTGAAATTTTCAGTCTGTGTCCAGGATTGTGCAGCTAGACTTTGCTTTATTACTACATAAAGAAATGGAATATTTCTTCTTGACTTTGTGTATTGATACTTAATCACCTACTCTCTCATTCTTCACACTTTTTTATGTTCTACATTTTCTAGTACACGCACTTACCATTTTGGGGGATCAAAAACAGTTCTATGAGCAAAATCCAATTGTACGAATTACACGTGATGCCCTTATCTCTTTGTTTTAAATGAATACAAGCTATTCATGACTGGAAATTTAAAATGATAACATGTAGGTAAAAATTGACGTTACCAACACCAATATATGTTTTCTCAATGATTCATGGCAGTATGTAGAACTCACTGAAAATAAAACTATAGTTAATTAATCCTGTTTTGAAATATAGACAGTTTGAGGCAATGAAAACATAGTATTTCTCATACAGACTGTTTTTATTAATTGTATTCTCTTCTATAGCTTTGACATAGGTATTACTTTTCTCGACATTAGTGTTATCTTATTATTCAGCTTGAGGGATTAATAAGCACAACAATTTTGAGAGGCTAACATTTGGCAAACAGTAGAAATAAGAGATTTCAAGTGAAAATGAAAACAGAAAGAAATACACAATGCCATATTTACTCAGAGAAACAAATGTTTCGATGGCAAACATTTTGGTTTATGATTTACATACGATCTTTAGAAAGCATTCAGCCAGACGTGGTGGCTCACGCCTGTAATCCCTGCACTTTGGGAGACCAAGGTGGGTGGATTACTTGAGGTCAGGAGTACAAGACCAGGCTGGCCAACATGATGAAACCTCATCTCTACTACAAAAAATTAGCTGAACGTGTTGGCGGGCACCTGTAGTCCCAGCTACTCAGGAGGCTGCGGCAGGAGAATCACTTGAACCCAGGAGGTGGAGGATGCAGTGACCTGAGGTCATACCACTACACTCCAGCTTGGGCAACAGAGTGAGATTCCATCAAAAAGAAAGAAAAGAAAGAAAGAGAGAGAAAGAGAGAGAGAGAAATAAAAGAGAGAAAAAAGAAGGAAGGAAAGAAAGAAAGAAAAAGAAAGAGAGAGAAAGAAAGAAAAAGAAAGAAAGAGAGAGAAAGAAAGAAAGAAAAAGAAAGAAAGAAAGAGAAAAGGAAGGAAGGAAAGAGAAAGGAAGGAAGGAAGGAAGGAAAGCAGGGAGGGAGGAAGGGAGGAGGGAGGGAGGGTGGAGGGAAGGAAGGAAGGAAGGAAAGAAAGAAAGAAAAGAAAGAAGGAAAGAAAGAGAAAGGAAGGAAGGAAAGAAAGAAGAAGGAAGGGAGGAAGGAAAGCAGGAAGGGAGGAAGGGAGGAGGGAGGGAAGGTGGAAGGAAGGAAGGAAGGAAAGCAGGGAGGGAGGAAGGGAGGAGGGATGGTGGGTGGGTGGAAGGAAGGAAGGGAGGGAGGGAGGGAGAGAGAGAGGGAGGGAGGGGGGAAGGAAAGGAAAGAATTCAGCTTCCTCTTTTTTCTTTCCCAATGAGGGCACCTGAGATCTGCCTTGCTTTGGCCCAAAAACAAGAGAAAGAATCTGTGACCATTTTCCATTATTTTTACACTTACATTATAACAAATACATCTGAAATAATTCCTATCCCTGAATTGCTTTACTTATACCCCAACTCTAATCAGAGATTAATTAAAATAGGCTCCATTAAGAAATAGAATTCATATGCTTCTCAGTGTGCATCCATTGGGATTATCAATGAAATATTGAACTTCTTGTTTCATAAATACCCAGAGTTATGTTTATTTGTGTACAGATATGTGTAATTATGTGTGTAGAGTATGTTGTGTAATAAAAAACAAATGATCAGTATTTCTTATGTCTATATCTAGATTATTAGAAATTACCTGTATTATCATCCTTCTCATATCAATATGTACAATAAAATATTCATCTACATTTATTAGACACTTAATAGAGACTATGTGTGTGTGTGTATATATATATGAACCATATTTGTCTGTTATCTTCATTTAGTCTATGCACTTGTATTAGGGATGGCTATTTAAAATTCTTTTAGACATTTTTATTTAAGTCTAACGTATGTAGAGAAAAGGATACAGATTATAATTATATAAATCAATAATTTTTTTACAATTGAAAAACACTTATATAACCAGCATCCAGGTCAAGCACTAGAGCATTACTAGCATTTCAAAAGCACCCAACTACGTTCTTCCCCTTCCTTTTACTACCTCATTTCCCCAATAGTAACTACAATCCTAACTCCTAACACCCATGTTTTGCCTGATATTGAAACTTATGTTGGTGGAGTCATTTATCAAATGTTCGTTTTTAAATTTTTTAAATAAGTTCAATTTTTATTTTGGATTCAGGGGCTACATGTGGAGGTTTGTTACAAGGGTATATTGAGTGTCACATGGGTATATTGAGGGTTGCTGAGGTTTGGGATGTGAATAATCTCATCACCCAGGTAGTGAACATAGCACCCAACAGTCAGTTTTTCAACACTTTTCCCCCTGCCTACCTCCACGGTCTTGTAGTCCTCAGTGTCTATAGTTGCTATCTTTATGTTCATGAGTACCCAATATTTAGCTTCCACTTATAAGTGAGAACACATTATATTTGATTTTCTGTTCCTGCATTAATTTGCTTAGGACAATAACCTCCAGCTACAACCATGTTACTGCAAAGAACATGATTTTGTCCTTTTTTATGACTGTGTAGTAGTCACAGGTATATATGGATCACATTTTCTTTATCCAATCCACCATTAATGGACACCTGGGATGATTCTGTGTCTTTGCTATTATCAATAGTGCTGCAATGAAAATATGAGTGTATGTTTGTTTGTTTGTTTTTGGTGGAACAACTTATTTTTGTTTGGGTAGATACCCAGTAATGTGATTGCTGGGTTGAAAGATAGTTAGTTCCATGTTAACTTTTTTGAGAAATCTTCAAAGTGTGGCTGAACTAATTTATATTACCACTAACAGTATATAAGAGTTTTCAAGGGCCAACTTAAGGCCAATCTGCATTGCTTTAAAAACCATTAACATGGGGAACTCTCATTAGTGAATAACATCACAGCATAAATTAGGTTTATTCATTTAACAGATTCACTTTGTTAAATTGCAATCCTGAATTCTGCAACAAATCCAGTAAAAGATACTGTCTTCGCCTTGGAAGTATGCATAAGCATGTTGAGGAGGAGAACAGTTTTATAAATCAGCAGTTATAATAAAAGTTATATGATACGCATTTGTACAAAGTGCTACAGAGTATAAACTCTGCAAAGGAGAGCCAAGGGGGAATTCTGTTAGACTCTCTCTCCCTCCCCACAGGCACAATATACTACAGAATTTACTATAGACAAAAAAATTTTCCCTCTAGGATGGCATGGGTCCTACCTAGATTGAAAGGACTAAGAACAGCACAGAGCTCAGTGCTCAGTCTTCTAAAAAAACTAACAAAATATTAAGTCTCACAATGATAAGCATGATCTATTTATTTTTTTCCCGAGTGGAACAAGAGGCAACAGGAAAATAAGTTTTTATGGTGTGTTCAGCAAGATGTTACTCCTCTTTTTATATAAGACTGGTTCTATTGCTGACATTTTCTATATGTCACACAGCTTATTATGTCACACAGTTCCTCAGCGTAACCTTACTTGCCCATGCTCCATATTGAATCATGGACAATTTAACTCTGACAGTAATCTCACTTCCAGCTGGGAACTGTCCTCTATGCGCCCTTCCAGCTGAACCAAGAAGAACATTGAGAATGACTGCGTGCACACGTTTGTGAGGTCAATTTAATGACGAACCATTCTGTGACCTTAAATGTGATAGATTCTGGAGGAAGACATATGTTTATAATTATTATGTGTAATTATTTCTTGCTTAAGCCAGTGATGTTCAAACATAGTTTAAGGAACAACAACTTGCAGTGGCCATTTTATTGTGATTAACAAAAGATTGCCTGAAATGTTCTTTCATCACATTTGCCTGGCAGGCTTCTTTGACATTTAGCTTTCAATTTATATGTTACTTTATCAGCCAGGCCTTTCCTAACCATCAAAAGCAGTATCTGTTTATCACATTGCTTCGTTTTTTTCTATAACATTTATTCTCTGGACTTTTGAGAAAGCTGTACAGAATATCAAGTAAATATTGAGAATATGAAGTAAAACATGTATTTTTATGAAATTGATATTTGTGTTAATATTGAAGTGAGTTTGCCATAATCCAGCAGAATTATCTCAATTCAACCATAGTGGTGCTACCTTTATGTATTGTAGATATGGAGAGTATGTGTCAGATTTTCATCTCAAGAGTAAGTAACGCTCCTAAAATAAGTTGGAAAAACAATGCCTTGACTTATAGCATTAGAAATTCTGTGGTATCATAATATTAGCTGAATTAGATTTTATTATAATGATTTTTACAGTTATCATTGTTTGTGTGCTGACCTACCTTAAAGTCCTTAAATAAATTTCACATTTTAGCTCTTAGTTCCACAGGCCAGGAGCGTCACTGCGCTTGACTGGGTTCATTGCTTAGTGTCTTGCTGACTCATATCTACGTGTTGTTCAGGCTGAATTCTCATTGGAGAAAATCTGCCACCATGTTCTTTCTTGTTGTTGGGAGAATTTGTGGGTTTTTTTGTTTGGTTAATTGTTTTTTTTTTTTCAATGCAAGGACTGAAGTCTCCATTTAATTAATAGTTCCTGGTCAGGTGTGACTCTCAGCTTTTTGAAGCCACTCACATTCCTTCCTATATGGCTTCTCTCTCTTTGAAACAACAATGGCATGTAGAATCTTTTTCATTCTTTGAATCTCTGAGTTCCTCTTCTGCTTCTAACTTCTAGAGAAAACCCTTTGCTTGTAAAAGACTTGTAATTACGCTAGACCCATGTGGATAATCTCCTTTTCTTTACATCAACTGTTTTACATAACGTAATCTTATGATGAATGTAAAATCATCATATTTACTCTCCAAGGGATTTGAACTTCATATATACCAGTGGACAGGGTATCTTAGAAGCCATGTAAGACATCTGCTTACCATGCAAGCAACTATAGGTTATGTATTCAACAAAGCAGGGGTATTAAAATAAAAATATTTTAGAAATAAATTGACATTTTAAAACTGTTCTAAGTTATCTTTGTAGGAAATATCAGGATTTTATTGACGTGTTATAGTTGCACGTGTGTGTTCACTTTGCTTTTGTTTTATTTTATTTTTCTTTTGCTTTGGTTGTTTGCTTACTTGTTAAATTGTATGTGAAGGACACAAGTGATATTCTAATTTCCGACACAGTTGCCGGGCCAGTTGGTGAACTGTTTATTCAGAACATCAGAAAATATGCATAATTCTCTTCTTCTTTTGAATTATGAACAAATGAATATAGATGTTGATATGCTTTTCCTTAGAAGACACACATTACAAGGTCAGGATACTGAATGTACTATAAAATTGATAATATATTGTGTTCACAGATATTGAAAAACATTCTAAATACTTCCACATCCCTATGGAAGAACGATGCCAATTTATTTGAATGTTCTATGCTGCAAGGGAAGTTTAGGGTTGTCATTTAATTACTTTTTATTATAAACTAAATATAGACACTAATAGAAATTTGTTTACATTAAAATACCTAGAAATACCCCTTACAGGTTAAGTAACTTGATTCAATTTTTCTTACATTTCTAATAATAACCTGACACCAGTAACCAATGCCTTGGATGAAAATACCCGTAAATATCATTTGTGTATAGAACAAGATAGAATGGGACTAAACATGATATTCTAAAATTTATGTTTATTCATAAACACAGTCACAGAATAGATGCAGGAGGTTGCACGTGTTTAAGGCACATACTTTCCCAGATTGCAATTAACTCAGTCTCATCATCTCCTCTAGATGAGATTTCTACAGTGGGATGGAGTTAATTAAATGAATTCTATGAAAACAATTAGTGTTTGTGGCATATGGAAACAGAATTGCTCTAGTAGGTGTATATGAAGATATTATATGAAGATTATTGCATAGTTTTTCAGATTTCAGACATTACTAACAAGAATAAAATATTCATGGTCGTGCATGCAAAAATATCCCTATATAGGCACGATATTATCATATTACCCAAGTTGATTAATTCTTTAGTTGCAAACTAAAGGTAAAATATTCATGTAACTTTCTGTTTCTACAAGTAAAATGAAAATAAAATAGCTTTTTCCAAAGTTACACTAAATGTCAAATAAAAGTGGTTTGCAAATTAAATTAACTAGAAGATTGACTCAGTTTTCCAGTGATACAATCGCATTTTCTTCCCTGAATTTTTATGAGATAAAAATGGTCTTATTATTATCTCTTACTTTATTTGACTACAACCAAAAGGAAATTGAATTACTTTTTAAAAGATGAAATGGTTGTAATTGTCCAAAGATAAATTTCCACATGGAACCAAATGCAAAATTTCTGGTAAATATACAAAACTCCCTTGAAGCTAATAACTAAATGACCTACTTCCCATGTACTTTAATAGTTGTACTCAATCTTGTTATAATTTACACAGAACTTGATTACTAATTCCAGCAAATCATAGAAAATCAAATTCAAAGAAATCATAGAAAGACTTTAAAGGTACCTATCTTAACATAGAATTCATTCATTAGCTTTCACTATTCTTTCTGCTGGACAGCTGCATTTGTGGTACCAGTAATGTTTGCAAATTTAACTCAATAGAGAATAAGCCAAGTCTATCACCTACATGATAGAGTGACAAATACTTGAAGTTGGCTAACATATATTTATGCATAATCAAAACATATCACATTGCTTTATGTATTTCTTATGTAACGCTTTTGCTAGATTTTTCACCTTAGTTGCTCATCTCTGACCAAGTGCTCACTTACTAATGTTGCTTTCAGATATGGAACCAGCATTATTAAAACTCAGGCTCCTGAGCAGTGTAGCCTGGAATCTGAATGGACAGTACCTCTTGATCCTAGCAAATTACATAAAAGTTTAAGGTCATATTGAAGGTATTTTTATTTGGACAATGTAAGACATAAATGGTATTTTGTTTCAGCTTGACTTTCTGGCCCTTTAAGAATCAACCTAATCCTACTAGGAATTCTATATCAGAGAATGAACTCTCTATTTTCCTAACTTTATAATTAACATGCAACAAGGCATCTAATCAAAGCTTCCCTTTCTCATTAGTACAGTTCTGACAGTTTCATCATCAAGTGGCAAGTGTTCCAGCAAATTGTGTTGCTGTCCTATCAGATATGTCAAGAACTTGATCTTCCTTTCCATTAAGTCAGATTAGGGACAGGAACCAATTTCCATTATAAAAATGTGACTGCAAACAAGTAATGCTTTTCCAACAAAATTTTCTAAGAGAAGATTGATTTAAGCTCACATTATTTTTCCTATATATTCTACATGAGCCAAGTATTTTTAAATATTAATTTAATAATTCAATATTGATGAACTAATGTGAAAATTTAAAAAAAATTGAAATCAATTAGCTATTTGGTTACAGTAAATTTTGAGACATCACAAAAATAAAGACAAATTGGAATTTATTCGTGAGTTTGAGTGGCATAATTATTGTAACAGTTATGCTTATTTTGGGATAAGTTGTATTTACTCTTCCATTTATTGCCTCATATATTACATAATTCTGTATTTATTTATCTCATAAGCTATTCATAAAACTATTAGGAATATCTGATTCTGATCATTAACTAATGAAATTGCTCCTTTAATTATGTTTATAATATATGTAATATATGTAATATAAATTTTATTTATATTGAAATATTGTTATAGGAGATTAAATAATAATTTTATCTTTGGTTCACTGTCATTTTAGATTCTACATCTTCATTGCTGATTGATTTGCAATACCCTTTCTGGTCTTCAATCTTGTTTCTAAAATTTGCTTTATATGGAAACTCACCTAATTACATAGGGATATGACTCTTTTCAGAGAGTTTATAAATAATCACTTTGCAAGGAAAAAAAATTTGTGTTTATATCTGTATAAACAATTTTATAAAAATAATACACCTGAGAAGAATGCAATTAAAAATCAGTTGACACAGAAGATGATGAAAATATTAATAAGATCCCAAATTGAGAGAGACTTGAAAGTTACAGTATTCATGTTCTAAAAATTTCATAAAGTTATGCCCTCTTATCATTTTATCTACAATAAAAAATAAAAATGGAAATAAAATCATTATGAATTTAAAGGTCTAGGAAGCTCCTGACCTTTAGAAAGGCCAATGTCAATCACATGTGTTAGCTTACTATTGGGCAATGTGCAAGAAGGTGTCCTGGAAAGTTCAGGTGTGCTTTAGTAGTGTAGAATTTCAGAAGTGATTGTTAGGTTTTAATAGTGGCTGTTGCAAACACTTTGCCTGTACATTTTGTGTATGCCATATGTGTTACTTATGTATTATAGGATCGTTCCCTTTTTCAACTCTCTAGTTTTATCTCTTAAGGAGTGGCTTTATACATTTTTAAGGTTTTATCATGATTTTTTAAATATGGAAAAGTAAAATGATAGTAGAACAATAAATCCACGTCTTCACCATCTAGATTTAACAATTTTTTGTTTATTTTTATAATTTATTTCATTGTATGTATATGCGTGTGCACCTGTGTATGGGAGAAGTGTGTTTTGCTGAACCACTTCAAAATAAGTTGTGGACATTGCACTTCATTCCTAAATATTTCAACAAATGTCTGTGAAAAATAAGGACATTATGTGATGTAAAATGACATTATAAGCTCCAGTAGCTTAATTTGTTTTTATTTTTATGATATCTCAAAATTTACTGTAACTAAATAGCTAATTGATTTCAAATTTTTTTGTTTTCACATTAGTTCATGTGTGAACAATACTAGCAACATGAAAATGAAAAATATTAACAGTAATTCCCTAATGTCCTCTATTATCAAATTGAAATTTAAATATACGCAGTATGTCATAAGTTTCTTTTCTGAAGCTTTTCTTTTCGTTTCTACCATTATCTAATCAAGATACCCACAAACATGTTTTGTCTCTTACTCTAGAACAGTTCCTGCTTTTCAAAGTGACATTGATCTCTTGTACAGTTTATACTAATTTGTCTTATAGAATGTCCCATAGTTTGGAATTGTCTGACTGTTTTTTGAAGGTGTTGTTTGATTTGTTCTTCTTTTCTCTGTATTTACTTTAAACTTAATGCTAGGTATAAGATTACATTGTAATTTTAACATGGCAAAAGCTCAATATCTGCATCAGTCAGCCAATGTGCTTAAAAAATTAATAAATAAAGAACATAAAGTGTACTTTTAGGCCAAACAAAATAATACATGGGTTGCCAAGGTTTTTAAATACCCAATTACATTTAACAAAAGCAAATCAAATTTAAATTTTCCTCTATTCAGTATTAATAATTGACATTTAAATATAGCATTGCTTTCTGTATCAGTTAAATAGAACTATAATGTCCCAGTTACTATTTATGTATCTTTATGAATAATAACATGTTGGTAACAATACTAACATTTATCATGAATTAATGAAGGTAATAGAATTAGTTGTGAAATGTTAATGAATTGACTTTAGATAATAGTATTACTGATTAATATTTTAGAATTTTATTTAAATACATTACTAGATGTATATCAATGTTTTCTATATCTGATAAATAAGAAAACTGTTTGCTTCATCATTTTATTGTTTCTATTCTGCTTCATTTTATGTTATTTGGTCTCAGTTGGGTTTTGTTATCTTTAACCAACACCAAATCCTACGACAATATAAGCCTTGCAAAAATGTTTCCTTTTCCCCTGCCTGATAATATTTTTGTTTGTATAGATGTATCAGCTTTTTCAAAATATCACCCATTAAGTCCGTGTAGACACATGAATTATTCTATATGGTTTACATACATGACCTTAACTGTCTATCTTTGAGATATGAAAAGCAGGCAAATACATGTATGGTTAATGTGAAAATTTTGAAACGTATGTAAAGTCAAAATAAGCCAAATTAACAGAGTAATTACCTCATTATGAGTGTGTAGACATATAAACTCAAAACTGTAGTGAAAAGGACACATGAATACTTGCACTAGATGAAAACAAAGAAGCCCTTTTTCCTAGCAGCGGAGGGATTATGAACAAAGGCGTCATGAACAAGATGAGTTTCAATTTGTTCTTATTTAGCTGTTTCAGCCCATTCCCTAAAGAATTTTGTAGAAAACTAAGAACTCTAAAACAAGAATAGAGCTCTTCATTGTTTCTCAGAATAGTAACCACCCAGTAAATATGGGACACCAAAGGAAATTTAAAGAGTTCCATCAAATACACAACTTGTCTATATTAAAAGGAGGAAAATATAACATGACATATGGACGGTGAGTCATATGCCATTCTCCCAACTTGAGAAAAATATGGTTTACTTACCTGATTGAATAAACAAACTGAAACTGATTGAATAAATCTACTGAAACACAGACTCATATAGTTTATATTTATAAACACAGACTCATATAGTTATATATTATTTTGAAAATCATATTTGCATTTTCTCATTATTTTAAAATGGAACTTACACAATCTTTCTATAATCAATAGGATTTTACTGGAGAAAACAGAAGTTGATAGACCACTATATGGTCTGCTGCTCTATACTCACTTCACTCTTTATGTATTCAAATTTATTTTTTAGTTTGCATTGTTTTTGAGGCAGAGTCTCACTGTCACCCAGCCTGGAATGCAGTGGCACAATCTCACTGCAACCTCTACCTCTCAGGCTCAGGCGATCCTCCTGCCTCAGCCTTCCAAGTAGCTGGGATTACAGAAGTGCACCACCAAGCCCAGCTAATTTTTTGTATTTTTGGTAGAGACAGGGTGTCACCATGTTGCCAAGGCTAGTCTTGAACTCCTGAGGTCAAGTGATCTGCTCGCCTTGGACTCCCAAAGTCCTAGGATTACAGGCTTGAGCCACTACTCCCACCCTCAAATAATTTTTCAGGAGTAAAATACCTTTCTGCCATTTCATTTTCCTGCTCCAAGAAAGCACATTCTTTCTTTTGAAAGTCACACTCAGCCTCTGCCACTTTACACTGAACTTTTTTAGACAAAATATGACTTTTGTAACTCCTGGGAAATAAAGTTGAGATAAATCAGGATTGGTTAATTTAACTGCCCAGATATCTTAAACTGTATAGGTAATGTTCGTGTATACTTTGTAAACGGTGATCCAATAATTTATCAAAGAGCAATCGATCCCATGTTGTAATAGTCAACCAAAATAGAAATATCAATGTTAATTTTACTGCCTAGAGAGAAAATTTCTTGTACCCAATATCATAAAATATTAGACATCCTCACAAAAAGATCAGAGGGTATATTAGTTATGGTAACTCAGACATCGAAATATCTCTGTGGGTTTAATACAATAGGAGTTTATCTCTCCTTTACATAAATGCCAGATGTTGATATATTCCAGATGCTGTCTCAGATCATTCCAGGACCAGGCACTGCTGGAATGTGGCTCTGCTATTTTCAACAATTCTTGGCAGCAACAGGATGGGAAAAAGTGGATGAGGAAAAGAAAACTTGTTTCTTAATCATGTCAGTCCAGAAACAACAAGAGCAACAACATCACATTAGCTCACAATGTTTGGGAAATAATCACAAGGCCATACTCTAATGTACCCTAAATATAGCACCAGCCTGGGTAGCTGCTTCTTAGAAACATGTCTACAAAAGGGAAGGGGAACATGAATCTTTAATGGACAGTCAACAGTCTCTGCCACAGTTGGAAATTTGAAGAGGTTCATAAAGTAGTGAACTTACACTTTAGTAAGTTTATTTTCTGGTTCACTTATTTTACTATATGTAACTTCAAGTATGAGAAGGCATTGTAGAGCCTTCTACATGATTTATATAACATGTAATCATATATAATCATGTAATATATAACAAGCAAATCATGTAATATATGATAAGCAAAAAAAAAAAAAACAAAAAACTATGGGTTATGTAATTTATTTTCAGCTTTTTGTGGCTAAATTTTTAAAATTAAATTTTGTTTTATTTTGTTTTGAAAGAAAACAGAGGTTGGCACATTGGAAAAAAAAAAGAAAAAAGAGTGTTATAAACGGAAGAGTGGTGATAAATGAGCCTAGTTCGGGCTTGACTCAAAACTTGTTTGAAATCCCAGCACTTTAGGAGGCCAAGGTGAGCAGATCACGAGGTCAAGAGATCCAGACCATCCTGGCCAACATGGTGAAACCCCGTATCTACTAAAAAATACAAAAATTAGCCTGGCGTGGTGGCATGACCCTATAATCCCAGCCACTCGGGAGGCTGAGGCAGGAGAACCGCTTGAACCCAGGAGGCGGAGGTTGCGGTGAGCCGAGATCGCGCCACTGCACGCCAGCCTGGTGACAGAGCGAGACTCCGTCTCAAAATAAACAAATAAATAAAAAATTAAAAAAAACTTATTTGAATCTCTTTAGAGCTACATTAATCATGTAAAGTGAAATGTTGTTCTACATGGTTTCTCTCTCGGTTTTTAAAATTTTCATGATATTCTGGCTGGGCGCGGTGGCTCACGCCTGTAATCCCACTTCGGGAGGCCGAGGCGGGCGGATCACCTGAGGTCAGGATTTTGAGACCAGCCTGACCAACATGGAGAAACCCCATCTCTACTAAAAATACAAAATTAGCCGGGTGTGGTGGCACATGCCTGTAATCTCAGCTACTCAGGGGGCTAAGGCAGGAGAATCGCTTGAACCCAGGAGGCGGAGGTTGAGATGAGCTGAGATCGCACCATTGTGCTCCAACCTGGTCAACAAGAGCAAAACTTGTCTCAAAAAAAAAAAAAAAAATTTTTTTTTTTCATGATATTCACCAATAATCAGGCCAGTCACACTGGTGTTCTTTCTGTTTCTTGGACATGTAGAACTCATCCTCATTTTTATCCTATTATCTCTAATGGCAATTCTTTTCTCCCAGTTCTTTCTTTGCCTCATTCATTCTCAAATGTTGACACTTCAGAGAATTATTTTCTAGTCATTTCGTCTGAAGTAAGCTTCCAGCACACACAGAGTGTGTCAGCAAATATAGCATTCCTTAGAGCAATTTTGTCTGTTCTTTTGTAACATTAAGCAATGCTAGTGTTACAAGAACTCAGTGGAAGTAGTGGGAACACCTGGGAACTAGAATTTTTGGACTGCAATCACTGGTAGTGCAACCCTAAGAGAGGCATCCTGCAATCCTGTTTGTCAGTGTGTGCCAGGCCTTCAAAGGAGCCAAGTCTTGTCATTCAAATGCTCTCAGCTGAAATGAATTGTGACAGTTTACATAATCTATTGTATGTTAGGGAGCATCCGTTTTAACCATATTCTACGTAATTAGGCTCTCTGCCACTTTTCAGAGGTTTTAGGTTTATTAACAACATTCAAATCTAGTAAAGTGATGTCCCATGCTTTGTCTGATGACTTTCTCCAATACTTAGCAGAAATAAAATTGGAACTTCAAGGTAGCAGGAGTATCCCAGTATCTATTATTACCTTTTGCTGAGAAAATCAAATTATTTTTCCTAGGTTTTCATTTTGTATAACTGTATAAGATATTTGAGTTTTCATGAATTATAGTTTTCTCCTGTAGTATTTATATTTTTATTGAAAGACCAAACTAAGCTTTAGTTTTTCTTAAAAATATATATTGAACTCCATTCATTAAAGATCTTGATGTTCTGTCATACACTAGATACTATCCTAAATTTCTAGATAAAGCGTTACATGACACATACAGTTTTCTATTGAAGAAAATCTTGACAATGGAGAGAGAAGAAACTATTTTCAGATAGTCACATAGGCTACGTATAAAATGAAACACGATGATGTGATATAGAAATGGACTACTCTGTGTATGTTTAGAGGTTACTTTAGATGAAGTAACTAGAAAACATTTCTTTGAAATGTCAACATTTAAAGAAGAACTAGGCAAAGGAATATCTGAGAACAAAGCATTGACCTTAGGGATAATAATAAGGACACAAATGAGAATAAGCGGTACACGTTCAAGAAACAGAAAAGACAACAGTGTGACTGGCTTGAATGTTGTCACGGCAAAGAAGTACAGGATATGGTCAAATGGGCAGGCAAGGAGGATGACTTATATGTCTTTTGTTAACTTTGGAAAGGAGTTTTTAATTAGAACTTAAGTACAATAAGAACTCACTAGATGGTTGTAGGTTGAAGTGTATTTATAAAGATAGCTTCTACATGGGTGCAGGAGAGGCTCAGGGAGCGCAGTTGAGCATCTATTATAATAGTCATGATGTGAAATAATGGCAGCCTGAGTTAATGTCATTGCAGTGAACACAGAAAGGAGCTATGAAATGCAGTATGTATCAGGAGGTAAAGCCAAAGCTTACTAATGGATTGAATGTGGTGTGTGTTAGAAAGTAAAAGAATTATAGCTGACCCCTGGGTTTTGGGTTTGAGCAAACAGGTAGAATAGTAAATCTACTCTGATGGAGAAGCCAAAGGAAATAGGTTTAAGAGTGAATACATAGATAAATAGAGAGGTTGTCTTAGCAAAATCAATTCAATATACAGTCCTTCAAACCTCCATCTGAGGGTAAATAAATTTAAGCTGTATCAATTGACATGTGTCTGTAAACTTAATACTTATTTTAGTCTACAAATAAAAAGAAAGATAGTACATTTGGCACAGTTTCACAATAGAAATAACCTTAAAAAAAAAAAAAAAAAAAAAAAAAAAACCTTTCTTAAGTGACATATCACCCCATTAGTAGCTATAGATTTTTCTCTGTCCCAATATTAACAGAGATATAGGAGCTGCCATTATTTCTAAAATTAAATATTGAAAATCTCTGATTTCAAAGAGCACAATTTCTTCCTTAAGGATAATAAGAAATGTTCTCAATTATTTCAATATAGCTAGAAGTGAAATCATTATCACCAATGGATCAAAATGAACTTTCTTTCATCTTACATGTGGAGAGATGCCTTTTCAATATCTTAAAAACTTGTGGAAATTTCACCTTCCCCAATTTTACCTACACTGTCTTAAAATCATAGACTTATATTTATGTAGAATAATGGTACGTTGTAAGCACTGTAATAGTAATAGAAGTATCAGAGAGTAGTAATTACTACATTATCCTTTTGAGAAAATAGAAGAATGCAAGCCAGGGTGATGATTAAAGACATAGGCAGGACAGAAGATCCATCAACATTACTGAATGATTTAATATATATTATATTTAAAACTGTCTTTAAAGCATGAGCGACTGCTGTTTTCTTAAAGTTTGTAATATGTCATAAAATTTATTTGTGTTGTAAACATACAGAAAACACAGCTTCATATATTTGTGCTTATGAGCTTATGAAAAAAGAGAATGTATTTAGTATGGCCAGTCTTCCAACTAATCAGTACTGGCTTCAGCAGCAGGCATAATTTTGAGAATCATTTGCACATAAGGAGGAAGCCAACTTGTTGAGCTCTCAGAGGAAAGATAGAAGAATAAATGATTTATATATTTTTTAAAACAGTTGTTTGATTAAAAGACAAGGGTAGGCATGAATGTGATTTAGGGCAATAGAAATGATTGTGTGTGTGTGCATGTGCGTGCGTGCGTGCATGGTGTGTGTGCATGTGTGTGAATTAGCAAAAGTTGCTAAATTTCAGAGCAGGACAGATACAGGGATAGAGGTAAATTTAAAAGAGCTTCTTTATGCAACTGAGCAAGAACTCTAAAGAGCAATTATTATTACCTTTACACTGCTATTGGGGATGTAAACTAGTACAACCACTATGGAAAACAACATGAAGATTCCTTAAAAAACTACAAGTAGATCTATGATTTGATCCAGCAATCCCATCACTGGATATCCACCCAGAGGAAACAAAGTCATTACACTTGCACGTGCATGTTTATAGCAGCACAATTTACAACTGCAAAATATGGAACCAGCCCAAAGGCCCACTAATCAACACATGAATAAAGAAAATGTGGTACATATATACTATGAAATATTACTGAGCCATAAAAAGGAACAAAATAATGGCATTTGCAGCAACTTGGATGGATTTGGAGACCATAATTCTAAGTGAAGAAACTCAGGAATGGAAAACCAAACATCCTATGTTTTCACTCATTAGTGGGAGACAAAGGCATAAGAATGATATGGAGACTTGGGAGAAAGGATGTGGGGGTATGAGGGATAAAAGACTACACAGTGGGTGCAGTGTATGCTGCTCAGGTGAGAAGTGCACCAAAATCTCAGAAATCAGCACTAAAGAATTTATACATGTAAACGAACACCACCTGTTTCCCAAAAACATATTTAAAAAAATAGTTGCCTTAATCACATTCACAAAGTTCCTTTTTGCCATGGAAGGTAAAATATCCATAGGTTCTGGGTCATAGGTTGTGGACATCTTTAGGGGTCATTATTATCCTTATCATATTTGGTTTATTACTTGTCTGGTGAAATCTTGAAGCAGAGGCTATGCTTTATTTTCATGTTCCTAGCTCCAGCACAAGGAGCTTAGTAAGCTTTTGTAGGCTGAATAAAGTGATAAGTGACAGTTAAAAAAGAAAAAAAAAAGTAAGTGATATGGTTTTGCTGTGTCCCCACCCAAATCTCATCTTGAATTGTAGCTTCCATAATTCCCACGTTTTGGGAGTGACCCAGCAGGATATAATTGAATCATGGGGGGGAGTTTCCCCCACACTCTTCTTGTGGTAGTGAATAAGTCTCATAGATCTGATGGTTTTATAAGGGGAAACCCCTGTTGCTTGGCTCTCATTTTCTCTAGTCTGCCACCAGATAAGATGTGCCTTTCACTGTCCACCATGATTGTGAGGCCTCCCTAGCCACATGGAACTGTGAGTCTATTAAACCTCTTTTTCTTTATAAATTACCCAGTCTCAGGTAGGTCTTTATCAGCAGTGTGAAAACAAACTAATACAGTAAAGTGGTAACAGGTAGTGGGGTGCTGTTGTAAGGATACCCAAAAATGTGAAAGCAACTTTGGAACTAGGTAACAGACAGAAGTTAAAACAGTTTGGAGGGCTCAGAAGAGAACAGGAAAATGTGGGAAAGTTTGGAACTTCCTAGAGACTTGTTGAATGGCTTCAACCAAAATGTTCATAATGATATGGACAATGAAATCCAGGCTGCGGTGGTCTCAGATGGAGATGAGGAACTTATTGGGAACTGGAGTAAAGGTGACACTTGCTATGTTTTGGCAAAGAGATTGGTGGTATTTTGCCCCTGCCTTAGAGATTTGTGGAACTTTGAACTTGAGGGAGATCATTTAGGGTAGCTGGCACAAGAAATTTCTAAGCAGCAAAGCATTCAAGAGGTGACTTGGGTGCTGTTAAAAGCATTCAGTTTTAAAAGGGAAACAGAGCATAAAAGTTCAGAAAATTTGCAGCCTGAAGATGTGATAAAAAAATAAGAAAAAACAATTTTCTGAGGAGAAATTCAAGCCAGCTGCATAAATTTGCATAAGTAATGAGGAGCCAAATGTTAATCATCAAGAAAATGAGGAAAATGTCTCCAGGGCATGTCAGAGAACTTTCTGGCAGCCCCTCTCATCACAGGCCTGGAGGCTTGGGAGGAAAAACTTGTTTCCTGGGCCAGGCCCAGGCCCAGGCCCCTCCTTCTGTGTGCAGCCTAGGAACTTGGTGTCCTGCATCGCAGCCACTGTAGCCATGGCTAAAAAGGACCAAGGTGCAGCTTGGGCTGTGGTTTCAGAGGGTGCAAGCCCCAAGCCTTGGGAGCTTCCACATGGTGTTGAGCATGTGGGTAGATGGAAGTCTACAATTGAAGTTTGGGAACCTATGCCTAGATTTCAGAGGATGTATGAAAACACTTGGATGCTCAGGCAGAAGTCTGCTGCAGGGGCAGAGTTCTCATGGAGAACCTCTGCTAGGGTAGTGCAGAAGGGAAATTTTGGGTCAGAGCCTCTACACAGAGTCCCTACTGAGGCACCAACTAGTGGAACTGTGAGAAGAGGGCCTCCAGATCCTAGAGTCACCACCTACTGGAGCTGTGAGAACTGTCCTCCAGACCCCAGAATGGTATATCCACCTACAGCTTGCACCATGTGCCTGGAAAAGCCATAGACATTCAATGCCAGCCCATAAAAGCAGCAGACAGGGAGGCTGTACCCTACACAGCCACAGAGGTGGAGCTGCCCAAGGCCTTGGGAGCCTACCTCTTGCATCAATGTGACCTGGATATGAGACATGGAGTCGAAGGAGATTATTTTGGAGCTTTAAGATTTGACTGCCTCGCTGGATTTCAAACTCGCCTGGGGGCTGTAGCCCCTTTGTTTTGGCCAATTTCTCCCATTTGGAATGGCTGTATTTACCCAATGCCTGTACCTCATTGTATCTAGGAAGTAACTAACTTGCTTTTAATTTTATAGGCTCATAGGCAGAAGGGACTTGCCTTGTCTCAGATGAGACTTTGGACTATGGACTTTTGAGCTAATGTTGAAATGAGTTAAGACTTTGGGGGACTCTTGGGAAGGCATAATTGGTTTTGAAATGTAGGACATGTGGTTTGGGAGGGGCCAGGGTGGAATGATATGGTTTGACTGTGCCCCTACCCAAATCTCATCCTGAATTGTAGCTCCCATAATTCCCATGTCTTGTGGGAGGAACCTGGTGGGAGATAATTGAATTGTGGGGACAGTTTCTCCCATGGTGTTCTTATGGTTGTGAACAAATCATGGTTGTGAACAAATCTCATGAGATCTGATGGTTATATAAAGGGAAATCCCTTTTGCTTGTCTCTCATTTTCTCTTGCCTGCTGCCATGTAAAACATGCCTTTTCACTGTCTACCATGATTGAGAGGCCTTCTCAGCCATGTGGAACTGAAAGTCCATTAAACTTCCTTTTCTTTATAAATTGCCTTTATAATTTTCTTTATAAATGTCTTTATCAGTAGTATGAAAATGGACTAATACTGTACGATTATTATCCAAGGAGTTATCTTGTAAATTAAGTATTAAAAGGCAGTATCTATTAAGTCATTTCCAATGGTATAAAGGTGTGTATAAACATGCTAGTAAAAAAGAAAAAAGGGAAGTTTTTTCAAAATGTTGAATCTTAAGATGGTCTGTAGAAGGGTAGGAATCATCTCGAATACTCTAGTCAATGGGATCTAAAATGGCAGTCAGAGAACTGAGACACAGATGTGATTGCAGAGATCTAAAACTTTGTAAAAATGTAACTGAATATTAAAATAAAGAGAATAAGAGAAGAGCTACCAAGAAAAAATTTAGTGAAATAGACAGGGACAGTTCATAGACGTATTTTAAAACCTTAATAGTAACATATAGCATGTTTTGTAACTGATGTTCTAAAATCTTTAATAAATATTCTAAGTCCATTGGGGTGGAATCTTTACAACTGCTTAGTGCACACAGCTTTTGGGTCCAGTGTGTGTATATATGGAAGTAAGGTTTTTACTTATATTGCTGCAATTTATATCTTTGCTGGTTTTATTTTTTGCTGTTGTTGTTTCATTGTTTTAATAGTTGTACAGGTAAATTTAAACATTCATTGTGGATATAATTCATCAATTTAAACATAACATTGTTTAATTTTCTCAGATAACTGGATAATATATCATTAGATTCATATAAATTTTTAAATTGTATATTTCTGGTGAATTTAAACTCATCACTATAAAGTGAAACTTTTTGTTTATTGTAGTGTTTTATTCTATAAATATTAATCTGACATTAATAGCCAATTCTGACATTATATTGTTTAGCATATCCTGTATTAATTTTTTAACTTTATTTTATTTTAAAACATACATATGTAAATTTATACGTTTATGTGTAAAATTTTACATATGTTTTATTTTCATCTTTTAAAGAGAGCATATAGTTGGTTTTTCTTTGGAATAATCCTTGTAGCTTAACCAGAGAATGTATTCTATTTAGAGTTAATATAATTTCCATATATGTTTGATAACTAGTATCATACTTTGTGCTTTGTGCTTTTTATGTGTCTTGCATATTCTATATTTCTTTTTCTCTTCTTTTTTCCTTTATTTGGGTTTACTGAACATTTTCGAATTCATTTACTCCCCATCCACAGTATAGAATGTATTTACTCTATTGTTATCACTTTAGTTATCTGATAAATTACAATACACAAATCCCCTTACCAAAATGTAAATTTAATCAATCATGTCATTCTCCTCCTAAACTAGCGAAGACTCTCCGAATACTGCTATATAATTCACTTTCCTGGCTTACATGTAACTGTTGTCATGTAATTTAATTCTTATTTTACTTTGGGCCACACAACAATTTAAATGCTGTTTATTTTATACAGTTAATATTTACTTAAATTTTCCCATATAGTTTCTACATTTTAAAAATTTTTCTTTAATCTCAAATCTACCATTTGAGATTTATTTCATTATTCCTGAGATACATTGTTTTACATTTCTTTTAGTGTGATCTGCTGGTGGAAAACTTTCTGATTTTTTCATTTTTTAATATGAAAATAGTTGTATTTTGCGTTATTTCTTGAAACATATATTTAATGGGTTTAGATTCTGCATTTAGAGTTAGTTTTTTAAAGGTGTCACTCCACTGGCATAGCCCTTCTATTTTTGCTGTTGTAAAATCATTCAAACTATATTATTTTCCAGTAATCTGTAAAATCTCCTTCCCTCCATCTCTCATCCCTAACTTTACCTTTTTTTTTTTTTTTTGGTTTTGAGTTGATGTTTATGCAGTGTTACTATAATACAGCTGGATGGGGATTATGAATTTTTTATTTAGTTCCTTAAATTACTGTGGACTTGATGGCTCCATGGATTAGTACCTTTTATGAGTTATGTAAAATTATAAGTCACTGTCTTTTCAAATAATAATTTTTGGTCTGATTTTCTCTCTCTGTCTTTCTTCTTCCAGAATTCCACATAGACATATATATTTAGCTATCTCAAACTGTCCCACAGGTATTCCAACTTCTAATTTCCATCTTTCATCTATTTATGTCAGAATTCTAAAATTTTTCTTGTAGTGAATGAGAGACAACACACAACATAAATGATCTATCCTAGTGGAAGCCATCCTAGGCAAGCTGTCTAGATGACTTGTTAGCTGACTGCAGTCCCATGAGAAAGCCCAGCTGAGACTCAAAGAACCAATCTAGTCCAGCCCAAACTGCTAATCCACAGAATTATGAGCTAAAAAGATGATTGCTAAGACATTATGTTTAGAGTGATTTACTGTACAGCAATAAGCAATTGCTACAAACTTCCCCAGTCTCAATGACTTGAAACAACGTACAATTATTATTTCTCAGATTATTATGGGTCTGCTTGAATGATATACTGGTGTGGCTCAGACTCAATTGATCATAGCTTTTTAGTCAGCTAACAGGTTGGCAGAGAACAGACTGACCTAAGATGGCTTCATGCACATATATGGTAGCAATCTAGTTCTTAGTTAGAGCCATCAGTGACTAGGGCATGTGTATCTTGTCATCCAACAAGCTACTCTGGAAAAGACCACTGGGAAGGATTCCAATAGAGACATGTGTGCAAAGTCTCCTGAATCGTAAAACTGGAACAATGTCCCTTCCGCTGCATTCTATAACCCAAAGCAAATCACAAGGATAGCCTATATTCAAACAATGAGGATACAAACTCCACTGTTGTTACTAGAATTATGAATACACAGTGGACGCATAAGCTCAGAGTATTAAATAACTGGAGCCATTTTGTAATCCAATGTGGTTTGCAATATTGCCAAAGTGAGAAATACAACTCAGGCTTTCTGGAAGTTATTTTAAACATCTTTCCATTATAAAATTCTGCTTAATTCTGGTATTAATCTTTACATTCATACTTGAGGAGTAAAAGTTTGTTCATTAAAACTGTATGCTCTTCCATATTCCCATCAATATCTGAATTGCTATTGAATGGTGTTGACTGACTATTCAGTATGCTGGTGTATGTAGAACACTGCGACAAAAGTAGAGAGAGGCTGAACGTGTGCTGAGTTAATTAGCTCATGATTTGAAGAGTCAATACATTAATAATTTTGGTCTTTATTACACACACAATTTCAAAAGTTGCAAATATAACTTTAAAAAGATAGATGGTTTGTTGAGAGCAATAAAGAGCTAATATTTTATGATGTTTTGGAAGAAAATTATATCACATATGTGGCAATTAGAGAAAATCTCACAGTGAGCCCTAGCAGTTTTGAAAATGAAAACAGAAAGAGAACTACAGGCTGCATGGGTACTGAATCTTATTCAAAAGCCAATCAGTCATGGTATTTCTACTGCCCTTGACCAAACACTGCATTAATGAGAATGATCATTGAAATCCATGACATTTGCAGAGCTCTTTCACATACTTCTTCTTGCTTTATCCTGAGAACCATCTTTTGAGGAAGACACCATAGCATATTATAGATGATGAAACAGCCATTTTTAAACAAGTCTATAGCCAAATGAATACTTAAACTCAGGACTTCGCTCTTCTCCTTCAGTGCCTTTTTACTACGTCAAGCTGCCTAAAAACTATGTCATTAAGATATTCAGGTAAGAAGAAAACATTGGGGTGGTAAGGCTCATTATTTTGGAGTTGTTTAGAAAATTATCAGTGGTTTAGATTAAGAATCTCTTGTTCTGTATAACTTAACATATGCTCAGCCAAGCACTGAGAGTTTTAAGACCCCAATGAGATATTTGGTGAAATGGAAAAGATATATCTAAAGCACTAAAAGGTATTTAACTTCCATCTTTATGAGTAAATCTATCCTGAATTCTTAGTATAACACAATTCAAGGAAAACATAAACATTTTAATGTTTCTTAGCTAGTGAAATATTGACAAGTTGCCTAGATTTTCTGTTGTCTGAACATTTTACATAGACTTATATGTATGAATGGATTCATTATATGTATAATTTTTGCATTTGTGTGTGTATATGACTTGCATGCTAAGAAGGATTTGTTTAGTGGTGGTGTGTGATATATTTGTTGTTCAGCTGCAGGTTATTTTAACTGTAAAAAGAACCGTGGTCTAGGCGCGGTGGCTCACACCTGTAATTCCAGGACTTTGGGAGGGTAAGGGGGACAGATCACTTGAAGACAAGAGTTCCAGACCAGCCTGGTCAACATGCTGAAACCCTGTCTCTACTAAAAATATTTTTAAAAATCAACTAGATATGGTGGTCCCCGCCTATATTCCCAGCTACTCCAGAAACTGAAGCATGAGAATGTCCTGAACCCGGGAGGGGGAGGATGCAGTAAGCGAGATCATGCCACTGCACTCCAGCATGGGTGACAGAGCGAAACTCTATCTTGAAAACAAAGACAAACAAAAAAGAACAGTGATCAGTCAACTCTTAGGATGCGTTATTTCAACTTCTTACACCTAGCATTTTGTATAGCTGAACAAAGTGAACTAAAAAAGAAGAAAAATAAAATAGCAAGAATTTTATATCATAGCAATCTAAACATAATATTTCAGACTCTTGATAATGTCTTTATGTCATTTGATTAAGCATTCTCTGCCCCAAATAAATCTATAGATCATAGAAATTGATTTATTAATGCCCAATTTAACGTAAGAGGATTTAAAACACAGACTTGACATATCTTTTTAAAATTCCCAGAAATGTTAAAGGTAAAAATGTATATGTGTCATGTAGTAATCTGGATATTTTATTTAGTATAATATATTATAGGTTTGCATTTTGCAAAACCTTTTTTTTCTAGTGTATTCTATGACAGTACAGGCATTACAAGTTAAGTATTCAAAGGTAATTTGAATTTTTAATGGCCGAGTTAACTTAGTTATACTGCTTAAACACTTTCCCATAATAAAATATTGATAATCATCACTTACATGAAACTTCATCATTTTTTCTGTGTATAACAGGCCTTATCTGAAGTAGCAAATAGAAGGGAGTACAATCCTTGATTCCTCTCTTACTAGTTGTGAATCACCTTGGGCAAGTTGCTTTACCTAATTGTGTCTATTTGTTTTCCATCTCTGAATTTAGTATAATAGGATTTTTTGAGGATTAAATGAGATATTATATGTAAATCATTCAATACAGCACTTAGCAATATAGATCACAATTGTGTTATTATTGTTATATTTATGATCGTCCTCAGCCCTTCAATAAAGTTTAAATAGCCTTTGTACAGTTCTTCACTAGGCAGTATTTCAAATCTTAGGGTATGATGTCAGTCATAATCTGAAATTGAGGTTTTTATTGCAGTTATGACTCTATCTTTAGATGGAAACACTAGTAGTTGATCTTACAATAATCTTCAAGAAAAAGAACATTTAAACAATAATTTCCATAGCGTCTAGAGTTTAGTTCAGTAAATCATATTACATATAGTTGCCCAAAGGGGGAAGGCTCCTAATTTACTATTTTAGATCAAGTTTTATTGAATTTTCAAAGGAATACCCAATCCAAAAAAAAAAAAAAAAAAAATGACGATTCTAGGTAACAAAGATATGCTGTCCCAAACTTTCTGTAATAATGGAAAGGTTCTTTATCTGTGATCAGCACAATTGTCATTAGCACTTTAAGTGTGCCTAGTGAGACTGAGAAACAGAATTTTTAATTTTACTTAACTTTAATTATTTTAAATCTGAATTTAAATAGCCACACATGTGGCCGGGGGATACTGTATCAGATGGCACAGGTTGACAGTCTATTCCTGAATCAAGCCAAAGCATCAATGCACCAACTCTTAGGTGCATTACATAGAATACTTTATTCTATGTTGCCAACTCTTGACACCATATTCTATTACCAATTAAATAATTACATTGAATGATTTATGCTTTTTACATGATTTTAAAATTTATTAATATAGCTAAGTAAAAAAGGGTTCCCCGGAGAATCTCCAAACAGCCTGAGCACTGAGAGGATGGATTAGGGCCTGAGGAAGCTCCCACCATTTGCAGAGGGTAGGAGCCTGGCCTCTCCTGTTCTTGGGTGGGACTTGAGATTCAATCTGTGAGGTGGGAGCCTGTTAACAGGAGCCCTGCTTGCTCGGCTATGAGTCATTTTCCTTTTAGCCCAATAAATTCCGTAACCCCTCACCCTTCAAAGTGTCTGCGTGCCTAATCTTTCCTGGTCTTGTGGCAAGAATCTGTTTTTTTCCTACAAAACTATCTTGAGAAATACCAAGAAAAGCAGCCTTCACTGCAGATTCTACTTATGAGGATGCTCAATTTTTTATGCATTCTCCTCTCTTCTCAGTAACAGAGCTCAAATGACATTTATCTCTTACCACACTATCATGAATAAATGTGCTTTTCCTGAGCAACTGCTTTATTTTAACTTATGAACTCTGTGATGAATTAAATTTTGTTGCCCTCTTTCTAATGCCTGATGCCTGTCCCAAATATAAGACACTCTTAGTGACAAAAATCAGAAAATGAAAATAATTTTCACACGAACTGACCCCAAACAGTATTGATACTTTCAAGTACTGTTATTTTTAAAATTAAAAATGTTTAACGTTAACATTTGATCATAAAATTGAAGAATTATAAGCATAGGAGGCATTATTTGATGCAAACAAATGAAACCCCAGGAAATCTATAATTAGGCTTCTTACCTCTCATGCTTTACTAAATTAACATGCTATAAAAGAAGTAACATTACATCTGTCGCAAATGACTATTTCAATTTAAGACTACAGAAGAATCTCCATTGCCTGTTTACTAGATAATTACTGGGTCCTATGTTAACTATATGTTTAACCTCTAAAGAAATATCCATGGCCAGGCATGGTGGCTCACGCCTGTAATCCCAGCACTTTGGGAGGCCGAGGCAGGTGGATTACGAGGTCAGGAGTTCGAGACCAGTCTGGCCAACATAGTGAAACCCCGTCTCTACTAAAAATACAAAAAATTAGCCGGGTATGGTGGTATGCACCTGTAATCCCAGCTACTCAGGAGGCTGAGGCAGGAGAATCACGTGAACCCGGGATGTGGAGGAGTAGGGAGCCGAGATCGCGCCATTGCACTCCAGCATGGGCAACAGTATGAAACTCCATCTCAAAAAAAAACAAAAAACAAAAAACAAAAAGTCTACACTATTTTCCAAGGGATCTGCATCATTTATCATTTCCACCAAGAGTATATATGGAATCCAGTTTTTTATATTCTCACTAAAATATGTTTTCATCTGTTTTTGATCAAAACTATCCCATTGAGTGTTAAGTGATATCTGATTGTGGTCTTCATTTGCATTTCCATGATTGCTAATAATATTGAGCATATTTTCATGTGCTTATTAATCATTTGTATATCTTATTTGGGGACTTGCTTGCTCAGATCTTTTGCCCATTTTGAGTGTTTTTCTGAAGGAAGAAAACAAGGGTTAGAAACATTAAGTCAACTGCCCAAGTTTATGCAGGTAATGAATCAAGTATAATATAACTTCTCTGAAACTCATTGTGCTCTTAGGATCTGAGGTCTGAAGGACTACGTTTATTCTATTAATCAACTACTTCCCAATTATTAACATACTTGAACAGAAGACATTCATATTTCTGGAAATGTTTTCTACATTAAAGAACAATTTTTGTGTTTAATAGCAGCAAATACTGCACTATTTTTCATTATGAAAATAAGTCTACCAACTCAAAGTCTCCAAATGATAAACTAAAAATTAATACAAATACTTTTTTCAGATTTCTCAGAAGAAGGAAGCAGTGATGATCTGTTTGTGTTAGGGCAAATAAAAAGGGCAAGTAAGTGTGTGCAGTTAGAAAGGAGGTTTCACTTGATTCCTTTCAAATTCTTATTTCCCCTAGGCAATGAGGACTTAGAGAAAACACAGTTAGGTAAACATGAATACTCAAAATGGGACACCTTTCTCTTCAGTACAAACTCCTATCGAAATCTTTTCCCATCTTTGGGAATTGTAATGATCTTTAATCTTTCTGAAAATCAGCTTGTTGAGCTGAAAGCTTTCAGGATAAGAACAAATGCCCTCCCAAGAAATGTCAGCATAGCCCAAGTGTCAGAAAGAGAGCAGGGTGCAAAGCAGAATGTGTAAAGGTGATTAGATAATAGAGACAGGTCCTGGAAGCCACACTCATGAAGGACGGAAAAAAAAAAAAAAAAAAAATTCTATTCCAAAACTGGGTTGTTAATGTTTTGCCACAGAACACAGAGCATTGCATTTCTCATCCACTCACTGGCAGCAAATTTTGCTTTACGTCATTCTGGACTGTTAAAAAAAATGTGATCCCTTCCATGATAAATCTAAGCATGTCAATCATATTTTATTAAACTTAGCAGCAGCAATATCTTCTAGCATGCTATCAGTCCATCTCTATTTAAGATTATTGTTTTTCTTTTTTTTCTTTTTTTTTTTGCCATGGGTTTTGAGTTATCAGAAAGCATTAGAGCTCTATATTTGTGTGACACTTCTGAAACCTCATATTTCCAAAATGTATTATGCCGTATGATGTGAAGCAAAGTTAAATAGGAAATGAATTTATTCATAAGGGAAAAGAGGTTAGGGTAACTTGCATAGATCATGCAATCTAGAGTTAAATAAAGATAGAAAGGATGCAAATCCATGGTAAATGCTTATTAATGTTTTTGTGATCAGGTTATAAAGAATATTAGTTTTGCCTGTCAGCATGAAAGATAATCATGTGAATTATGGGAAACTCCTCTTGAGTTTTTAACTCTTTATCTTCCAGATTTTGTGTATAATTTATCTACGATATTTTCTGTTGTACACTAATCTTTCCTTCCTTAGCCTTTTTCAATGATAGCTAACTATAACCATAATGTAAAAATAGTATTTTAATAAATACTGCATAATTTATGAGGCCGAGGCGGGTGGATCAGCTGAGGTCAGAAGTTTAAGACCAGCCTAGCCAACATGGTGAAACCCCATTTCTACTAAAAAATACAAAAATTAGCCGGACGTGGTGGCAAGTGCATGTAATCCCAGCTACTCAGGAGGCTGAGGCAGGAGAATCACTTGAACCGGGGAGGCAGAGGTTGTGATGAGCTGAGATCACGCCACTGCATGCCAGCCTGGGTGACAGAGAGAGATTCCATTTCAATAAAATAAAAATAAATAAAATGTGTCAGGCAATTTGCTGATCTGTTGCAATGTAGTGCTTTACTTAATATTCCCAGCAGCTCAATGATGTAGATAATGCTGTTACTCAGTTAATGAGATAACCCAAGTTTAGAGCAGATAGCAACTTACCTCCATGGTAAATAAGACCACTACTAGATTGGATTCATTTTAACTAGTAATAGTTCCTAATCACATTCTGGCCATGTATATAAAGATTCCTCTAGAAGTTTTCACCTTACAGTGGAAAGGATCTGATATTAACTATACTGCAGTTATCAAGAACCACTACAAATAGACTCTATTATAATTGTCTAATTGTTTGACTCTCTTCCCTCAAAAGATACCACATTTGGGTGGGCCAGAATGGCATGTTGTTCTCAATTGTATCTTGAAATTGAACACAGTAATGATGAGTATTAAGCATTCATTGACAAAACAATTTTAAAAGAAGCACTGATGAAGGGCATGAGCAACTTCATGTCAACTCTATCACACCCTGTCCTTCCCCCAACATGTTGTTCCTATTTGACAAGACTTCTGTGTGTCATAAAATCAGTTTCTTCCTTTTAATGCTTGATTTTCTCCTGAGATCTGTATTTCTGCCAATACCCTGGAAACTAGGGTAAAACATTAAAATTCTATGAAATGCATTTTAGGTCGTAGCCCCTTTAGTTAAAACCATTGTTTAAGATCCTACCCAAAGGAAATTACTTGGAATTACAACGAGCACCTTTCAAAGTTGGAAGTATTACTGCTTATTTTGAATCCTCTGTAGTCATTTATCTTCTACCAGTTTAACCAAGACAAAGTTCACTTGCCACCATATTATGGTGGCCAATTATATTTCCAGTTCAATTTCTCAGCTTTGATCTTATTCAGTCTCATTTCCACTTCCATGAAACTTTACAAATGTGATCTTAGTACTCATACAGAGGATCTGAGTGACATAAATTTTCAAGTACATTAATATTTTTGCTGAAAATGGATCAGTATACATTGAAAGGATCTATTCTTTTTTTTGAGATGGAGTCTCGCTCTGTTGCCCAGGCTGGAGTGCAGTGGCGCCATCTCGGCTCGCTGCAAGCTCCGCCTCCCGGGTTCACGCCATTCTCCTGCCTCAGCCTCGCGAGTAGCTGGGACTACAGGCACCCACCACCAAGCCCGGCTAATTTTTTGTGTTTTTAGTAGAGACGGGGTTTCACCATGATAGTCAGGATGGTCTTGATTTCCTGACCTCGTGATCCGCCTGTCTCGGCCTCCCAAAGCGCTAGGATTACAGGCGTGAGTCACCGCGCCCGGCCTGAAAAGATTTATTCTAACTAGAGTCAAGCTTTAGAAACAGTGGATTTTACACTTTCCTTTTAAAATATTTTAATTGAATCTAAAAGGAGTGAGTTCAAAGATAGGAATTAATTTTAAAAAGCATTTAATGAGTAAATAAATTCCATTACTAAATTTAAAATGATAACATAATGATTTGCTACTCAGTTCACCATTTTTTTTTTTTTTTTGGACTCAATCTTTTGGTTTAATTAGCTTCTTTTTTTTTAAATTCCTAAATTTAATTTTATATTATACTTGTACAAGTCCAGCCTGCAGATATAATGAATGCAATAATGGATCTATTTGTAGATAAGAATTACTCTGTGTATGCTTTTAAGGTTTATTCAGGATAGTTAGAAATAATTACTGAGAAAGAAAAAGGAAAAATTACAAAAACTATTAGAAAAGTGAACTTATATAGTGAGTACGTGTGTGCATGTGTTCATGTATGTGGACGTGTGTTATTGTATATGAAGAGGTTCTTGTGATTCAGTTGTGGAATTTAAAGGTAATACAGCATTTTAGATATATTTGGCTGCTTGTTTTTTTCAACTAGTAGTTTGGGAAATTTTTCAATTTATTCAGATTAAAAAAATGGGCTTAAAGTGACTTAGAATCTTCCTATTATAATGTGTAATTCATTTGAGAATTTATTGTTTAAGGTGGTGACACACTGTTTATTATATTAATTATCATGGAAACTAATTTTACTATCACAATATAGAAACCAACCAAAAATTACTGATTTAAGGATAAGTAAAATATTTAGTTTCATTACTGAGACTCTAAGCCTTTTACTACTGAGCTCAAATCTTAGCTATTAAGACACAGAAAATAGATGATATAGAATTTTCCCTTCTAACATTATATAGACTAGAATGTCGACTCCACAAAATTGATTTGTCATCAACTTAATTAATTTTACATTAGTCACCCAACATATTTTAATAAATTTTTAAATTTTACTGTGTAAATACTTAAACTTTTATAGCATTAACATCAACTAATTTTTATTTAATTTTTAAATTTTATACTCTAAGCAATATTTTTGCAGCATTCGTGTAGAAATTCTACAATGTGTGCTATTCTAATACAGTTATTCTAATAGTTAACTCACACAACTTCTATTTATAAAAAGTTGAAATAGATTAATGTAAAATGAAAAATAAACCGATAAAAAAGATTAAAATTAAGAATCATGTAATAAATTAAATATTTATGGGGGAAGATAATTATTATATTCTAAGATATAGACTGAAACAAATAACCAAAATTGAGTACATAGCAAAATTTGAGTTTTCCAGTAACCAAGTAAAAGTGGAAAATCCTAGTTACTTAATTTTTGTAGTCCCATTTATGTGACACACGGTAATTCATTAGAAAGACATTGTACCATTTTTGTAACCTGAGAACATTGATCTTTTGGCCCATTGTATAAGCATAGCAAATATTCCTATACTCAGTGACTTATTGTTTTAAATGATTTACATTTATTTAACTCATGAATCTGGAAGTTTCCTAGGGATAGTTTGATCTAAGCTAGGTGCAGTGGAGTAGCTCTGCTGACCTTAGCTTGATTTGGCTGACTAGCTTCGGGAATGTTCTTTTCTGATGGCAGAGGTGCAACCTGAACTTTTAAGTGCTTTTTAAAGCTGTATTTGTACTATGTCTGCTACGAGCACATTAGCCATAGCAAGATACATGATCTAGCCCTAGTTAAGGAATGGGAAACCCCCTCACACAACCCCACAGTGGGAGATCACTACAAAAATACATGGAGAAAGGTATGCATGTCTAATCATGTTACTGGAAGAGGATGCAGAATTACAATAGCAATCTTATATACCACAACCATATCCTGTCATCCACTTAACATTTATTGAGAAATTAATATGTTGCAAATCTATACATGTGCAGAGGATACAACTAGGAGTCAAATGCAAATTTCTCTGGCCTCACGGAGCTAAACTTTTATGGGAGGGAAAGAGAAAATAAAATATACAAGTAAAACACATACTTATTAGATAATGACCAATACTGCAGAAAACACTATAAAGCAGGAATGAGAAATAGGGAGTATTGAGAGGTAATATTTTAAATAGAATTATGAGTGAAAGACACATTGAGGAGGGAATATTTCACTAAAGACCCAAAGGAAGTGAGGGCACTACTAATATAGATAACTGAGATTTCAGGAAATAATCTAAATGGAGAGAGAATTAAATGAAAAGTACGCCCAAACTGATGCCAGTCCACTTATGCAAAGACGGGGAGTAAGTAGGAGATGTGAAAAGTAAGAGTGAAAGGGAAAATAATGTATCTATATACAGTGACTTTATAAACCACCATAAAGACTTTGATGTTTACTCTGAATGAGAGCAAAGGCAATAAAGATTTTTGTGGCATGATCAGATATAAGTTTTAACAGGCTTATTCTGCTGGTTCTATCGAGCATAGAGCATGGGCAGGCAAAGGAGTGGCAGGGTATCAAAAATTATTGCAATAATTTAGATGAGGTAGGATGATGGCTTGGAGCCTTGGCCCAGGGCCATAATGTGATGGTGGTGAGAAATTGTCCAAGTTTGAATTTCTTTTAAGGAAGCATTGACAGGAGTGGCTAATGGATTGATTGTAGCTAAGATAAATAAAAAACCTGCCTTCAAATTTTTGATCTGAGCAACTATAATGTCTAAGTGACCATTACTAGAAATGGAAAAAGTGTGGAAAGTATTGGGCATTAAATGATGAACAGGAGCTTGGCTGTGGACATTTATTAAAGTGGAGATGCCAAGTAAGCAGTCCTATATGCTAGCCTAAATGTTCCTGAGGAGGTGTGATGTAACAATGCAAATAGTTGAGTTATCACCATGACATCTAAGGATGCTTAAAACAATGAGTATGCAGGGCATGGTTCTCAAATACAGTTTTACCAGTACAATATATTAATCCATTACATTTAAATAAACAAATATGTACTGTTCACCCACTCTATTTAAGACTATGCCAGGCTCAAAGTACCTATAATATCTAGCATACTACCTTACAGTTCTTAGGTGTCTTGTAAGGGATCCATAATTTTGTTTAAGCCTTAACTAAGTGGCTTGGAGTTAAGAAAGGATTTCTGTTGCAACATTGGAAGATATAACGCCCTCAAGATCAAAGCTATCAGAAACACAAGACATGACATGCAGGGGTAAGAAAATATAATGTATGCTATACTGATGAAGTACGGATTCTGCACTAAGCATGCAGATAGCCGATATTTGGCCCAGGCCTCCATACTCAAATGAACTTGCCATACATGGAGTTCCTGAGGTGTGCGGATTGCTTAAGCTCAGGAGTTCAAGACCAGCTTGGGCGACATGGCAAATAAACTCTGCGCCAATGTACATAAAAATTCAAAAATTACCAGGGCATGTTGGTGCACACCAGTAGTCCCAGAGCAATCAATTAAGGCAGGGGTACTCTGGCCTCAGTCACCTCATTATTCTTTATATGCTAATTAATCACAAATACTAATGGATTGTTTAGAAATGAGACACTTTATTCCATTAAACAACATATAAAAGCTCTTAAAGTGGCAATGTTAGTTTCCTTGAAAAAAAAAGAAAACATATTTTTGCTGAATGAGGTGTTTGCTTTAAAGTAGAAAACCTCTTTCTGAGCTATGATAATGGGTTCTTTATAAATTCTTGCCAAATAAATAACTTTTACAAATGACCCTTTCAAGTTTCAAATGTGACAATTTTAATTGGATTATAAACTAAAAAGAGAAAAAGAGATCAAATATAGGTTCAAAGTCCATCTATTAAAGTTACTACCTAAATGGTAATACACAAGACTGCCTCTGCCACTTCTCTGTGCCTCAGTTTCTTCACTGTAAACTGGGGGTGCTCATATTAGCATTGGCCGTGAAAAATTCTGGTGAGGGGAAAATACGACAATGTATGTAAAATTACTGGCACATATTAGGTGCTCCATAAATGTTGCTTTTTTTCTTTTCTCCCTGTCTCTTTTTCCCAAGTTTAGGATGCACCCCCTCCGTGTTGTAGTTGGCAAGAGACACTTTTGAGATTTTCATTCTTAAAACAACGGTGTTGGGGTTCTTCAGTATGATCAAGTCAATTAATCATGAACCAACCGTACAAATATAAAGATTATCTAGAACCTGTGGCTATTTTACTTTACTCTTCTATCAAATATTTCTTTGTTACCGACCAAGTACCAATATTGCATGGAAAACCTGATTCTGAGGGTTGATAAATACTGGCATATTTCTGCCCTATTTGAGCTTATACCTGAGTTAATAAGTTAGATGATTTTAAAAGAACTTATAATAAATGTTTTGATATAGGAAAGTGTATCAGGGTCTTTTTGAAATCCTGTCTCCTGTGCCGTTACTTGGAAACTCATTCTAGGCAGTAAGATGAAACAATTGCAAGGCTTTTTAAATGTTATCCTTATCCCCAGAATCACAGAAATTTACTGCCTGTCATCTAATGTCTGAAACCACTTGTTCTATATGTTTTATTTTATTTGCTACATGATTACAGTGCAAGGAAAATTGCTATAGAAATCACTGCTTTATGGGTAAAAATGGACATGATTTATTTAATATTCAATTAGACACTAGGGAGGGGCTTCAAGATGTTTGACTAGAAGCATTTCACCTTGCATCCGCCACTTAACCAAAATGCTGGATGGGACAATCACACTTCGAATACATTATCCAAGAGAAGACGCTGGAATTCAACAGAAAAGGGACAGGAAACCCCAAAAGCAAGGAAGGAGAAGGAAGAAAAGCAGCCCACTTGGCTGGGATCAGCTCAGAGCTAAAAATGATTTCTCAACATGAGGAAAAGGTAAGTTAAAGATCTCCAGTGGCCCATATCCCCATGGGGGATTTGTGCAATCCTGGCCATGGGAGAACCCCTGGACCCTCTAAGCCCTGAAAACAACATATGGAGCAGGCAGGAGTCTGTTGGACAGAACTGCTCCAGGGAGGCAGCTCACGCTGGGTCCCACATCCTTTCTGAGACCTAAGTGGCTACAGTGAGGTACCATTTTGCATTCTAGCTTTTAAGAGAATGCACACTGTGCTAGGGCCCGGTGGTGCCAGGACTGAGGCACTAGGGAAACTCATGCTGTTACTGTTGGGATGAGGGCACAAGCGGGGAATGAGCTCTCAAAGCTGGGGCTGAGAAGTGAGCAATCACACTGGGGACTTAGACAGGGATGCCAGGGGCCACAGGTTGTTTCTGGATCTTAGTTGGGAGCTGGCTAGGGACTCCTGCAGCTGGGATTGAGGTGCAAACTAGGTGTGGGCTACTGTCTGCCACCAGGGCTGGAGCATGAGAGGGACGGGCATTCCCTACCCTCCAGCCCAGGCTGTGGCCACTGAGGCAGGCCCTACCCTTTCCAGTGGTAGTTCATTCACACATTCAGGGCCTGAGGATGGCCCAGTCCTGATCACCATGGCTGGTACCTACTCTCACCACTGGAGGGCCTGAACATTAGTCTGCCTACCCTGGTTTTGGTTTTTACCATCCCCTACTCTGCTTCAAGATAGAACACATAGCTGGGGTCCTGGGAGGCTTGTCCAAACCAATCCACCATTTGGGTCACCTGGGCACTTTTCTCCATGCCTGAGGTTGGGCCTAAACTTCTCACTGCTACCATCTCAACTACACCAACCTGTAAGAAGACTGGCCCACCCAGCCCATGGCAGCCACTGCCAACTCGACACACAAGGCTCAAGACTCACAGAATCATCTGGCCACTGCTACTGCCATCTCTCAAGCCACAACAGCTTCCCAGCATCCCAAAACCTGCTGACACACCGGATTCACTCTGACCACTACTGACATCTGAGCAGCCCAGTAATCACCAACACCAGTGACAGCATACACTGCCCTAGGGCACAAGGACAGGTATGCTCAGCCCCCTACTGACACCATGAAAGCCTGAAGACTGGCCTACATGACAACCCAGTCTGCTGTGTAACTTCACCACAGCCTCCTCTAATAACTGCACCCTAACCCACCAGAGAAATCACAGATACCACTAATTCGGTTTATAACCAAAGAAATAATTCAAAGATTACACTACTACACACAACCAGAATAAAAGCCAAAGTGCCCTACTTAACCAACACCAAAGGTACATCTTCAGGAAAGTCCTCCTCTATGATAGTACTTTTAAAAATATGAAGAAGTGACTTTATACCACATGTCCCGATACCAACAGAAGGACACATGAAAAAGCAAGGAAATATGACATCTTCAAAGCAACACCATAGTTATCCAGCAATAGGCAAATATTGCTATACTTAAGGAAGTTCTTCAGGTAGAAATGAAAGGACCCTGATTGCTAACATGAGAACATCTGAAACTATGAAACTCACTGGTAAAGATAAATATATAATCAAATTCAGATACCCCAGTATTGTAATGATTAAGTGTAAATTATTTATACCTCTAGTATGCATGTTAACAGTCAAAATAGTAAAATCAACTACAGCTACAATTATTTTGTTGAGAAATACACAACATAAAAGGATGTAAAGTGTTTCATCGAAAATATAAATTTTGTGGGGAGGTAAAAGTACAAAGTTTTTGTATGGGATTAAAATTAAATTAATTGGCTTAAAATGATCCAGTACAACTATAAGATGTTTTTATGTAAGTTTCATGGTAGTCACAAGGCTAGAAATGTATTTTTAGCATATACACAAATGATAAAGGGAATGGATTCACAGATTAGCCTTATAGAAAATCAATACCAATTCTTGAATAGTTAGAAATTTAACACACTGTTTACATATGAAGCTTACTCCAAACTACAATAAATTATGGTTTCTTGAGGTATAATGATAGGCTATTTATTTGGGATCTATTTTTCTCTTTTAGTGTGGGCATTTATTGCTATACACTTGCCACTTATAACTGCATTGGCTGCTTCCCATAGGTTTTGGTATTCTGTGTTCCCATTGGCATCTGTCTCAAGTTATTTTTTAATTTCCCTTTTGAGTTTTTCTTTGACTCATTGATTTTTCAGGAGACTGTTATTTAATTTCTACATATTTATGAATTTTTCAAAATTTCTCCTCTTGTTGATTTCTGCTTTCATAATATTGTACCTGAAAATCATAGTGATATCATTTTAATATTCTCAAATTTTAATATTCTTAAATCTTTCATATTCTTAAAGTTGTTAAGAATTATTTGATGTCCTACTGTGGTCTGTCCTGGAGAATGCTTCATGTACACTAGATAAGAATAAATATTCTGCCGCTATTGGATGAAAAGTTCTTTATACGTCTGTGGGATAAATTTTGTCTAAATTGTAGTTCAAGTCTAGTATTTGTTAGTTTTGCATCTGGTTGATCTGTTCATGATTGAAAGTGGAGTATCCAAGTTCTTTATTATTATTGTATTGTAATCCATTTCTCCTTTCTTGTCCATTAATATTTGCCTTATCTATTTAGGTGCTGTTATTTTGGATGCATATATATTTATGATTGTTATAACTTCTTGATGATTTGACCTGTCTCATTAACTAGTAAATGTTTATTTCTCTTGTGATAGTTTTTGCCTTAAAATCTATTTTATCTGATATACATATTGCCACTCCTGCTCTCTTTTGGTAGTTGTTTGCATGGAATGCTTTCTTCCATTTACATTTAGCTTATGTGTGTTCTAAAAGTTAAAGTGGGCCTCTTGTAGGCAGCATATAGTTAGAATTTTTTTTTTATTCATTCAGCCACTCCATATCCTTTGGAGAATGTAAGCCATTTACATTAAAAGCTGTTATTGATATATAAGGAATTACTACGGCCATTTTGTAACTTGTTTTCTAGTTGTTTTGTAGAATCTCTGTTTCCTTCTTCTGTGGTCTGCCTTTGTGATTTGCTGATTTTCTGTACTGCTAAGCTTTTAATTCTGTTCCCTTTATCATTTATGTATACACTATGCTGTTTTGTTTTGTGGCTACCATGAAACTTTTGTAAAACATCTTATAAGCTGATAAAAATTTAATTTTGGTCACATACAAAATCTCTGGACTTTTACTGTCCTCCCAAAATTTTTATTTTTGATGTTACAATTTATATCCCATTCTCTCCTGGCTTGCAAGTTTTTTTGTTTTGTTTTGTTTTGTTTTTTTGCTGAGGAGTCTACTGATAGTCTAATAAAAATTCCTTTGTATATGACATGTTGTCTTCTTTTGATGCTTTAATAATTCTCTGATGATAATACGCCTCAGTGATGACCTCTTTGAGTTGAACTTGTTTGCTGACTTTAAGGCTTTATAGATCTGGATGTTTGTATCTCTCCCAAGACTTGAGAATTTTTCAGCAATTATTTCATTAAATAAACTTTCTGTACTTTTTTTTGTCTCTGTCCTCTGGAACTTCCATAATGCAAAAATTTATGTTTTCACTTAATGGGGTCCCATAAGTCCAATAGGCTTCCTTTATGCTTTCTCATTATTTTTCAAATTTTTCTCTCTAGGTAATTTTAAAAGAGTGGTCTTAAAGTTTACTGACTGTTCTTTCTACTTAATCTAGTCTGCTGTTGAAGCTCTTGGTTGTCCTTTTTATTTATTTCTATTGAATTACTCAAGGTTGACCCCAGTGGCTCACATCTGTAGTCTCACCACTTTGAGAGGCCGAAGCAGGAAGATCACTTGAGCCCAGGAGTTTGAGACAAGTCTTGGCAATACAGTGAGACTCATCTCTACAAAAATATAATTAAAAAAAAAAAAAAAAAAAGAATTCTTCAAGTCCAAGGTTTCTTTTAGGTTCTTTTTGATTATGTATGTTTCTTTGTTGAATTTCACATTCAGATTATGAATTGTTTTTCCTGATTTCCTTGAATTGTCTATGTGTATTTTTTTGTATCTTGCTGAGTTTCTTCAAGATCATTATTTTGAATTTCTTTTCTGACAATTGTACATTCTTTTGTCTTTGAAACCAGTTACTGGAGAATTATTTTATTCCTTTGGTGGAAAGCAGAGTGCTACAGGTTTCAATTCAGTTGGGAAAGCGGCCTAGTTCAACCAAGGCTGTATTTCACTGCAGTGTGGGTTGTGGAATCAGCTCAGCCCTGGTAGGAAACCTGTTCATTTAGCACAAGGCTTCTACTCTCCAGGGGGCAGAGCACCATGTCAGCTCAGGCACCAGAGTGTGACTGCTCTTCTTGTCCAAGGCACCAGTTTCCTGGGAGGGCGGGGTACTACCTCCACTCATGCACTAGGGGCTGTAGGTTCTCTAGATGGACAAGACACCCATTCAAGAAGGGAGGTGCCACTTTCACTCAAGTGCTAGAAGGTGTGACTACTTTTCTTGGCCAATGTATATATTCCCTGGGAGGTGGGGCATCACGTCGGCTCAGGCAGAGAAGCGCAGGGGCCAGCAAAAGTTGGAATAGAGAAGATTGAGTGACTTTATGGCAGCTTGTCCTCAGGGGGCAGGGTGTAGCAGCAGCTCAATTTAAGGATGGTGGGTCACTGGGCAGGTGGGTGCAGAGTTGACAAAGTCTTTGGAATGGAAGAGTAAAGTGGCTACTCTCTTCCAAGGCAGGACACACTCACTGTGGCTCTGCTTCTAAGGTGGCACAACACAATAGCAGCTTGGGCTGTGGTGGAACAGGCACAGCATTGGCTCCTTTTTTGTTCGGAGCATAGCCAGGTGGACTTTGGGGAACATCTCACTTGGGCTCAGTGTATGTGAGGAATGCAGGCGTCTTTAAAGACTGTTGGTATCTACAATGGTGATGAAATCTGCTGAGTTCCTGTTTAGCTTTTCTCCTCAGGGAGTAGTCCCTCCTGGTTCCAAGCTGATCCTGTCTTTGGGTTTCGTGAAAGTAGTAAAATGTTTTATTCCTTTCCCTATGCAGCCATCCAGTTTTTCTTTGCTCCTCAGAATTTCTGCTACTTCTTTGCTGTATGCTGGCACTGTACTTTACTTTCACTAAATGTAGTTGTTTATTCATAGCTTTGTTTGTTTTTATTGGGGAAGATGAGTGGTAGGAACTTCTAGTTGGACATCTTGTTGAACTTATTCCACATTTTCTTTATCCCTTCATCCCTTGATGGGCACTTAATTTGTTTCCATATCTTTACGATTGCAAATAATAGTGCAATGAATATTGGAGTGTCGATATCTCTTTGGGATCGTGATATTATTTTCTTTTAATATATACCTAGAATTGAGATTGCTTGATCATGTGGTATTTCTATTTTAAAATTCTTGAGGATCACACATAATGTTTTCCATGGTGAATTTACCAATTTACATGCCCACCAACGATTCCTTTTCTCCACATGCTCAACCACACTTGATGTCTTTTCACTTTTTTTATAATAGCCATTGTAAGAGGTATAACGTAATATCTCATTGTGGTTTTCATTTGCATTTACCCAATGAATAGTAACATTTAACACCTTTTGATGAAACTGTTGGCCATTTTTAATGCCTTTTTTTGTAAAAAAAAAAAAAATCTATTTTAGTTCTTATCCGTGTTATAAACAGGTTTTTTTTCATTTAAGTTGTGTAAGTTCCATATATATTTTATATCTTAATGACTTATCTCATATATTTCCTCCCAGTTCATAGGTTGCCTTTCATTTTCATCTTCTATTTTGTCAATTGTTTCCTTTATTATGCAGAAACTTTTTAGTTTGATGTAGCCCCACTTATGTTTTTGCTTTTGTGGCCTATACTTTTGTTGTCATATTCAAAAAGCGATATCAACAATTTAAAGGAGCTTTTCTACTATTTTTTTCTAGGAGACTTATGGTTTCAAGTTTCACTTTGGTCTTTAATTCAGCTTGATTTAATTTTTGTGAGTGTTATAACAGAGGTATCCAATTATTTCTTTTGACTGTGGATATCCAGTTTTTCCACATTATTTATTAAAGAGACTGCTCTTCCCATTCACTATGCATAGTGCCTTTTTGAAGATTCATTGACTGTACAAGCAAGGGTTTATTCTTGAGCTGTGCATTTCATTCCGTTGGTCTGTATGTCTACTTTTATGCCAGTACAATACCATTTCGATTACTATAGTTTTGTAATATAATCAGAAAATTGGTAATTATGAAGTATGATGCCTGTGACTTTGTTCCTGTTCAATATAGCTTCAGCTATTCAAAGTCTATTGTGGTTCCATATAAGGTTTAAGATATTTTTTGTTCTATTTCTGTGAAAAATGCCTTTGGAATTTTTATATGGATTGCATTTAATATGTATATTCCTCTGGGTAATATGAAGATGTTAATACTAATTCTTCCAACCCATGGACACAGAAGAGTTTTTCATTTATCTGTGCTTCATTTATTAATGTGTATTTTATTTATCAATTTATTTTATCACTGTTTTATAGATGTCCCTGTATTGATATTTCCCCTCCTTAGTTAAATTTATTAAGTATTTTACTATTTTTGATACTATTATAAATGTGATTTTCCTAATTTTTCAAATAGTTCATTGCTAATGCACAGAATTACAGCTGACATTTTATGTTGATTTTGTATCTTGTAAGTTTACTGAATTTATTCATTATTTCTAATGGTTTTTTAATAGTTTTTAAGCCACTTTTTTTTAAAGCAGTGTTTCATAAACTAGTTTTATTTTCCGAACTGTTTTTCTAAATTTTTTTCTAAATAGTTGCTCTTTTGTTACAAGTAAATTACACTTTTATTCCCCCTCACCTTTTACATTTTTGATGTCATAATTTACACTTTTTTTTTTTTTAAGACAGCGACTCGTCTGTTGCCCAGTCTGGAGTGCAGTGGCATGATTTGGGAACACTGCAAACTCCACCTCCTGGGTTCAACCCATTCTTCTGCCTCAGGCTCCCAAATAGCGGGGATTACAGGTGCACGTTGTGTATTCATTAGCAAGTTGTGGTAGCGATAGTTATTTTTAGTACTTTTTCCTTTTAATTTTTATATTAGAATTAAACATGATTTTTACTATACCATTACTGTATTTAATCATTCTAAATTTGAGAATGTAGTTAGTTTTATCAGTGAGTTCTATACTTTTAGATGTCTTAATGTTAGTAATTCATGTTCTTTTTTCAGTTTAAAGTGCTTCTCTAGCATTTTTTGTAAGACAGGTTGAGTGGTGTTGAACTCCTTCATCACCAGCTTTTATTTCTCTGGAAAAGTATTAATCTCTTTAATTCCTGAAGGACTGCTTCAGTATTCTTGGTTTGAAGGTTGTTTTGTTTTGTTTTTCAGCACTTTAAAAATATTATCTCATTTTCTCCTTGCCTGCAAGTTTTGTGCTAAGAATACATTGATAGTCCCCTGGTGGTTTTCTTGTATGTAAAGTATTCTCTTTTTACATTTAAAATTCTTTCTTTGTCTTGGATTGTTGAGAGCCTGATTGTAATAGTTTGATTGTAGTGTGTCTCAGTGAATTTCTCTTTAGGTTTCAACTGTTTAGGAATCTTTAAGCTTCTTGTCCCTATCTATACCTCTCCCCAGTTATGGGAACTTTGCAGTCATTGTTTCTTAAGTAAGAATTTGTCCTCTTTCTCTCTCTCTTCTCCTCCTGAGAGTTCCATTACCTGTAAATCAGTTCTCTTGATGATGTTTTAGAAATCTCTTTGGGTTTTTAAAATTCTCTTTTGTTCTCTCTACTTTTTCCTCTTTGACTGATAATTTAAAATGGCCTGTCTTCAAGTATACAGGTTCTTTATTCTGCTTGATCAAGTCTGTTGATTATGCAGTTGCTTTTTTTAAATTTTATTCATTGTATTCATCAGCTCTGGAATTTGTTTTATTTTAAAATGATTTATACTTGTTGAACTTCTAATTCTGTCTCTGTATTACTTTTCTGAATCATTTAGTTGTCTGTGTTCTCATGTAATTCATTGAGCTTCCTCAAAACAGTTATATTTTTTGTCAAGCAATTTGTAGAACTTCATTTGAGGGAGGAGATAGATTTCAGGAAACTATTGTGTTCCTTTGCTAGTTTCATGTTTCCTTGATTTTTTTATGTTACTTGAATTATTGTGGATGTCTTTGCATTTGAAAAAGCAGTCTCCTCGAGTCTTCGCTGACTGACCGCAGAAGAGACCGCTTTCATCATAAGCCTGGCTAGGGATTTTGAGGCTATCTAGGATCTCTTCTATGGATATGCCTGCTCCCCACCTCATGTTTCCTCTTGGAGGAGAATTTAGAAGTTCATATGCCTCCTCTCAGTCCTGTAAAGGCAAGCCGGGTCCTGAGAGCTTCCATTTGTTTTCCTTAGGGTGGTCCCCTGATGTTCTTAAGCTTGTGTTTCTTCTCCCAGTCTCACATCTTCAGCCTAGTGGTCACCACATGTATACAAGCTATCTACAAGACACTGACACTTTCTATCCATGGTGGTGTGCATGGGAAGCTGGCCACAGATATGAAGGAGGCACACAGAGCATTGAGGGGGTGCCCATGCACCAGTTGGGCCATTCCATGAGTGAGGCATCTCAAGCAGCTTATAGGCAGGCTTCCTGAAAATGTCTCTGAAGCAGTCAGTAGGATCCATTTGGATCCTGTTTGGTTCTGCGCCCTGATTTCTGTTAGTTCCCACCTCTCTTCCCTGCTCCCAGACTCTCCCAACCACTCAGCCCTGTTAATCACCTCAGTGTTCTGGCTGAGGCATGGAAAGAATGGGCCTCTTGGGCAGCATCCAGCCTGGCTGTGCATACTGATGCCCCCTCACTATGCTTGTACTGATTGCCATAGGATAAATTGTGGGCAAAAGGGGGTCTCTTTTGGTTCCGAGTCGGAGGTATGAGGCAGGTGAGGACTAAGCTCTGATTTTTTTTTATCTTGCTCAAATTCCTGTCTAAGGGACCTGGGGAGTCACGCCCTACAAACCAGAAATTCTCATCAGATGAGGTTTATTTTAACCCTTTATATCGTGACTTACTTTGCAATCTGACTCTGGCATAACAAGCAAGAAAATCGAAATATTTTACCCTAAAACGTCTTTCTCTGCCATATCTTGAAATGATCCTGCAAGACCGTCCCTTGTGGGAAAAACATCCACATTCTATAGAAAATCCCCTTTCTGCTTTGTTTTCCTTTCTTCCTTTCCAGATCCAAGAGATAATCAACTAAGAGCCAGGCACCTTTTTAGGTCCAATAGGAAACATTTTGCAACCTGCTGTCTCTGAAGTCTGCTATCTGGGAGATTTGTCTGCACAGTAAAATTTGGTCTCTGCAATCCTTTATCTTAACCTAAACATTTCCCTTCTCTTAATCCCAGGTCTTCAGATAAACTCAACCAATTGTCAACCAGAAAATATTTAAATTTATCTATAGCCTGGAAGCCCCCACTTTGAGTTGTCCCACCTTTCTGAACCAAACCAATGTATTTCTTAAATGTATCTTATTGATATCTCATACCTCCCTAAAATATATAAAACCAAGCTGTAACACGACCTCCTTGGGCACATGTTCGTAGAACCTCCTGAAGGCTGTGTCGTGGGCCATGGTCACTCATATTTGGCTCAGAATAAATCTCTTAAAATATTTTACAGACTTTGACTCTTTTCATCGATACAGGTAAAGTGAAACTCTTCTTCTTAACCTCTTCAGTGCATCTGTTCTCAAAAAGTTTGTTCCAATGGTGTACTGGAACTTCTCTGCCGGACCCCCCAGGCTCTCATAAAGGCATGCTGTTTCACTGATGTTTGTCAAAATTGATGCTTCTGTTGGGAGTTATGGTAGAAAACTTATTTTCCACCATTTTCCTGATGTAATTTCTTAGACATGTTTTAATATATTTACCCATATGTACACTATTTACAGACAAATAATATTGTTTAACATGGTTAATATCTACATGTATGGTGTTATAATTTTGCTCTTTGTATCATATTTATATATGTTATTAAATATAGATTTTTGCAGTCCCTGTTCTGCCTTTCCATAACAATAGTTTCAGAACATTCCTTTCCTCTCTGTTTCTTAAAATAGATTAAATAACTTCAAAATTATTTGTTCATTGAAAAATTTGTGAGCATTCACTTATAAAACCTATTGTGTTACTTTTATTTTGACAAAGGAGGTAATTGAAAGTTGAAATTGTGAATAAAGATAATGGGAAATATTAAAATTATATTTCATAACTGTTCCTATAGTAATTGCTTGTATAGATTTTTCTGCTATTGTTGGTCAATGTTAGTATTTTATGTATTTTGATACATTCATTTTTAATGTTTGAAAATCTATTAATATAAATTGAGAAAATATTATATTAATTCCTGTGTTTTACATGCTTTCTGATGCATTTTTAAAAATTTCATTCATTGCATTCATCAGCTCTGGAATTTGTTTCAGCAATATCTTTTTAATGTAAAATTTTGCTTTCTTTTATTTTGAAATTAAATATGTGTGTTTTTATTCAGTGAAAAATAGCAAAAGATTGTGAAGAGCTTCAATAGTCACAAATGACAATGCAAGTAAATTGGATACTTCTGTACATTGGAATAGGCACCCACTCCTACACCACCGCCAAATAAAGAATGCTATAGGTTAGTGAAAAAAAAAAATTGTGAAATAATCAATGTAACATTCTATCATAGGCATAAAAAAGAGTTAATGCATTGTATATGTGAATAGAAAATATATAAGTAAATATATGTGTGTATTATGTATATATAAAACATATGTATGTTCATCCACACACATATACATATGTAAACCTCCATTGAAACTTACAAGTTCATGATGGCATCAGTTGCCTCTAAGAGAAGAGCTGAAAACTAGCCAGGTGATAATAGTGTAAAGGACAATTTTCACTATTCATCCTTTATATCTTTTAAATTTTGAATTATGTTTATTATGTGTATGTATTACTTACCCCAAAAGAAGAAAATAATATGTTCTTCCCAACTTCAGTTTTCTAATACTTGCTAGCAATTTAAACTTCTATCAGCAATTCATGAGACTACCTGTTTTACTGCACACTTATTAGTACTCAGTGTTATTAGTCTTGATAATTGTTGTCATTTTATAGGGTAAAAAGAATTATATTATTGCTGTAATTTTCATTATCTGAGCTACTAGTAAGTTTGGACATCTTTTCATATGTTTATTAGCCATTTGCATTTCCTTCTTTATAAATTGCCTTTTATATATTTGAATTGTTCTTATTTTTAGCAATTTGCAGAGTTCTTTATATATTAAAGTTATTAGCATTATACCTTCCCCATTTCCTACAATGAGTGTATATAGTTTTTATAATAAGATAAATGTAATTTAAAATTCTATTACCTAATCATTTAACAAATTTCACAGATAGTGCTTAGTAGCAATAAAATATGAGATAAATTCTTACACTTTCAGCATTTTATAGTTTATAGAGCTTTATCATGACATTCTATTTGGAAAAAAAGGCTTACTTAATTTTTGAAGGTGACTCATTCATAATTCGAAATTTAAAGGATACAAAAGTATATGTGAAATCATTTTCCTTGACCTTAAATGGCTGGGTCCCCTTTGCTAGTTAGTCAGTAATACTAGTTTTTGATATTCTTTCAGAGTATTTATGCATATAAAATTAAATGTGTATAATTTTCCTCTTTTGGAAACATACTAGGGACAATATGCTTCTTGCATTTTTATTTAATTATGTGTCTTAGAAAACATTCCAGATTAATATATACAGGCCCATAATGGTACTCTATTTTATGGATGCATTACACTTTATTTAGCCAGTATCTATTTAACAAATACTTAGACTCTCTATGACTGTTTGTATCTTCCCTAAGTTCATAGGTTGAAACGTAATTTCAGTGCAATAGAATTAAGACTTAGGATCTTTAGGAGGTGAAAGGTCATGAAGGTGGCGCCTTCATGAATGGGCTCTTAAAAAAGAAATCCAAGAGAGTTAGGGAGCTCTTTCCATCATGTGAGGACACAGCTAGAAGGCTGTGCTATGAGAAATGGGCTCTCATTAGACACTGAATCTGCCATTGACTTGATTTCTTGAACCTTCCAGCCTCCAGACTGGGAGAAATAAATTGGTGTTTTTATAAAGTACCCAATTTATGATTATTTTCTTATAGCAGCCCAAATGGACTGAAAGCCATACAGAACTTAAATATTACAAACAGTTGTGTAGAGAAAAATATTTTACATTTATCTTTGCACATTGTGAAGCTATAAGATCTAAGAAAGAAAAGCACTGGTCAAAACTTATATACGTTTTTCATTTTAATAGATATCACTATATTGACCTTTCTTTAATAATGGCTATTTTCACATGCTTGCCAGTTCAATGAAATATCAGACTTTTTATTTTTCATAAATCTGATAGGGGAAAGATAACATATTTGCATTTACCCTGTTATCATGTTTAATTAGATATATTTCAATATAGTATATTATACTATAATCATATAACATATTATTTTATATACATAGAAAACTGCTTATATAAGATACAATACCATTTGTAATTCCTTTTCTTTGAAATGCATATTTATGTCTTCCAGGATCTAGGTCACTTTCCAATTTGTTACAAAACACACAATTTAAATTTTGTTCTATTTAAAGCATATTCTCCTTTATTTATTGCTATATTTATGACTATTCACTTCTTTCATAATCATTTATGGGATAATCCAACTTTTCTTATTGAATGGGAGACTAAATTTTATACTATATTTTCTGTGTTCTGGGATCCTTCTCTAAGATTTGTATTCTGTTTTATTGATCTATATGTTGATTCAGGTTTAATCATTGCAGTTTTATCATATTTGCATATATCCTTGTAGTGTAAGTCTCTCCTTGTTGTTTTATATTTCTATGAAAAATATTGCCGATTTATGTTTATGTATGCATTTTGACATTAGTTTTCTAAATACTGCTCTCCACTCATAACAGATTTTGATATTTATGAGCAGAAAAATGGATAAATATATTATTGTAGTCACACAATGGAATACTACACAACAATAAACACAGTGGAAACACCTGCTACTTCTTACAGAAGCCTAGTGAATTGTGTGTGGCACAGGTTAGAATAATAGTTTTCTGGCTGGAAATTGGTGGCTCAAGCCTGTAATCCCAGCACTTTGGGAGGCGATCTGTAGGCTCGAGATCAGGAGATCCCGAGACTATCACAAGCTAACGGTGAAACCCGTCTCTACTAAAAAATACACAAAAACTAGCCGGGCATGGTGGGCGCCTGTAGTCCCAGATACTCAGGAGGCTGAGGCAGGAGGAATGGCATAAACCGGAGGCCCGGAGCTTGCAGTGAGCTGAGATCCGGCCACTGCACTCCCAGCCTGGGCGTCTAATGAGACTCTGTCTCAAAAAAAAAAAAAAAAAAAAGAAGAAGAATAGTTTCTTTGTGAAAGAAATTGTCTAATTAAATGTTTAGGGAATCCATTAGGGTGATGGGACAGTTATATATCTTGACCTAGTGACAGTTACTTCGTTGTATACCCAAACACCTCATCTGTTTATCATATACAAGTGAAATGACAAAGTGGTTGTCTATACATGTAATCTTGCTTAGTAAAGTATTCAGCATTGTTTGCACATTTAAAAAATAGTTTGAATTTAAGTTATAAAGGATTTCCTACAACCATCCATACTTTAGCTGTATGACAACATAGGAAGTTTGGCAACTTGGACCCACATTCCTACAAGGCAATAATCTGTTGAAGCTATGTATAAATTGTTCCACCTGCAATGGAAAGATGATCTCTAATTCTGCATAGTTTTCTGCAATAACTATTGTCCACTTCATTCATTCCTTTTCTTGAATTTCAGCTTTTTAATATCGTTTATTTTGCTGAATTTTGTGTGCTTGTTCATCCTTGAATTAGCATTTGCATTTTTATTACTGCTCATTTGTTATGAAGTAAACCTCATTTGTAATGCCCATTAAATTCTATTTTTTAAAAATTTCGATTTATAACCTTGTCCTTGAATGCTTCTTTAATCAACCCAATTCTCTAAAATCTATTTGAATACCATTATAAGTATATTTAATCTGATTATTAGTATGTAAAATATCTATTGTTTATTGATTTTAATTCAAATACATGTTCTATATGCTGATTGGATTATAGCACTATTAAAAATGAATCCAGTTTTAGATCATTCTTTTTCCTTAGCGTTTACAGAAAGTTATGTCTAGTTAGTAATACTGTCAATTGTTTGAGCCTTAGACACTTTAGAATGAGTATTTGAAAACCTAAATATTTATCAGAAAGTTGGCAATGGAAAAATTGTTACTACATTCTACTATTGAGTGCCCTCTTCAAGGTAGAAAAAATGTAATGTGTAGTCAGATATGTTTTGTTATAATGATTTATAAGAACTATGGCTTAGATCTAAATGTAGTAAAATTCAGATATTAATGGTTTTAAAACCAGGATACAGATTTAGAGAAGAATAAAGAAAGTGCTTTGGTTCTGAAAGTCTGCCAGATAGGGGAGGATGATGCAAACCTAATTTTTACAAAATGAAAATCGATACATTTTGTGGATTAAAAAATAAAATAGCTGGATGCAGTGGCTCATGACTGTAATCCCAACATTCTGGGAGGCTGAGGCAGGAGGATCACTTGAGCCTGGAAGGTAGATTCTGCAGTCAGCTGTGATCACACCATCGCATTCCACCCTGGGTGTCCGAGTGAGGCCCTGTGTCCAATAAATAAATAAATAAATAAATAAAAGGCAAATTGATGTCACCCTTGCTTTCTACTACAGAATCATAGAGGAAAAGACTGTGTAACGTTCTCAGTGGTTTGTTCCATATGAAATCACTTCCCACAGAGGATTAGTCCTCATTTGGATTTTTTTTTTTTTTTTTTACTTTATTGTGTATTTCTGTAAGATCTGTCATTACTAGGTAAGCACTTTTCAATATTTTATATTTCCTTTTATTGATACGATGCTAAAAATAGTCATTTATATTTTCCAGTTTGGATGGCACCAGAAAATTATAAGTCCTTGCCTTCAACTCTCTAATTAAGTGATTGCAGAACTACAGCTTGTTGTGGCACTGATTCTGAGAACAATCTTCTCTGTCTGAGGCATTCATGACAGACACAGTCACAGACAGCATGTACCCCATGGGACTAAGAAATTAAAAGATAACGTGAGCGATATTGTACCAGAAAAACCATTACAGTGATAAACAGAAAAAGACAATTTAGCCTAAGTCTTTGAGAAATCTCAAATAATGCTCAATACACTGAAAGGTTTAACTTGCCTGTGGGAAAGTCATTGAAGTCATCCCTAGATAAAAATCAGCCCTCGGATGGAAAAGAGGCAGGTAGTGAGGTTGTTTGAGTGTGACAATGACCTTTGGTGTCCAACTAGGTAGGTTAATTTCCTTAAAGTGTCATTTATGCCCAGACATGATCAAAGCCATCTCCCATCTGTATCTGGAGATTAAAAATAGGTTATTGCATTGCAGTTTATTCTCTTCTCTTAAATGTGTATTCATCCTTTTTTGTTTTTCCAATGCAGAGTTTTGACAGCCTCTCATTTTTAAAAATATTTTGAAGTGGCTAAGGGAATATACTATCAATCTCAGCAGAAAATAATTAACTTTATGTATGAAAATGCAATTCAGATTTTAATATGACTTTTTGATCTCAAAGACTTCTGTTTATTAGCTTCATGTGACATTTGATAATTCACCTTGTTAGGAATAAATCATTAATTTTGAGACATTTTTATTTTATGAATTTATATACAAGGTAAGCCACATAATTGCAATAAATACTCTAGTGTTGCCTTGGTTTTCATACATTTTCTAAATTATAGATGTAAAATATGTATTAAAAAATAAATGTGGCCAATTGGAGACATTACTCTGAAAATGTAATGAAAAACAATTTTAATTGACACATCGTACTATTTTAGTGGTTAAATATTCCTTTATTAACTTAAAAAAATCTATTTACTTAATAAACTGTTCTGATACATAGCTACTAGCTAAAAAGGCAGAGCTGTGATTAGTTTCACTATAACTGGGACTGTTATTTCAGGTTCAAATTGAAGGGGACTGTCAGATACCCAGAGATTTAGTCAATGCCAGGAGAAAGGAGTGGGTGGAGAAGGGAAGAAACTGGTAATATCCACAAGGTATGGCTAAGTCCCCTAAGGCAACATGCTGAAGACATTTCAACTCTCATTCCAACTGCTGATACTGCAGTTGCTTTATTATCTTTACAGTGTCTTTCATGTAATTTGTATTCATTGTTGATTGAAAGAGTTATTAATACATGGACAAATGTATTCGCTAGGTCAGCTATTCCCACCATGATTTTCCCAAATCTTGTATCCACTTCTGAAAAATCAATACTAGAAACTTTTTTTTTTTTTTTTTTTTTTGGGGGCGGGGTCCTAAGCTCTGTCCTGGAGCTGGAATTGCAGTGGCGGGGATCTCAGCTCACTTACCAGCTCAGCCTCCGGGTTCCGCCATTCTCCTGCCTCAGCCTCCCAGTGGCCCCAGGACTCTGGCTGCACGTCACCTGCCAGCTGGATTTTTTTTTGTATTTTTAGTAGAGGCAGGAGTTTCGGGTTGCATGGGAGACAGTCTCGATCTCTGACTGTATGTGATCCATCCGTCTAGAAACATCTAAAGTCACTACAGGATTACAGGCGAGCCACGGCAGTGAGCACAAGTATATACCATTATAAATGTTATATATTATGAAAGAATGGCATTCAAATATATCAGATTTCTCTACCAATGCCTATTTCTGACATTTTTGAAAGATATTTTTACAAAACACATAAATATTTTTTAGTTTCTATCAAATATAGGCAGAAACTAAATACAGTAAATTTCTACAGAATGATAACTATTTTTTTTTTGTCTTTCTATTTCCCCATAGTGCCTTGTCCAGCCAAGTGCACTTAACAATTATTTGTTGACCTAATTAAAATTGATACAATTATTTGGTTTTTGATAAGCTATTACTGTAATGAGCTTTAATGATCATCAAAACATCAACTAATGTATCTACCTAAATATTTCCAATGGTGCTTCTCATCATCATTTCAATATGCTCTAGAACACGAGCTCTAATAAGACAGTGATACAAACATAGTGGGAAAACATAGTTAATTTGGGTCTGTGTTCATCTGAACTCCTGAAAGTTCTTGGATTATGGATCATGTAGAGAAACCTTAAGCATACTTACAGTTTAATAGTTTGTCTAGACTCCTAACTTCACAGTATTTAAACTACAAAACATGATGACATTTATAAACATCATGGATCCAGACCTGGCAACAGTTCTTTGGTACCAAAACCTGTAGTAAACTAACGGAAGTATGAATATGATCGATGATTTGGCTGAGGTATTTATGAGCCACTTAGTGAGAGAGGGAAAGATCTTTCAATAGAGCCATATCTTCTGGTGTCCGATCTCTCAGCGTTCGGTTTCTGAGGCTTGCCATCAGCTCTACTTGATGACTCGTTAATATGCATGTGTACATCAATCACCATCTGTCATATAGCCAAGGCCGTCCTCATGGGCATGCAACCTCTGCAGTCCCACAGGGCCCCAAGCTCAAAAGGGCACAGTGCTTGGTTGAATACTCATTGTCACAGTCTTAAAATTTTTAATATATTTAAATTGGTATTTTTAAGTGAATTCCAGTGACACAGTAGACCATGGTGGGGTTGGGAGGCAGAGGAAACTCAGTGTCAGTTTACATACAGTTTTGGCTCTCAAACACCTCAGCCCTGGCCACTACTTCTGTTTCCCTCCATTTGGGAAAGCAACTGATTCTATCAGGCATTGGGGGTCAGGGGACTGGGGATGGGGAACAGGGGATTCTGTTCTGCCAGTGGGGGCATTCTGCCATTGCCCTGTGCCCTCAGTGGGGACCTGAGTATAATCCAGAAGACCTGGGTCAGAGTTGGGTGCATATACTCTGGGGTGTCTCAGGGTAAGTTTGGTGGTGGTACCCCTCCCCTCTGCCAAGGGCTGCCCAATGCCCTGGTACATCCAGTAAGGCAGCTAGAGGCCATGTCTTAAAATTGGATGGGGTAAGCCCTTCTACCACAGTTTGGAGCAGCAAACTATTGAAAGCTGGGGATGCCTGGCTCAAATTCCCCAGAGCCTGCTGCCAGCCCAGTGTGGTGCATTAGTTTGACAACTCATGGAAGGGGGAAACTGGATATTCTTAGGTCCTAGCAAGTGCCTGCTAGATGCCTGCAATCCTGGGCTGGGCATCCAGGAGGCTGTAAGGGTCCTCATTCCCCAGTATTCTCATACCCAAGGTAGCACCCCTTCAAGGTGACTGTATGCCTGGCCTCAACTCTCTTTTCCTCCCTGAAACCCTGTTTAGTATGAGTTGCATTTTAGTCTCTGGCTCGCTAGAAGCATCCTCAAGAAATGAGAGATGAAATATAAACTGCCGTTGTGGTTATTCCAGATGAGTTAAATGCTCTTATGTTTGCATTTTAAACAAACATTGCGGACTATAAATCTGAATGAAAAAAATCATGCTAACATTTTTCTTTCTTTACTTAGAATGATGTTAAATAACAAAAACACCATGATAAATTAAAAGAGAGACCACTGAAGAAAGGAAAAAGCTTTATTTCAGGATCTTGGCCTGAATCTTACTCTCTGTCATATTTGGCTGATAGATTGTACAGATGTATGTGGTTGGCTGATATGTGTAACACTGGGTAGGAGTGGAGATCTGGCAAGAGTTTCAATAAGAAGTCAACTGAAAAATATAGACTGGATTACTTTGGGTTGTTATAAATTTCCTTTATACTGTTATAAACAGTAGTGAGGACAAAAATATTGTGCAGGAAGTATGGATTACAGACTTCGTATTGTCCTTTTCATCTCTAAATTTTATCATTTTAGAACAGAAAGGCTGTTGTTGGCATAAGAAAAATTATCTCTGATGTGTTCTTCACTATTATGAACTATCACTGAAACTTGCCTTCAAAATCTATGAAGATTATAATAGTTCATTCATTTTAGTTGAAGAAACTTGATAGAGCTCCTTACACTTTTTTTCTGACACAATTTGCTGGTAGCTTAGAGAGAATGGAGTGTTATACAACATGAACAGATGAAGGAAGTGAAGAGAAAAATTAAAAAGAATTCCCTGATTTGAGCCAATCACTCATCATACCAGTATTTTTAGTGTTAATACTTAGTGTCCATATTGAGAGTAGCTTGTGAGCTTTGGTAATTCATTTAGTAACTCTGAACCTGTTTCATTACCTTTAATATGGTGATAATAATGCTTCAATTTGTGATAAAATGCAATTGCATATAGAAAATCCCCAGAACTGCATACCAAATAAAATTTAATTCCCTTTCTGTTTAAAATACCTTAGTTTAATAACAACTTCATAATGCACTACCCACATGACAAAAGCAATGAACCTCTTGTAAAAACAAATTATTATAAAACCAATTTCAAGAGAGTAATATATATGAAAAGTAAGGAACTAATTAATTGATTAATTAATGTAATTCCCTTTTGCATTTTCCTTGAAGTCTTGAATCAGCCTAATGGGTATAAGGGCTGAGTTTTCAATTATCCACCAAGAAGGGCTTAGGCAAATGATTCTAATTATTTAGCTCAATATTTATTTAGATATATTATAGATAGCACCTGACATTACTTGATGATATACTGTTCATACTTATATTGCCACAGTCATCTAGGTGGGTTCCCTTTACCTTCTCTAATTGTTCTTGCCTCTAAGTGAAACAAAACAAGACAGATAAAAAACCCCTTACTTTTTTTTTTTTTTTTTTTTTTTGGTTAGGGCTCATGTCAATGACTTGATGATTCAGAAAACTATATTCAGGCTGAAATTGGTGAAGGCTATTGGGTATGTTCATAAATTATAAAACCATATGGTTTAATTCAATGCAGCTGGTTCTTCCCCTTTCCAGTAATGACTGCTTGAATAAATGCTTGTTGATTCAATTTATTGAGGTGTTTCTTTACTTTCAAATTCTTTCTACCCTCACAACCACTTACCTTGTGCAGTAACCTACCATATGGTCTCACTCTCTCTAATTTATTTGTGATTCAAACTACATTTTTTCTACTCTCTTGCTAGAGTCAACTACCTAAGATAAGGAATCGAAATCACTGGACATTTGAAGAGAAATAGAAAGCATTTTTCCAGAGTTTGGAGTCAACCAAAATTTAAGATAGTACAGAGGCTAGGGAAAGTACAAAAGCCAACTTTAATACTCATACAATTTATTCTAAAATATAGTGTTAGATATGCAGCCAAGTGTGTTTATTAACACCCACTACCCAAGTCTATCCCCTAGGTTAGCTCACTTAAATAATATTTTGGAATTATAGCTGCTGATACTTAAGGAAAATTGGGGATTTTAAGGGGTTGGTGAATAGAGAATATCTCCAGAGTTAATAGACTAGCTGTATTAATGCACTCAGGTCAAACCTAGGAAATCAAATCTTTTTTCCCTTGCAGCAATATGTCAGCTTTCTCTACACCCTTAAAAATTCCTAGTAAAAAGATATCTCTGTGAAGCAGTTTATATCACTTCTGTCTAGAATTTTCCCATGATTGCTTAAAACATCATTTCAAACTCTTTCCAGCCCTCAAATTCTTTCCACAGCATAGCATTTCATGAAGTGGTTCAACTTCACCTATTTCTCTTGACCTTAGTTGTTATACTTCAATTAAAATCACATTCTTCCAAATAAAACTCCTTTAACATATGCATATGTCTCCATATCTGTTCCCCTCCCATGGCCTGAATCTGCAAAGCCATTTCCTTGGAATATTTTGCTTATCAAATTGTATTCTTTTTTCTCAATTTAGATGAGATATTGACTCACTGTTTGATTTTTACAATCAAAATTCTGAGTTATCTACCAATTAGGTGATAAAAATATATATCAGGCTTCACATATCACAATTAAAAATCAAGTTTGAAGCTCTATCATATAGATTTTTGGTTTCAGGAAAGGGGTTAACTCAATTAGAAAGATCCGAAGGGAGTATTTTGTTTTTGGAGAATATTGGTTTAGACTTTTCTGGAAAAAAATCCACTGATATTCAGAGAACCAATAATGAGTGTTAGGGTATTTTAGACTTTATGGTTCTCATAAAATTATGATACATGCCACAATTTTCATGATATATAATACAATTTGTCTTTAAAAAGGCAAAAAAAAAAAAAAAAAAAAAAAACTGACAAAGCTGACCTCAAGGAAGAGAAAACCATAGGCAAGAAAAAATAAAAATGGTCATTATTTTGGAGTCTTGAAGTATTATTTACTGATTTTAGAAAATGAACTTGATATTGCAAGGTTGAATGAAATAAAGTATGATACATGATGGGCAAGAGCAGCTGGCCAACAGAATGGGTTCCTCTCTGGTCACCAATGTCTTGATGGATATATCATGATTTAGAGTCTAATCCTAAGGTCTGAAAAGCTCAAAAGAAGATGAGGTCCACACATTCAGTTTTCCATTTTTTACACCAACCAGAGACACTAAGGCTGATGGAGAATATACAGAAATAAAAAGCATAATCTTGTATGCTTTGTATATGTTCTTTTGAAATTGTCTGGGGGACAGAGGCTTCCCTACTAAAAATCACACCAAACACAATAGAATGGAGTGTATTAGGAATTTCCAAATGCTTCAATCAAATTTAAGCCGTCTCTTGCTTTGGTGATGAAATATACTAATTCTGTCATTGTGTTTGAATTTACTTGTTTCATTTTTTAGAAGAATACTTCTCCCATCTCTATATGACGCACTGGATATGGGCAAGGGGTGTGTGTGTGTGTGTGTGTGTGTGTAATTTAACTTTTTGCTATAATTCTGATTGTAGCACTAGGCACTACCAAGGAAAGACCGTCTATGTGTATGTATCCTCCCAATATATACCTACTGTACCTATAAATTATGACTAGAATATTTTTTAATGGAAATTAGGGTTTATGCTCAAACATGAACCTTTAGAGACCAAGTACTATTAAAAATTTGTATTTAAATATGAAAAAGCTTGGAATGAAAAATTTTTATGGTATAATTTCTCCAGAAAATCAATTCCTCAGAACCTAATTTGTAAGAACATTATTTTTCTAGAATATGACATAACTGATATGCTCTAATTATTTAGAATTTTTTTTCATGCATTTGTATATAGAAATGTTAAATAAACATGGAAAAAGAGCAAATACCATTGGTCTTGACATCCACTATCCCTGTGTTTTTTTTGTTTGGTTTGGTTTGGTTTTTGAAACAGGATCTCACTTTGTTGCCCAAGCTAGAGTTCAGTGGCACGATCACAGTTTACTGCAGCCTCAACCTCGCAGACTCAAGGGATCCTTGCACCCCAGCCTCCTGAGTAGCTGAGACTACAGGTGTTGCCATCATGCCCAGTTAATTTTTTAATGTTTTTTGTTTTTGTTTTTGTTCGTTTGTTTGTTTTGTAGAGACAGGTTGCCCAGGTTAGTCTTGAATTCCTAGGCTCAAGCTATTCTCCTGCTTTGGGCTTCTAAAGTTCTGGGATTACATGCATAAGCCACCACGTCTGGACTCTGTGTTTGAATTATATTAGTTAATTGAAGGAACTGGATATTAAGCAGATTTTATATCTTTATAAGAAAAAAACAGAACACTTTTATAATAGTTTTTCACTATAGGAATAAACAAAAATTTTCCTTTATGCAGGGATTTTTCTAATATATGTGATTATCTTGTCTATTTTTTCCAGTTCTACAATTTAAAAATGTATAGGATAGTTACTGTAGATATTTCCATGTGACTTTAACTGGAAGTTCTGAAATATCATTTAAAGAATACAGTATATTTATTAAATTTTTATTTTTAATCTAATTGTGAAAAATTAATTATAATTATTCATCATTGATACGTTCTCCTTTTTTAAATTTATATAAGAAGGCCTAGAGATGGGGGACAGTTACAGTAATATACACAGTTATAGGTTCTCTTTTGATATTTTATGAATAACTTCATTCACATTTCTATGAAATACATTTCTCTGCTCCTTGAAAAGTCATAATAGTACATATGACTTGAACTTGGGAGAAATTTTGTTGATCATGGGCTCCACTCTTTTAGAATGTTTCAAAGTTGGCCACTTTGTTTTAAAGTTGTTTTCTAAGACCTTCTTATTACACATATATTTTAAAATTTAACCTTATTGACATTATAGATTTTTAGAATTTAAAATCTTTATTACTTTTCTGCAGTAAGAAATTAAAAGAAACAACAAAATCTTAGAGTGTGAGACTGGTTAAGAAAACTTTTTGAACTTTGCTTTAGTGGACTAATCTGCAGCTATTTCAAATAATGAAATTAATGTACATGCATTAACATGGAAAATTATCTACCATGTATTGCTATGTGAAAATAACGTTATAAAATACTATATGTGGAATATTATAGAATACCATATGTGGGATATATGGAATACCGTGTGTGTGTGTGTGTGTGTGTGTTTGAGAATATATGGGTCTATAAAAATACACACCCAGGGCTGGGTGCAGTGGCTCATGCCTGTAATCCCAGCACTCTGGGAGGCTGAGGTGGGCGAATCACGAGGTCAGGAGTTCGATACTAGCCTGGCCAACATGGTGAAACCCCGTCTCTACTAAAAATACAAAAATTAGTCAGGCATGGTCGTGGGTGTCTATAATCCCAGCTGCTTGGGAGGCTCAAGCAGGGGAATTGCTTGAGCCTGGGAGACAGAGGCTGCAGTGTGCTGAGATCAAGCCAAGCCCTCTGCACTCTAGCCTGGGTGACAGAGGGAGACTCTGTCTCAAAAAAAAAAATAAATAAATAAATAATAATAATAATACACACCGAGATGTGAATTGTGCATACCTTTGTGTAGTGAAATGTGGGAACAGGATAGAAATCGGAGGGCTTATACTTTTTACTATGTAACATATGCCTTTTTAAAAATCAGGCTATGAATCATTTCTATAATTAGAATTTTAATTTGAAACTTATTAACTTTTATATGCCATATGGGTTTCTGGCCACTATTCATTAAATTCAAGTTCTCTCAGGGATTTACAGTTTAGTGGTAGAAAACCATAAACTGAGGTCAACTGTCCATCAAGTGATAGCTGAATCTGAGGCCTTCAACTTTACCTTCTGAAGTATGCGGGGATTTCTGCGGCATTTCCACATGATAGTATAAAATGTCAGCTCCTGAACTTTCTAGTGATGGATGAAAATTATTTGATGGCAGCAACTTGGCATTAAATATCTAGCTTATATTCAGAATGGCCACCATCTGTATTTTTACACTTCTAATGAACTATTTTCCCTCTACTATACTGTAAGAATATTCTTTTGCACCTGCTAGAGGCTGTTTCTTGCAAAATTAGGCACTTGCCCATGAAAATGTATAATTGAGCATGAAATTAGTTACTTATTTTCTATGTAGATAGGTGACTACATAATTAAATGTTGGCACTTTGCTGATAAAAAAGTTATGCTTAAAGAAAAAGTTATCAGTGTAGACTCTGAAGGGGTATTTGGTTGAAAAGTAGCATTTTCTAACCTTTTGGAATTACTTTTTTTCTCAGTATATTTTTTTCTGTAGTATTAAAACCAGAATCATGCACCAGGCTGAATACTTTCACCGTGAATACTTCTTAATCATTAATGTGCCATTGTTACAACAGCTTCCACCACTCTGGCTTTTTTTCCACTCCACTTTCTATTCCATGGTTACCATGACTTTTTCTGATTACTTCATGATACTTGGAACCGTGTTTTTGGCTATAATAAAGCAGGGGGTTAGTGCTATAAAACTGTTGAGATAAAACCTTTGGCTGGTTCCACTGGACCCCCTTCCATAGGTGGGTTTGACATTATGCTTGAGCAGGAAAAGAGGCTCTAATGCACTCCACCTGACTCATTTCAGACAAGCCTTGGTTTGTGTCATTTGGGGCACATGACCTTGTGTGTAGAGGGTGTTCCCTATCTCCAGGTTTCCTCCCCTTTCAAGTCATAAACAGCAGATCTTGCCAACCACACTTACAAGTCTACATTTATTGCAAATTCTTCAAATGGATGGCATGCTTCTTGAGAGCAGGAATACATTCTGTGCTGTTTATAATAAATGTGCCATTTATAGTATTAAATGTATAATATTAAACATATAATATTAAATGAAGATGAACAATATTATAGGATAGTTATTAAGAATAAAATGAATAGGAACACAGTTTTTTCCATTTTCCTTGGCTCAGCCATTTATTATCTTCTAAATTTTAGCCAAAGCTGAATGCATCTCAAAATGAAATAATAATGTGTGCACATATCAAAAATAATGTTGTGATATTTGAAAACACACATAAAGCCCCGAGAAAAATCCTGGGAAAAAAAACCTTATAAGAACTGAATATATTTAGGTATTACTAGGCATTATGACTGGTGGTAAACACAGTAAAACTTTTGAACTAACTAAATTGACTCAAAATATATTTTCTTCATTTGACTGCTAATATCCAGTATTATACAAAGATAGTCACTATAGTGTTTAAGGAATACATGTTAGCAATTTTGAAGTTATACTTTTGTTTTTAAAGTGAACCAATTTGGGATAGTTTCTTAAACTTTTCTTAATTCAAATGCCCATAACTAGCCCTAACTTTGTCAATGACTTGAGAAAATTATTTTCTATATATACTCAAATCAATTATTTGAAGGAAATGTACCAACCTACACAGAAGCAACAGATGAAAATTATTCCTAATTATTGGGTTTTTAAGTAAAATGCCTAGCTGTACTAGGGCCAGACTTTTAAATAGCCAAGTACCTAAGCATTCTAAATCTAATTATTTTTACTGTCCTTAAAACCTAATTACACCAAATGATTTAAGGCTATTTACCTTAAATATTGATCTGCTATGGCTTATTTCATTTTATAACAATATTCTCTAAATATCTTCTAAGTGTTAGAAAAATCTATGTCTTAAAACACAAAACGGTAACATCATTTTTATTATTGCCTGATTTTAAAATTGTAGATTTCAGCCATTTTAATTTAACTATACAACTATTACTGACTTTCTTGCTATCTAATGCCAAGTGTAAATTGGAATTGGAAATGTGTGTATAATTAAGCAAGCACAAATGTGCCTTTCAAATAAAATAGGAAAAGTCCATGCAGTTGCTGCCTAGTATTTTCAAAAAGTATGAAAAAAAATTACAAGGATAAAATTTACAACTGCAACTAATTTTATACCACTGTTGTTGAAATAATTGATGTGTAAACATTGTGATTCTACTGTTGCCGTGTCTTCACTCTCGGGTGAGTGACATTTTTTTTGTTGTTGTTGTTTTTTTGAGATGGAGTCTTGCTTTGTCACCCAGGCTGGAATGCAGTGGTGCGATCTCGGCTCACTGCAAGCTCCGCCTCCCGGGTTCACGCCATTCTCCTGCCTCAGCCTCCGAGTAGCTGGGACTACAGGCGCCGCCACCACGCCCGGCTAATTTTTTGTATTTTTAGTAGAGACGGGGTTTCACCGTGTTAGCCAGGATGGTCTTGATCTCCAGACCTCGTGATCCACCCGCCTCGGCCTCCCAAAGTGCTGGGATTACAGGCGTGAGCCACGGCGCCCGGCAAGTGACATTTTTAAAGACCAAATACACTATGTAAAAAAAAGTAAATAAATTTAATGTATAGTTATATGTTCTTTGATTATAAAACTCCTACTTTATTAACTTTATCTTCATGTTTTAAGTGAAAACTGTCCTTTGAATTCTTCTTCTGAAACAGGAGACTTCATTTGCCTAAAATTTAAAACAAAACTCCAAGTGGTAAAAATCGGAAAAAAAAAAAAAAAAAAGTCTATTTGTCTTCTAACATATGAGTGTGTGTGTGTGTGTGTGTATGTATATCACTGTCATTCTACACAAGGAATTACTTTCTGATACTTGGTTTGTTTATACATGAGTCTGTTGTTTTAAGATTTAAAATGATGTAAAATTTATTCTTTGAATAGTTCCTTGTCTAAAAGTGTACTGTCATGCATACTAAAATAAAGATAAAATTTATGTAAACATAAAGTAAGATTGGTTTGGTCAATTAGTATATAAATAGAAAATATCTTTGATTTGTTAGAACAATTGGGATTTTGAAATACATGAAAAAATGAAGTTACTAAATCATAAAGTACAAATTCAAACTATTAGAGAGATTGAACTATACTTTAAAAATACGGAGGTGACATTTTTGATGTTTTAAGATTATTAGGATATGTATATATGAACATCAAGAACATTATGATATATATTCCTTTAAATTACAAAATGATCCTATAAAAATTAATGTTTAAAATGAATTCTAACATAAAGTTATAGATGATTCTCTATTAATTTTAGAAAAATGCTTGATTGCAAACTGTGAATCTCAGTACATTGGACTTTAAAGCAAATTGATTTTTAGAGTTAACTCATGCATGTTTATCAGGCCACAATCAAGATATTGTGCCTTCTTACATGAAGCGTATACATGTAGAAGTTTACCACAGATAGGAAGACAAATAGTTCACCTATAGGTACAGAAGGAAAATCAAAGTATGTGTTTGGCTCTATACCTCAGAATTATAAGGTCTCAGTCATTATCAAATGCTATCTTTGAAGGTTATAGCAACATCTTCTTTACTCTTTCTCAGCAATAAATTTTTCTGTATTAACTCCATTTGTGGGCAAGCAAAACAGTTTAGCATGAAAGAATAAAACTTCCAGCTAATATCACCAGTTTTGTCTGAAAGCATACTATGTACACACATCTTTTTAAAAAATATATTATTAATATTATTTCTGATGAGCAAATCATAATTATCTACCTTTATGGAGAACAGTGTGATGTTTTGATATCTATATACAGTAAAGAGAGATTAAATCAGGCAAAATAACATATTCATCACCTCCTTACCTAGAATCTTTTTATGATGAGACATTTGAAATGTATTTTGAAATAGACATCGTTATTGACTATGTCACCCTGCTGTGCATAGTGGATGTACTACTAATTTACATTCCCACTAACAATGTACAAGAGCTCTGTTTTCTTCGTATCCTCTCTATATTTGTTATCATTAATCGTTTTGATAGTGGCCCCTCTAACAGGTGCGAAGTTACAGCAAATTGTGAGTTTGATTTTCATTTCCCTAATGATTAATGATGCTGAGCATTTTTTCATGTACCTATTGACCATTGTATGTCTTTTTTTGAGAAACGTCTATTCCGGTCCTTTGCCCATTTATGCATGTATTCATTTTTTAGGACAGAAATGTGGGGTTTTGTTTTGTCTTAGTCGGACAGACCTAGGGTCCTGTTCGTACCCTCAAAGCTAAAAGCACAGTGAGTACAACACAAAATATGTGTACAGTGGAAAAGGACAAACAGGTTGACTAAAGAAAAATTTAGACTGTTTTAATCCAAAAGAAAAAGTCTTGAGTGGCCAAAATACAACGTATGTCCTCACATTTCATTTCTTAACTCATAAATATTTACATAAGTCCATCATCCCATATATTTATTCTTCAAAAAGGTGGCCATATACACCATTTGATTATCTCACACAAAAAATAAAAATAAAATATTTCACTTTTTACCCAAGGAGGTATCCAAATTCTCAACCTAGATACCAGGGTGACGGATACACTTTTCTGTCATGACTGACTTCTCACGATTGGCCAACTCAGTGCTAAATAAGTAATTAAATAAAAAGTAATCCAATATGTTTCATATGCTACTTTTATACTAAATGTAGTAACATAAAACACACTGAATGTTTAGTCAAGAGGAATGTGTTCATGTCCTAGCATTGCTGCAGGGTTACTACCACAAACTGGGTGGTTTAAAACATTCCCAGTTCTGGAAAATTAAAAAAAAAAATGGACAAGGTCACGCTGTCTATTCTAGTTTCAGGTTGTCAAGAGCAATCCTAGGCTTTCAGTGGCACAACTCCACTATCTGCCTTCATCCCACATGAGTGACTTACCTCTGTGTATCTGTGTCTTCACATAGCAATCTCTCTGTGTTACCTGTTTCTCTGTGTTCCTTCTCTTCTTACAAGAAATCTAGTTATATTGAATTAAGGGTCAACTCCACTCTCAAATGACTGTATTAACTAGATTATACATGAAAAGATCCTGTTTTCAGATAAGGGGATATGCACAAGCATTTCATATATCTTTCAGGGGAACAGAATTCAATTCACTACAGGAAGAAAGTTAATTCATTCACCACCCCCATCATTAGTGTATAATGATCTATGATGATAAAAGAGAAGCAACTTGTAAATATTTGAAAACAGTAGATATTATATTCAAATGAAGGTTTTCAATTTTACACAGAAATTGAAAAGACCAAGTTAAAAAAAAATAAAAACTTATTATAAGACTTTAGAACCTGTTTTTTTTAGAGGCTTTTGAACTAGAATGTATTTGGTCTTTGGAGAGAGTTATTCCAGTGTAAATTCATAATTAACAACTATATGCAATCCTAATCCTTCCTGCTCAACTGAAGTTTTATGGCGTAGTTTTTCAAGGTGATTACTCAAAGCTCTGTGAAACGTATTCAATTGATACATAATTATCAGAGAAATCAAAGGACGAGTGATTGGCTGGCTATTGTTGGAGCAAAGGGGAAGTTGCTGCTTCACTGCAACTTGTCAACCCTTTTCCCATTTGCTCAGAAAATTCTCACCAGCAGTGCTTGTGGCTGCAGTGTTTACCCCCAGATAACTTTGCCACAAAATGTCATGCTTTTATTATTTTCACATGACTCTAGTATATCGACTTTAGAAACAAACGATATTCTATTTATAACATTCTGTTTTTAGCAGTGGTATTTCTATTTACAAAACATAATAATTCTCAATCGCTAAAAATGTGAAATCCTGGAAAACATAGCATTCCTATGTGTGATGTAAACATCCTTCTCAACGGATGATCAGTTGTTAGCTGAAGGTTCATTTGATGAATCTGATTTTTTCCAAAATAGATGATTCTGATGATTCAGATGATTCTGTTGTTAGTTATGTTTAGAAATAACCCCAAGAAGAGTTTTTATATTTTATTTTCACATTGCAAATAAGTCAGATTTACTTCAGCCTCAAAGTGGGGAGTGTGTGTGTGTGTGTGTGTGTGTGTGTGTTGCTCTGTCACCCAGGCTGGAGTGCAGTGGTGCTATCTCAACTCACTGCAATCTCCACACCCTAGGTTCAAGTGATTATCCCACCTCAACCTCCCAAGTAGCTGGGATTACAGGCCACACCACAACTCCCAACTAATTTTTGTATGTTTGGTAGAGTCAGGGTTTTACCACATTGGCCAGCCTGGTCTCAAACTCCTGACCTCAAATAATCCGCCTTCCTTGGCCTCCCAAAGTGCTGGAGTTACAGGTGTGAACCACTGTGCCAAAGTGTGTATTTATGTAAAATTAAGTGAACGTTTGGAGGGAGCTACACTCTTTCTGTCTTAAACAGGGGAAAAGAATGCAATAGTGTTTTCATAGATAAAAGATGTGCTCTCAGAAGAGACAGAATTGATATAGACCTGTAATAGTTTTCTCCAAGAGCGACCCTGAAATGAAAAATGAAGCTAAACAGGTATCAACGGAATCCTTGCAGTGGAAGAAGAGTTTGGGATGACCTGAAATACAGATTAATTAAGGATTAATTTAGAGACTAATTCCTTAGAAGGTTAAAGATCAAGAACCATGAGGGAGTTCCCAAAGAAACCATGAAAGTGTTCTCAAGGGAAAAATAATCATTAAATATCCAGAGAGCAATGGTAAAACCAACTTTGCACAAGAATGATGGCGTCGATAATTTCTTACCCACCTCCACCCTTACCTCCAACTCCCAGATGCATCCTAAACTGCAGTGAGCAAGGCAGGCTTACCATTTATATTTAGCCTGAGCTAAGGGAGCCTAAAAAGAAAAGTTGAAAGGGAGCCTAAAAAGAAAAGTTAAAAATTTTGATTTCTACGTCAAACTGGGTTTTGTTGGATTTTGAGATATTATACAAACAGCCAGAAAATGGAGTGGGCTTTTCTGAGTTCACATCTAGGTTCAAAAGAAGAGACGGTCCCACTAGGGAAAATAAAAATAAAGGTACGTAGGTCCTCAGGAATTTTACTTGCTTAATAGAATGGTTTTTATGACATATATTAAATTCTATAGAACCAAGATAGCCCAAATTCCCTGTTCTAGTTTTGTGGATAGTCATCTGGGGTAATATCCATGGCCATTAAGTAGCTTTCAAAAATTCAGCTCTTTTGCAAGCTACTTCATACTGTCTAGTGTGAAACTAAAGATCACCTTACTGTGGTCAGACTTAAAGAGTCTCTTGGCTTTGTAATGATGTTAAACTTTAGAAGTCTTTTATTGCTTTTATCTTATTTTCTCAAATTGATTAATCCATGTGTGGTACCTATTCCATTGAACTGAGAATATAAAATATTAAATAAAACACATTGTAAGTAGGATAGTTAATTTGCACATCACCAATAAAATAAATTGTTTACACACAAAGGCAAATACTTTTGAATCAATTTATTAACTATCTCTTTGAAAATGAAACATCCCCCCAAAAAACCCATCTCTTACTTGAGATGTGGCTCTGATTTAACTTGAATAGAGGTAACATCTCAAACACTCAATAAGGCTTATCACAACTTTATTAAATTCTACTGAAAGGATTCTGACACATACTTAGGCAGGAAACATGAACAGTCAGAGCCTTTATTAAAAATTTAAATGTACATTAAAAAATTTTAAAGGAAAACTTGTCCTTCAAGACTCATTAATTCTCTTTGTATTAAGAGACCATAATTTAAGTTTAAACTATATAAATCATTTATTTATGGTGGCATTATAATACCACAGCATAATCATATCAAAATTAATGAAGAAATTCACATGAGTTTACATATGTGAGGCAGTGAAGATAGGTAGCTATGAATTCATATGCCTTTCTATTTCAGAGCCCTAAAAGAAGACTGATTTTTTCCTATTAACTTTTTAATTAATCAGATTCAATCTGACCACATATATATATATATATAAATGATATTTTATATATATGTGAATGATATAAATTTGTTTCTTCTGGTGAAAAAGTATTTTAGGTAAGAAGAGTATGGCCATATGAAAGAATAGACATAGAGTATCTATCTTTGTCAACAGTGAGATGAAACATTCACTTTGCTGAAATGATTGAAGTTCCATTCTGCATGGTTGGGAAAAGACCAGGGCCACAATAGGGGTAATTTGATTCTCCTGCTAGCAAGGACAGCGAATAAACTGCAATGTACTACTGCTTCTGCTGTTGTGGCAGACATTTTCATCCACCTAACTTCTAAAATTTCAACAAAATTCACATTTCAAAAGACCTACAGAAAAATGGAGTGCATCTTCAGGACTCTTTGATCCTTATCTTTACTTTTTCTCATTTGCCTTCTGACTTTGGAGATTAGACGTCTGTGGTTTTGAGTGGTCAGTGACATAACATGGAGATCAGGGCAGAGTTCAAATTACCTTACTGATTGATTGTGGTATTGTAATACTCTATGATTGTAATGTAAAAAGATTTCTCATGGGAAATTAATACCTTTTTTAAACAGAGAGACACTTTGGAAAATGAATTTGTAAATCATGTAATTGTTCCCACTTTATCTTTTGAATAGGATAGAAATGTCCATTTACAAGTAAGTAAAGAAATCTAAAATTTATTTTAGCAGATATTAAACTTTCAATAAGGTAATAAAAGATATCTTTTTGTGCCATTGACTTTCTATGGGTTTGAAAATATTAAAAAGTCCCTATACACCATAAAGTGTGTTATTAGACTGTGTGTTGTTCAGAGACAGAACAAAATAACTATTGTACATTACAAAATGCTTACAATAGGTATGTATTTACTTATTCTTAGATTATCCCATATTTATATGCAGTTGAAAAATACATAATATGGGGATATAAATATACTACATTCAACAAGAGGTATATCAGTTCAAAGAAATAAAACAAGACCTGTGTTTTAGGCTTAAGCTAATTCAAAAAATGTATTTTGGTGCTTATGTGAGCCCAGAAGTAATTAGTTTAAGTTCCTCTGACATCTAATATATTCAAGGCAAATGAAATACTGGAAAAATGCCTCTGAATTATTATGCAGTGTGGTAAACTGGGTAGTGCTGATAACAAACATGTATTTTTCCAAATAAATATAAAATTCAAAGATAGGTAGAAATTTGGTCTATTAGTGTTTCAATGAAAAAATTCTGAATTATCTGCCTGAATCCTATATATAATCATAGAATTATGTATTACTATAACACATACATGTATACAATAAGTCCTCACTTAATACCTTTGATAGGTTATCAGATACTGAAACTTTAAATGAAATGGCATATAACAAAACCAACCTTTTCTTTCTCATCAGCATGGTAACAAAAGGACATTGAATAAAACAATGTTATGTGAGGACCTGCTATATGTCATTTTTCTTAAAGTTACAATTTTCAGGTACCTATTTGTGACATTTAGTGAGAACTTACTGCAGTATATAAATAAATACACATGTAGATAAAAAGTACAGACATCAGAAACAAAGAAAAATATGATAAAATAATTTTAAAAATTCATCTCCCAGAAACAGCTATACTAAATATTTCTGTTATATGTCCTTTCACTTCAGAGGAAGAAAATACAACTGAAACAGCAAAGACTGTGTTCTCTTTATGTGGTACAAAACTGGAAGTGATATACAGTCACAGATTGATAATATCTCCATATTAGATGGGACAATGATTAAACATTAATTTGTATAAAATTAAGATTATGAAAATTCAAGGAAAGTTCAGTTCAATTTTCCATTCTTTAATGAACTCATCTTCAAAATCTTTGAAGACATTCATATTATCTTTAAATATTTATGGTGCAGAGCAACTCACAACTTTGAGGTAAGGCATGCTATTTCTGTGAACACAATTCATTAATGTGTTTCATCATTAAACTCCTTTTCAGTCATTTTACCATTTATTCTACTCTGGTTTCTGGTGTGTCACAAATAAATTCCACTTTCACACCAGAATTAAGATATATATAGCTCAAAGCCTTATAGGTGCTTTTTCTTGTCTTCAAATTGTATAAACCAAAGGCATAAAATTATTTTTTACCAGACTCATTTAAATAGGTATGGCTCATTTGAAAGAAAGGTTGAGCAAATTCCCAGTGGCTCAGTTTAAAAATTGAAGAACTAAGATTTTAAATCAAGGCAACCTGGTTCTTAGTTCCATTCTTTTTAAAGCCAAATGACCAGTGGAAATCTATTTAATCTCTGTGACTTAATCTTCATATGCAGCATAAGGATAATAATACTATATAACATATAGGGTTATTATAAAAATTACGTCACTTATAACATGTAGTATGTAGCACAGTATTTTGGTATAATGAATATTCACAAATTCTATCCATTGTTTTCATTATTATTATTTTTTTTTTGCAAATACAAATAAGAGAAGAAATAGTCAACTTCAGTCTGTCAGTAAACTTCCAAGAAATTAATTGAAAACATATTTTTAAGAAACCTGATGAGCAAATAATTTCAATTTCATGAGAAAATGAAGTGGGTTAGATTTAGAATAAAAAGTTTTCACCTTTTGTTTGGGGAGGTGGAGAAGCTTTGTTCCACAGCATCATCCAGGACCCCAATTTTTCTTCCCTAATATTCCTCCTCCTCTAAAATACTGTGCTTATCTAGATAGTCAGAACTGGCTCTCCTGATTCATTTTCCAGCCTGCATGAAGGAAAAAGAGATAATGCCCTGGGCAAGCAATTTCATTTTGATTAAGTAAGTTGAACATTCCCCATACATGTTCTGCTCATTTTTCATTGGCAAGATTTTCATAAGGCCACACCCACCTGCCAGAGTAGCTGAGAAGTATGGTGCCCATTGGCGACAGGAGATGAAAAGAATCAATTTGAGGAGGGGAGAGAACTACCATTGGGCCAAATTTCCTCATCTGAAAAACAGACTAAAATAATAGCCATCCTTTATTGCATGTCTACTCTCCTGCCCCTATTATGGTTCCAGTTGCTTTGTGTGTGCTATCTCTAATCCTCACAACAACGTGGCAAGAGAGACATCCTTCCATTACTGATAAAAATTTGAAATTCAGTAAGTTAATTTGCCAGTGCTCACAGATTTAGTGGCAAATGACACTGACAGTCTCAGTGTTAAGTAAGAGTAATGTTAAACGAAACAAGCCCAAGGCATTTGGTTACCCTGAATGTCAATCATACATCCATCAAGAGGAGGTTGGAGCTGAGTGCCTTAAATATATCACATTTATCCAATATATATTTATTAACTGATATAAACAATGATGAATGCTATCAACTGTGATGAATATATATAGACTCTGCACTCAGTTGGCTAACATTAGGATGTTTAACAAATAGGTTATTTGTATATTTGATTCACTTACATTTTATATTATTTGCTCTCATAGCTCAGAACACTAACTTATATCCAGCTGTAACTCCCTGGCCTTTCCAGGCTAAGCTTTGAAATCAATACCAAATTTTGGATCCAATATTTGGGCTGAAGAAAATATTCATTCCCAAATACCAATTATCACTGATTTTGTATGTCAATCTGTACTAAATCGCAAAGTCTTTGGAGATTTCTTCCAGGTGATAGCCATCTCTTATTAAGACTGCTTCATTTATTAGTCATTGAGCACAGGCCTCGGCCTAATTGCTTTTCACAGATGCAGAAAAATTTTTGAATGTGTAAAAAAAAAAAAAAAAAAGCATTGGTTCATAACAGGAAAATGTTGCAAAATTAAACTATATGAATATATAATTGTATATTTACCAAAAAATTTATATTTATCAGACTATTGAACCACAAACCAAATCTTATGTCGTTACACATAAATATCGTTTCATGTGGAATATGAGTGAATTTCTATATGTTTAATATGATATGAGGTGGAGAGCTGCAAAAATTAGTAAATAAGACCTAGGAAAATCTTAATTATACTCTTACCACCTCCTGCTACTGGCAAAAGAAGAATCTTCTTTAAGTTCATAAGACAGTGATGGACACAATCAATTAAGTTCCTGATGTTCAGGAAATTCTAGTCAGTTCTATGTTAGTGCTGTGCTTAAAGGAGAATAATATGTGACATCTAAATTATCCTGAGCCATCAATAAAAATAATTATTATTATTTTAGGACCAAGTAGCCTTGAGTGACTCTTCTATTACTGAGGCATTGTAAGAATTATTTCATTAAGTCATTTCTCATCCATAAAAGGAAAGTCAATATAATAGTATGGATGGAAAGGCAATGAACTGACCCTTCAAGTAACTTAAGGTCTCAGTTTGCTCCTCTGTGAAATAAGAAAATTAAATTATATCAAGATATCTTACCTTGGTGTCTAAAACCTATAAATGAGCTCCAAGAAATTCATGAATATCATGAAATTTTATGTTTGTGTGCACTCTACTTTTTATAGAAAGTATCCTTAGTTTGTGAAACATTATTAATAGAGATGCAAAGAATGCAAGAAGTAGATAAGTGGCTTTGTAAATGTGTCATTGTGTATGAGTCATTATACATAAGATTCATTCAATAGTATATATTTAGTGATGATCATGTTCAAGGCAAAATGCCCATCTGTTTTGTATCTATGAATAAAGATATCGAGGAAGGGCCAGTGCAATATAACATCTTAATGTTTGTTTTTTTAGCGTTCCCTTTCTGAGTTATCTAATCCCTTCTATTTTCAGCAATAGAGTCATAGCTGAACCTAAAAAGGCATCCTGCAGGCCTGCATATGTGACTGTGCCACTGAGCATGTATTCACATTGATTGCTGTGCATGATCCAAGGAGGCTGTGATTACATGGTTTGTGTGGTTTGTGTACTGACACCTGGGGATACTTGCGAAGAAGGAGATGTAAAGTATACACTCCAGTTCTCATCAGCCTTCAGTATTGTTATGTGCACTTTTTGCATACGTGCTTATTTTCACAGTATGAGAGGATTGCAGAAAGAGTTGACAAAGATAACCTCGCAATGTAATTATGAAGAAATAGATACTGAAGCCCTTGTGCTGAGCCTTAACCAGTTCTAAGTACAGGAGATGTTGTAACATACATGTTTCCTGCCATCTAGGTAGGAACTTGACAACTAGCATTATTCAGAAGGAACACAAATACAGTTTCCGTCGTTACTCTAAATGTCAAGTGATCTATACCTATCAACTGCTAAGATATGAGGAATCCATGGTTATACATTTTGTAGTCTTTTCCCTGCCCTATATTGCCTCCTCCAAGATCTTTCCAATTCAGTGACAACTAAACTTGGTATCTGTGAATCTGATAAAAGTAGCTGATGAATCCTCAAGATAATAATTTGTTTTACCTTTCCATTTTTTTTCCATTTGGTAGATGAAACTTTTCTATCTTCAAGCTTTTCAACAAGATGCTGTAGTAACTAAGTCCAAATAGATAAGCCCAGAAGTATACTTTCTTATAAAGAAAGCAGTTTCAAGTAATTTAAGCCTGATGCTCAGAGATTAATTTCAGAAAGAAGACTTTCAGCCTTAAGGCATGTGTTTGATAAGGAAAATTCAAAAGGAGAGGTCACAGTCAATTCTGGACACATTTGAGTCTATTCCTTGCTAGGTGACAGGGATTTAAACATGAATAAGATGTACTTTTTACCTTCACAGAGCTAAATCTAACCATGAGAAAGAAAATATATATATATATATAACTAGACATAACTAGCACCTTTACCAAGCCCTGTCTTCACCAGGCAATGTCCAAATAACTAAAATAATTCTTGTGTTCCATTTCATATCCAAATTCTCATTTTCTCATGTCCTATTTTCAGCTTAACAGTATAAAAGGAGGCCAACTGAATTTACATCATAATGTTTTCTTTTCTCTTTCTTATTTTCAGATAAAATAAATACACTTCTCTGTGTCCCATTAATACTTCACATGTCCCTGTCCTGTGGTAATTACATTAATTTAGGTATCACCTCCTACTGTTCCTGCATAGGATCAGTTAGTTTTATTATGTATTTAGAGCACTGCCATTGTAGACTTCCCACAAATGTCTGATGACCGATTTAATTCATATTGAAAATCAGGGCTGACTGACAGTTATTAAATAGGCTGTTCCTCTAGTAGCCATTTGCTGCAGAAGAGCTCTCCAATAGCAATAAAAATGGTACAGAACAAAGATACCAGGGTATCTGTATGAGTCAGCTGTAGTACGCTATGGAGGGAGGGATACGCCTAGTTTTCATGAATAAAAATACAATATGAAATGAGAAAGAATTTATTAATGTAGCTTGATTTTTTTTTTCTTTTTTTTTCTTTTTGTTGAGACGAGTCTCGCTTCTCTGTCGCCCAGGCTGAGTGCAGTGGGTCTGATTCAGCTCACTGTAAGCTCCACTGGGTTTACGCATTCTCCTGCCTCAGCCCCCGAGTAGCTGGGATCACAGGCCCGCCACCTCGCCTCGCTAGTTTTTGTATTTTTTTTAGTTGAGACGGGGTTTCACTGTTAGCTTAGATGTATTCTCATCTCCTGACCTCGGATCCGCTTCTGTCTCGCCTCCCAAAGTGCTGGATTACAGGCTTGAGCCAATCACTGGCCTTTTTTTTTTTTCTTTTATAACTAATTTTGAAGATCTTTTAAGTATCCCTTGTAGTCAGAGCCATAGTAAGTTAGCCTTGTATCCCTAGGCCAGGTGTTTGAACCATCAAACCCCTAAAGTCTTTTAGTGAAACTTAATGCCCACTATCAACGAAAACAGCGTTTTAAAAAAAACAAAACAAAACAAAACCATTTATTTTATTATTATCCCATCTAGCATCTTAGATAATTCAAGTAAAAAAAATATTATACATAGTTCTCAGCACTGTTGCATATTCAACAAATCTTTCAAGCTTACTGCTGGGCTGGTTCTTGGAATGAGTCATAAGCCCTACACCAGGTAAATTTATCTATGGCAGGCAACATCACTATTGTTCTGAATCTTAGGGTCATCATCAAAAAGTATCAGAATCCATTCTGGCTTAGTATGATCAAAGTACTTTATGATGCCATTCTATAGATTTATGTTCTGTCTGCTGGTAACAGAACAAAAGTTCTAATAACAAATTGCGTGCCAGAAATTCAAGTTACACAAAGAGGAAATTGATATTGCTTCTCCATTCTCCAACGAATCTGACAGTTACCCTCTTCCTCTCTCATTCAAACTCAATATTTATGTGCAGGAAAGATTTTAAAAACTTATCACAATGTATTTTCTTCTCATCTTTCTCAAATCCCTCTTAAATAAAAAGACGATATACGAAGCAATCACATAAATATATGTTAAATGGGCATAAGTGCTGACTTAGCAAATAAAGTTTTCCTTAACCTTTTATGTACAATAGGGGCTTTTAGACTTAATTTTAGTTTTTGATTTTTTAAAAATTTGACATTTGCGGTATTTTATTATTTATTTCTGTGTGTCATTTCAAAGAATAAAAAAATTAATTTTTATTTAATAAATTTAATTACATCTCTCTATGATAAAGATAGAAAGCATGGTTACCAAAGATTCTTACCATATGAATCCATTATACGTTTTCAGAACATAAAACTCATTATGAAGTTACAGTGACTTTTTTTTCTACACCTTAAAACATTTTTCTATTTTATCTTTTGGGAGTTATTTCATTATTATTTATCAATTATTCCCAACTAAACAAAAAATACTAAAAATAAATGAAGGGTAGAATCATAAAATTTTCTGGAATAATGATGAAATACTAAAATAAATCATCATTATTATATTGTCCTTCAATTTTCTTTCATTTTTTAACTTTTGTCAGGGGTACATGTCCAGTTTGTTATAGATAGATTGAGTGTTGCAGGGGTTTAGTGTACAGATTATTTAATTACCCAGGTAATAAACATAGTATCTAATAAATAGTTTTACAATCCTCACCCTCCTCTCAATCTCCACCCTGAAATAGGCACTGGTGTCTACTGTTCCGTGCTCCATGTTTGTGTCTGTTTAGCTTCCACTTGCAAGTGACAACAGGTGGTATTTAGTTTTCCGTTCCTAAGTTAGTTCACTTAGGATAATGGCCTCCAGCTCCATCCATGTTGCTGCAAAGAACATGTTCTTGCTCTTTTTTATGGCTGTATTTCCATAGTACATATGTACCACATTTTTTTAATCCAGTCTAATGTCGATGGTGATTTAGGTTGATTCCTTGTCTTTGCTATTGTGAATAATGCATCAGTGAACATATGCATGTATGTGTCTTTATGGTAGAATGGTTTATATTCTTTTGGGTATGTATCTAATAATCAGATTGCTGGGTAGAATGGTAGTCCTGTTTTAAGTTATTTGAGAAATCACCCAATTTCTTTCCACAGTGGCTGAACTAATTTGCATTCTCATCAAAAGTGTGTAAGCATTCCCTTTTCTCTACAACTTTGCCAACATCTGTTATTATTTGAATGTTTAATAATAGCCATTGTAACCTAATGTGAGATAGTATCTCTTTGTGGTTATGATTTGCATTTCTTTAAGTATTAGTGATGTTGAGCATTTTTTTCATATGCTTGTTGGCGGTGTGTTTACCTTTTTTGAAAAATGTCTTTCACATCTTTTGTCCACTTTTTAATAGGGTTGTTTGTTTATTGCTTGTGGTTTAAGTTCCTTACAGATTTTGAATATATTAGATCTTTTGTTGGATGCAGAGTCTGCAAATATTTTCACCCATTCTGTAAGTTGTCTGTTTGCTCTTTTGAAAGTTTCTTTTGCTGTACAGAAGATCTTTAGTTTAATTAGGTCTCATTGGTCAATTTTTGGTTTTGTTGCAATTATTTTTGACATCTTCATCATGAAATCTTTGCCAGGGCCTATGTCCAGAGTAGGTGTTCCTAGGTTATCTTCCAGGGTTTTTATAGTTTCACATTTTACATTTAAGTCTTTAATCCATCTTCAGTTATTTTGTTTATGATATAAGGAAAGGGTCCAGCTTAAATCTTCTGTAAATGGCTACCCAGTTATCCCAGCACCATAAATTGAATAAGGAGTTCTTTCCCCATTGCTTGTTATTGTCAACTTTGTTGAAAATCAGATTGTATGAGTAGGTGCATAGCGTTATTTCTGGGCTCTCTATTCTGTTCCATTGGTGTTTGTGTCTGTTTTTGTACCAGTGCCATGCTGTTTTGGTTACAGTAGCCCTGCAGTACAGTTTGAAGTCCGGTAATGTGATAACTTCAATTTTGTTCTTTTTGCTTGGGGTTGCTTTCGCTATTTGGGCTTTTTTTGGTTCCATATGAATTTTAGGATAGTATTTTCTAATTCTGTGAAAAAACATCATGGGTAGTTTGGTAGGAATAGCATTGAATCCGTAATTGTTTTGGGCAGTATGGCCATTTTAACTATGTTGATTTTTCCTATCCGTGAGAATGGATTTTTTTTTTTTTCATTTGTGTCATCTCTGATTTCTTTTAGCAGCATTTTATAATTCTCACTGAGAACTTTTACCTCCCTGCTTAGCTGTATCCCTGGGTATTTTGTATGTGTGTATGTTTGACTATTGTGGAAGAGATTACACTTTTTATTTGGATCTCAGTTTGGGTGTTATTGGTATGTAGAAGTGCTACTGGCTTTTGTACATTGATTTTGTATCCTGAAAATTGCTGAAGTTCTTTATCAGATATAGGAGCTTTTGGGCAGAGACTATGGGGTTTAATAGGTATGAAAACATCCTATCTGCAAACAGAGATAGTTTCACTTCCTGTCTTCTTATTGGATGCTTTTTTATTTCTTTCTCTTGCGTGATTGCTGTGGCTAGTACATCTAGTACTATGTTGAACAGGAGTGGTGAGAGTGGGTCTGCTGGTTTCACAAAGGGAATGCTTCCAGCTTTTGCTCGTTCAGTATAATGTTGGATATGGGTTTGTCATAGATTGCTCTTATCATTTTGATGTATATTCCTTTGATGCTTAATCAGTCAAAGGTTTATAACATAAAGAGATGGTAAATTATATTGAAAGCCTTTTCCACGTCTATTGAGATGATCATATGGGTTTTTATTATTATTATTATTATACTTTAAGTTCTGGGATACATGTACAGAACATGTAAGTTTGTTCCATAGGTATACATGTGCCATAGGGATTTGCTGTACCCGTCAACCTGTCATCTAGGTTTTAAGCCCCACACACATTAGATATTTGCCCTAATGATATCCCTCCCTTTGCCCCCAACTCCCTGTGGCCCTGGTGTGTGATGTTCCTCTCCCTGTGTCCATGTGTTCTCACTGTTCAACTCCCACTTATGAGTGAGAACATGCAGTGTTTGGTTTTCTGTTCCAGTGTTAGTTTGTTGAGAATGATGGTTTCCAGCTTCATCCATGTCCCTGCGAAGGACGTGAACTCATTCTTTTTTATGGCTGCATAGTATTCCATGGTGTGTATGTGCCACATTTTCTTTATCCAGGCCATCATTGATGGGCATCTGGGTTTGTTCCAAGTCTTTGCTATTGTAAATAGTGCTGCAATAAACATACATGTGCATGTGTCTTCATAGTAGAATTTTTTATTTCTGTTTATGTGATAAATCACATTTATGGATTTGCATATGTCGAACCAACCTTGCATTTCAGGGATTAAAGCCTTCATGATCATGATGGATTTGCTTTTTTATGTGCTACTGGATTCAATTTGCTAATATTTTATTCAGGATTTTTGCATCTATGTCTATCAAGAATATTGCAGCATTATTCATAATAGCCAAGATTTGGAAGAAACCTATGCATCCATCAACAGATGAATGGATAAAGAAGATGTTGAACATATACACAATGGAGTACTATTCAGCCATAAAAAGGAATGAGATCCTGTCATTTGCAAAACATGGATGGAACTGGAGATCATTATGTTAAATGAAATAAGCCAGGCAGAGAAGGACAAACATTGCATCTTCTCACTTATCTGTGGGACCTAAAAATCAAAACAATTGAATTCATGGACATAGAGAGTAGAAGGATGGTTACCAGAGGCTGAGAAGGGTAGTCGGGGACTGGGGAAAACATGGGGATTGTTAATGGGTACAAAAAAGTAAAAAATGAATAAGACCTACTATTTGATAGAACAATAGGATGACTATAGTCAATAATAATTTAATTCTACATTTTAAAATAACTTAAAAATGGTATTTGGATTATTTGTATCACAAAGGATAAATGCTTCAGGGGATGGATACCCTATTCTCCATGATGTGATTATTTCACACTGCATGCCTGTGTCAAAATGTCTCAGGTACATAGTAATTATATACACCTACTATGTGCCAACAATATTTTTTAAAGATAAGATATGTTTGGGACCATGAAAATGATAACTTTATGGGGAGACATCTCAGCAGGAGATAGGCACTGAAATATGAATGCCTGAAAAAAAAAAAAAAAAAAAAAAACCCTGAAAAAATGTCATAGGTGTGTATAAGGCTTTCATTTGCCTGAGAAAGTTTCAAAGGAAACTAAATTCTTTACTAACATTTACAAGTTGACTTTAATAATAAAGCTATACTTTAGTGAATTAAGTCACAGGTGTTTTCTAAGTATGTGTCAGCAGTAAATCTTTGTTAATTTAAGGAAGCTCTACAAATTAGTAGAGTTGTGGAGTTGCTTGAGTAAATAAAAAAAAAAGAAATGTGGTGAGTTATCTGTGAAGGGAAAAGTTGAATATTTACATGAGATTAGTAATATCATACAGCCATAGGAAGACTTGAAGTTTTATTGGAAAGAATTATTTGTTGAAAAGGAGAACAGAGCAAATATGTTGTCTTGTAAAAAAAAAAAAAAACCTGTTTTATACAATGAGTATGAATGAGATCCTGGCATGCTCAGTCTATGGAGAGAAATTATAACTGAAGCTACACTCGTTCTATTTTATTATCATCTCTACTGTGCTATTACGTTTCTATTAGCAGTAGTTTTACTTTGACTTAATATTATCAGTAGCAATCTGCATAAGGAAAGAGTTTTATATTTAGATTGTAATTCTATTTATTGACATTTTAATATAACAGCACTTATTCAAACTCTTTGTCTTACTTTTAATTTTGTTTATATTAAGATTATGTCTTTCATCAGACGCAAAGAATCATTATCTTACCTAAACAACAGATTTTGATTAGGAAAAAAGGCAGACAATTCAATTTACTATCACTGTCTGCAATTGGTTCTCAGTTTCCAACAACAATTGCATTATACAATTAAATAATATAATACAATATGGGTAGGATAGAAAGAATACTTTACTAATGTTTAACCTTGGTTGCTAGTGAATCCAGAAAATATCCAAATAAATTTTGTAAAACTCAATTTGGTTAATGTTAATAATTCATTTTATATAAAATTAAACTTCAATCTAGTCAGAAAACAAAATATTCAATTAAAGAAATCACCTATTGTATTGCAGACATCTTCTGCCTTGTGTTTTACTGAGTTCAAAACAGCTGACTTTGAAAAAGAAGAATATATCAAGTAATGCTCATTAAGACCGGCCTTCCTGGCTTCTGGAGTTGGCAGAAAATTGAGAGGGAAGTTCCGAAAGTATTTTCTATACTATGCTTCTTCTTTCTTTATTTTATGTTATTTTATTTTTTGAGACAGAGTCTCGCTGTGTCGCCCAGGATGGAGTGCAGTGCCGCAGTCTTGACTCACTGCAACCCCAGCCTCCTGGGTTCAAGCGATTCTCCTGCCTCAGCCTCCTGAGTAGCTGGGATTACAGGTTTCATGCCACCATGTCTGTCTAATTTTTGTATTTTTAGTAGAGACAGGGTTTTGCCATGTTGGCCAGGCTGGTCTTGAACTCCTGACATCAGGTGATCCACCCACCTGGGCTTCCCAAAGTGCTGGGATTACAGATGTGAGCCACCGCCCCAGTCCTCTATTTTTTATGCTTCTAAGCTAGATTATGAAGCAGCCCCACACTAATGTTAGAATTATCTGGGTTCATGGAAGGAACTTAGCAGCACTTGGATATGCCTTGGGTTTTCCTGATATTTTCTTTTGTACAAAAGTAAAATTCCTTCACACAGCCTGAATGACACCTGGTTGTAAAGGTTTTGGTAGGGCTGCAACTAATTACAAAATATATAAGTAGAGTATAGGTAAAATTAAAAGAATATTAGTATTTTAGATGTCTAGCACCACATTGGTTGGTATAAGGATTAAAAATTTATTTTTTTAGGCCGGGTGCGGTGGCTCACGCCTGTAATCCCAGCACTTTGGGAGGCCGAGGCAGGCAGATCACGAGGTCAGGAGATCAAGACCATCCTGACTAACACGGTGAAACTCTGTCTCTACTAAAAAACAAAACCAAACCAAACAAAACAAACAAAAAAAATTAGCCGGGCATGGTGGCAGGTGCCTGTAGTCCCAGCTACTCGGGAGGCTGAGGCAGGAGAATGGCGTGAACCCAGAAGGAGGAGCTTGCTGTGAGCGGAGCTCACGCCACTGCACTGCAGCCTGGGCAACAGAGCAAGACTCCGTCTCAAAAAAAAAAAAAAAAAAAAAAATACTATTTTAATGTTTAAGCCAGAGTCTTTTTGCCATAATACTTTTTCAATTTTATCCTCTATGCTATAGTTAAACCACTTTTTCTGTTGTAGGGACTAAATAAAATCTATCTTCTTAGAATCAATTAGCATTTCATTTCTTTTTCTTTTTTTTTTTTTGTCATGAATTCTCTTCATGTTCTTGTACTTTTTGTAATTTCACTCTGGTATCAGACTATACTGCTTTCAGATATCTGTTCTTCACATCTTAGGTTGGTACCCTATAAAAATTACTTCATCAATCTAAGCCTCAAATATTTATTTTAGCATATTATAAAATACGAGATAAATATACTGCACTATAATATATTATATAACATATTATATATTATATAATGTATAATACAATAGATACAATAAGTATTAATTATTGTGTAATTAATAATTAACACAAAATATTAATATGTTGATATAAATATTAATCATAGGGACAATCTCAGAAGATTTGCACTTAGGTTTAAACTATGTAAAAATCTTAGCACATTCTCTGGAAAATTAGTACTCAAAACATTTTAATGACTCTCCTCTTTCTTCTTATTTACTAACACTCCTCCCAACCCCATCTCTCACATATTCCCATGGCCCTCCAATGTAACATTTTTAAATAAACACTCTGGGATTCCTGGAACTTAGATTATCTAGAATAGATGGTAAAATGAGGGCAGATGACTGTCAGAAATTATGATAGCCAACATTCATGAGGAGATATAAGGAATGGACCATGAAGTATTGTGACCTTAATAGGCTTGAGAAGAGACAGAATAGAGGCTGTTAGGATATGAGCTGCCTGGATATTACTACCATACAAAGCATATTCTTGAATATTTTTCTCAGTATAGGTCATCTTGGCACCTGAGGGCACTTATTGAAGACCCCTACCCAGACATACAGGCTTAAAATGTTAAAGATCCTCTCTAGGAGATATTTTTGGGGCATTAGTCTCTGAGAACCTCTTGTCCAGTCATATCTGTCACTTAAAATGCTGCTGTCTCTGGAATAGGAGAAAGGAGTAGATAGCTGTTCCTCAGGAGACTTAACACGGCTCTAGGATTAACTACTCAGTGACAGACCCCTTCTTCATGGTATTGGCCCTTTTAATTAATCTTTGCAAAACTGCTGTTATTGTTTAACACTTAAGGATACTTTGTTCCAAGAGAAGTAACCAAGCCTCCTTGGAGAAACTGCTAAATTTTCTGTTTAGGGTGTAAATGTATCCAATCAATCAATAATACATTGTTCAGTTTCTAACTGGCTAAAATATCTAAAAACAGTAACTGCAACTGATTGTACCACATTGAATATGTAGAAGTCCATGTGTTCCTAATGATATTACAAGAGAGAGAGAGAGAGAGAGGGGGGGGGAGAGAGGGGGAGAGATAGAGAGCCAGAAATTTCATGGATATATCTATTTGAGTGCTTGTATCAGCCAGAAGATCTAGAGAGAAAATTGAAAAGGCAAGTTTTAACATGAACATCTCTTAACTTGACTGTGTTTCTAGTTTAATTTGTGTTGACTAATAGAATATCTCACTTCTAGTTAATGGATTTTTCAGTGTTGTTCTTTTTGTTTTTTCTTTCCCAATATGAACTAGTTGAATCCTCTTGTTTTCAGTAATTTCTACTTCACTTTTAATTTTCTTTTCAAATTGCTGCAAATATCACTCTAAGGCAAGCTGTGCTTTTTGGCTACATATTCTGACATCCTCCGAGCTGTATGATCTTACAGGTACCATTGTAACAGGAACAGAACATTCCACCACCAAAGAGCATTTTATTGCTCTGTGATATCACATTCTCCGACATTCCTACTGTGTCTCTATCATGTTCCATCTTAATTAGTACAAATACAGACTTCATTGTTTTCAGTCATTTTCAAATGTACTGTAAAGACAACCCTAACACTACATAATAGTTTTTGTCTTGAATTTACTTAACTATCATGTAAGAATGCCACTGACTTATGCATTAATTTACCATTCCTTTATTTGTTTGTACCTAAAAGCGGGTCACACACTCTTTCTGTCAAAGATAGGTGATTTAGTAAAACAGAAGCCAATGTCAGCTCATTATAAAAAGAGAAATATGCTAAGAGTTTTTAAAAGTAATGTGTATTGTAAACAATACTCATTATAATCTTGAAATTATATTTCATAATGACAATTAGGAAAATGACAATGATATTAATTCTAGGTGTTATTTTCCATATGCCCTTAACAGTGTAAAATGCTTTACATATAATATCTCAGTTACACTGACAGCAATATTATAATAAAGCATATAATCAACTTCATTTCATTTAAAAGAATTGCTGGTTAGAAAAGTAACTTCACATATAGACTATTACACGGCTGGTAAATGATAGGGCTGGGTGTTCCAAGCTGGCCTAAAACTTTTCTAATTATCAGAAATTACTAGTCATTGTTCTAGTGTACAAGAATAAGCTATCCACGTATGCATAAAATGGGAAAGGTAAATGAATATCTAGATTATCAGAAACCCAAATTCACTTTTTATATTAAAAAACAAAGATTGCTAGAGGCTCAACTTTTTTATGGATTGAGGCAAAACCTATAAATATTAAATCATTTCTTTCATAACTTTTACTCACAAGTTTATTAAAACTTGGTGATTGTCATAAGCACTGATTGCTTCCCAAAAAAAACTAGCTAATTCTTTCGTTGTCAAATATGCCATCAGAAGAAAAGTTTTATATTTACATTTATGGATATATAATAGTTGCACATATTTATGGCATACATGTAATATTTTGATACAAAAGTTAAAATAAAAATAATAAATATTTTTAAAAAGATATTTTAGAGAAATGAGGAAAAAGAGAATGATAATAAAATTGGCTCTTAAAATAAATCTATTAGTCATTATTTGTTTCCATATATATATAATGAAAGATTAATAACTACAAGTTTAAACCCTTGTTTCTCAAAATGTAGTTCTCCACTGAGTAGATTTCAGATTTTATATTTCTGGTCTCCCGTCCTAGTAAATCAAAATTAAATTTGGAGGCCTATAAGTATAGATTATGAACAAGCACCACAGGTGATCCCAATGTATTTGTTTGAGAATCAATGCTTTAAACTTCTAAGGTAAAATTAACATTCAGGCAGATTAAATTATCATAAAAATGCAGCAACTGGCAAATGTTTAATAGGCACCTTATTAAAAGAAGCTTTTCCTTTCACACAATGAGGACTCACAATCCATTAACCCCCATCTGTGTCTGCTCAATTCACATCTAGACTTAAAAATAAAAACAACACTTACATAGAAGTGCTTCAGGCCAGAAACAAAGCTCACAGGAGTTTAATAGTATCTTAAGGCTCAAAATACATGACATTGAATTAAAAAGCAAAAACATAAATAGGTTTGGGAGATGGAGGAGAAAAAATAATTTCCTCTTTTCCCTTTATCACAGAGACAACAATAAAAATAAAAGAGCCTTGCTATTCATTCTGAACCTTTGAATGTGGTAACTTCCAGTAAATCTGTATATTTTGATGTCCCCCCCCAAATTAGCCATTTAATTGCTTTGACTTTTGCCTCCTAGAGAGAATGAATTCTTTAATAATAACTTTTAAAAAGCTATAATTTTATTCTTGATCTTTGAATGTTTCCCACTAAGCCTATTTCATGCTGATGCAGGGCCAGCAGCCCTCCCTCTTATTATCATTAATGAGGCTAAGATTCTCAGTAATGGGAGAATGACCTTGTCTAAACAGTAGTTATTTGTCCAATTGATTCTGATGAAAACCTGTGGAATCATTAATGGAATAAATGATTGCACAGCAGATACCAGTAGTGAAATAATGTTTATAAAGAAGGATGATAAAACCCTTGCAACCCTTCTCTTTAGAGTATCCAACCTAGAGTGGATAAATAGTCATTTAATTTACGCTTATATAAAGCAGCTACTTGGCATTTCAGCCAAAGGGTTATGTCAGAAAACAGTTAATGGCTATTTGTAGTTTTAAAGCGCTCAGTATATTTGCTGCATGACCAGGCATCATACACATGGTTGAGTTGACGATACTATCTGTAATAAGATTTACTATGGTCTATAGCTCCTGGTGTTCATACACAAACCCAAGTTTATGATACATGAAGATAATCTAAATTATTCTTGCTGTGGTCTTTTTGCTGCTTTTATACTTCAGTGTTTTAGGGGGCTTTCTTTCTTTAAATATTTGAAATATGGTTCAATAATTTGGGGACAGATAAACATTTCAGTATTAGACATTTCAGTGTAATGGATTTATTTTTTAGAATGTTTATGATATTTAATTTTTAATAAAAATATTTAATAGATTTTTATTTGAAATCATACAAACATAAAACAAAATAGCCCTTAATTTTGAGTGGCTATTTCTTCAACAACACAACTATTTTCTTTTTCTTTTTTTTTTTTTTGAGACAGAGTCTCACTCTTTCACCCAGACTGGAGTGCAGTGGCACAATCTCGACTCACTGCAACCTCCACCTCCTGGGTTCAAGCAGTTCTTGTGCTTCAGCCTCCCGAGTAGCTGGGATTACAGGCACGCACCACCACCCCTGGTTAATTTTTGTATTTTTTTTAGTGGAAACAGGGTTTTGCCATGTTGGCCAGCCTGGTCTCAGACTCCTGACCATAGGTGATCCTCCCACCTCAGCCTCCCTAAGTGCCTTGGCCTTCCTAAGTCCTGGGATTACAGGTCACTGTGAGTGGCTGTAATGAGTCACTGTGCCTGGCCGACACAACTGTTTTCTAAACAGTCTCTTTATAGGCATGAAGAGTAATTGCTATAAATATTAAGATGGAATCAAGTTTTTAAACTACCTCTGTATATGTTTCAGATTTCTTATAAATATGTGTTAAATTGAATTTAATATTTCAATGACATTTTATCTTCTAGATGCTTTTTTATCTTCTAGATGCTTTTTTAACCCAATGATTACAAATTAATTTTCTATCAGTCAAAATGTTTGTGCCCTCATAATCCATCTTTTTTCTAAAAGAAACACAAAATTAGGTTTACATATTACAGGTAGTTTAGTTTCAATTTTGGATATTATCAAAATGTCAGATTCACCAATTTATCTTAAAAATGTTCCCATCTTCCCAGGACAAAGGCACAGAAGCTGTCTTTCCTGAGTTAACTTAAACACAAAAGGTTATGTTTCTTAATTTTTGTGGATGCTTGAAGAAATTCAACAAAATCAAGAACATGGTTTCACATATATTTCAGTTTAGCATCCCCTTCTTCAGCTTTCCTGAAACAGAATATAATATTGAAATGTACATTCAATTATTTCTATGCAGAAATCATTAATATTTTTAGTTTCTGATTTTTTTCTATTCTGTTTTTTAAGGTTTTTTTTTTTTTTTCCAAAACATTTGTTAGATTTTCTTGCTTCTCCATATTTATTAGATTTTTTAGTATGTTTTACTGTTTGTATTCTTCATTCTGATTCCCTGTGACTAATTATTTTTATTTGATAGCAATTTGAATTTTGTCATGTATATTCTGTTCTATTTGACTTTCAGAATTATTAGTTTCTTTCTTTTTTTTTTTTTTCTTTCTTTTTTTTTTTTTTTTTTCTGAGAAGGAGTCTCCTCTCTCTCCCAGTCTGGAGTGCAGTGGTGCCATCTGGGCTCACTGCAAGCTCCGCCTCCCGGGTTCACGCCATTCTTCTGCCTTGGTCTCCTGAGTAGCTAGGACTACTGGCTAAGTTTTTGTATTTTTAGTAGAGACGGGGTTTCACCGTGTTAGCCAGGATGGTCTCAATCTCCTGACCTCGTGATTCGCCTGCCTCGGCCTCCCAAAGTGCTGGGATTACAGGCGTGAGCCACCGCGCCTGGCCAGAATTATTAGTTTCTAATGAAAACAGAGACACAACATACCAGAATCTTTGGGACTTAGCTAAAGCATAGTTAAGAGGAAAGTTAGTAGCACAAAACACCTACATCAAGAAGTTAGAAAGGTCTCAAATTAGCAATCTAACACTCACCTATAGGAATTAAAGAAATAAAAGGAAACTAATACCAGAGCTAGCAGAAGAAAAGAAATAACTAAAATTAGGGCAAGACCGAATGAAATTGAGATACAAAAATGTATAGAAAAGATTAAAGAAATCCAAAGTTGGTTCAAAAGAATAAACATGATAGATAGATCACTAGCTAGATTAACAAAGGAAAAAGAGAGGATGCAAATAAGCACAATAAAAAAATCACAAAAGTGATGTAAAAACTGACCCAGGAGCAATACAAAAAATCCTCAGAGAATGTTACAAGCACCTCCATGAACACAAACTGGAAAACCTTTAAGAAATGGAAAAATTCCAGGAGCACAGCTTTCTGATATTGAATCAGGAAGAAGTGCAAACCATAAATAGGCCAATAAAGAGTTAGAAAACTGAATCTGTAATAAGAAACCTACCACCAACAACAAAAAAGCCCTTGGCCACATAGATTCACAGCCAAATTTTACAAAGCATACAAAGAAGAACTGGTACCAATCCAAATGAAATTTTTCCAAGAAATCAGAAAAGTGGGATTCATCCCTAACTCATTTTACAAAACCAGCATGATTCTGATATCAGCTCCTGGCAGATATCACACACACTAAAAGAAACTTCAGTCAATATCCCTGATGAATATAGACCCAAAAAATCCTCCACAAAAATAGTAACAACCAAATCCAGCAGCACATCAAAAAGTTAATACACCATGATCAAGTAGACTGTATTCTTGGAATGCAAGGTTGCTTCAACAGATACAAATCACTAACTGTGATTCACCACTTAAACAAAATTAAAAACAAAATCAGGTGATCATCTCAATAAATGATGATAGGGCTTTCAATAAAATTCCACATCCATGTGTTTTAAAGACCCTAAACAAATAATTAGATGTTGAAAGAACACACCTCAAAATAACAAGAGCCACCTATGTCAAACCCATAGCCGACATCATGCTGAATGGGAAAATGTAGAAGCACTTCCATCAGTAACTTGAACAAGGCAAAGGTGTCTCTTCTCACCACTCCTATTCAACATAGTATTAGAAGTCCTAGCCACAGCAGTCATGCAAGAGGAAGAAAGAAAAACCATCAAAATAGAAAGAGAGGAAGTCCAGTTATCTCTCTCTATGGATGATACTATTCTAAACTTAGAAAACCCTAGAGACTGTGCCAAAAGGCTCCTGGAGTCTAATAAACTTCAGTAAATTTCAAGATATGAAATCTTTGTGCAAAAATTAGTAGCATTTTACACACCAGTAATGTTCAAGCTTAAAGTCAAATTAAGAACCCAATACCATTTACAATAGCCACAAAAATAATAAAATTCCTAAAAATACAGATAACCAAGGAGGTGAAAGATATCTACATTGAGAACTATGAAACATGCTTGAAAGAAATCAGAGATGACAAAAACTCATGGAAAAATATGTGTTCATGGATAGAAATAATCAATACTGTTAAAATGGCCATACTGCCCAAAGCAGTTTACAAATTCAGTGATATTTCTATCAAACTACCAATGATGTTTTTTTTGCAGAATTACAAAAAAAAAAAAAAAAAAAATCTGAACTGATATGGAACCAAAAAGGAACTGAAACAACCATAGCAATCCAAAGCAAAAAGAACAAAATTGAAGTCATCACACTACCTGACTTCAAACCATACTATGAAGCTATAGTAACCAAAACAGCATGGTACTGGTACAAGAGTAGACACATAAACCAATGGAACAGGATAGAGAACCCAGAAATAAAGCTGCACACCTACAACCATATGATCTTCAACAAAGTCAACAAAAACAAGCAACGAGTAGAGAACTTCCTATTCAATAAATGGTGCTGTAATAACAGGCCAGTCATATGTAGAAGAATAATACCAGACCCCTGTATTTTACCCTACAAAAAAATTAACTCAAGATGACATAAAGGCTAAATATTAAGCCTAAAACTATAAAAATTCTAGAAGAAAATCTAATAAATACCATTCTGGACATCAGCCTTGGCAAAGAATTTAAGACTAAGACCCCAAAAGCAATTGCAACAAACGTAAAAATTGACATGTTAGACTTAACTAAACTAAAAAACTTCTGCATAGCAAAAGAAACTATCAACAAAGTAGTCAGACAACCTATGAAATGGGGGGAGATATTAGCAAACAATGCATCTGACAAAGGTCTAATATTCAGAATCCATAAGAAACTTTAAAAATTTAGTAAGCAAAAATCAGATAAATCTATTACAAAATTGGCAAAGGACATGGACACTTCTCCTATAGAAGACATACATGTGGCCCTAGAAGACATCCATGTGGCCAAAAAATATATGAAAAAATGCTCAATATCACTAATGATCAGAGAAATGCAAATCAAAACCAAAATGAAATATCATCTCATACAGATCAGAAAGTCTATTATTAAAATGTCAAAAAAGCAATACACATTGGCAAGGTTGTAGAAATAAGGGAACATTTATACAATGGTGAGAATGCAAATTAGTTCAGTACCTGGGGAAAGCAGTTTGGAGACCTCTCAAAGAACTTAAAACAGAATTGCCATTTGATCATGCAATGCCATTACTGTGTATATGCTCAGAGATAAATTAATTGTTCTACCAATGACACACATATACTCATATGTTAATCACAGCACTATTTACAATGGTGAAGATATGGAATCAGCTTAAATGCCCATCAGTGGTGGATTGCATAAAGAACATGTGGTACATATACACCATGGAATACTACACAGTCATGGAAAAGAACAAAGCTGTGTCCTTTCCAGCAACATGGTTGGAGCCAATTAATGCAGGATCAGAAAACCAAATACTGCATGTCTCACTTATAAGTGGGATCTAAACACTGAGTATTTAATAACATAAAGACGAGAATAAGAGGCACTGGGAGAAGGATAGGAGGGCAGGAGAGCTGAAAAACTATTTGGAGCTATGCTCACTATCTGGGTGATAGGATCATTCATACACCAAACCCCAGTGACACAAAATTTACCCATGTAACAAGCCTGCATATGAACCCTCTGAACCTAAAAGTTGAAAAAAATAAAAAAGAATTATCAGTTTCATGACAACAGAATGTGAGTCCTATATGTACTTCATTCACTTTTTAATTGTCTTTCTCATATTACTTTGCTGATTTATAATTTTATGTTTGAATTTTCTCCTCTTGAATTTTGTTCTTAGTATATAATTATTTTGAATAACATGTTTTAGAAGATTAAAATAAAAAGCCAGTTAATTTGTACATAAATCTCCAAAATCTAATATGGGAATGTAATTATAATTTATTTTCTGGTTATTTAGGAAGAAGGTACCTCAAACTTCATTAACATTAATCTCTATTTATGTTTTTTGTTTGTTTGTTTTGTTTTGTTTTGCGACAGAGTTTCGCTCTGTCACCCAGGCTGGAGTGCAATGGCGCGATCTCAGCTCACTGCAACCTCCACCTCCCAGGTTCAAGTGGTTCTCCTGCCTCAGTCTCCCGAGTAGCTGGGATTACAGGTGTGTGCCACTGCTCCCGGCTAATTTTTTGTATTTTTAGTAGAGACGGGGTTTCACCATGTTGGTCAGGCTGGTCTCGAACTCCTGACCTCAGGTGATCCACCCGCCTCCCAAATGTGCTGGGATTACAGGTGTCAGCCACTGCGCCTGGCCCCCTATTTTTGTTTTTAATATAAAATCTTATGAAGTGTGTGCCTTTGTAAGTACAACATGAATTACTTATTAATGACAAATACAACAACAATTCAACATAATATTAGTGGTACTTATTTTTGGTATTTCAAATCTCCAAATATGCAAATTTCTTTGGGTATATGTTTTATTAGTGTAAAGTTAATTATTTAAATATCATCTAATAATTTGCCTTGGCATTCTGTATTTATTGTACCCTTTGTCTCTGGTCAATTAGTTGATTTTCCCCCTGTGAACTCATAGTTTCTCTCATATTGATTGTTTTATAAATTCTTAAGATTAATTTGCAAAATATTGATAATTTCTAGGAAAAAATAAGGTTACACATATTAATTTTTAGAGCTAATAGAATTGAAACAAATAATAATGAATATACTCTTTGCCTGTAAGGAATTTTACTTTAGTGTCATAATCAAGAGCTCAGATCCTTGATAAGACCTGGCCATAGCTTTATCTCTGTCATACACTCTGAGAACCTGAACAATTTTTGAGGTATGAGTCTAATTTGACTCATTTATAAATGGGGCATGGCACTATTATGTAACATATGGGAAAATTCCTGCCATATGAGATAATGTTACACAGTGCCTAATGTATAAAGACCCAAAATTATTAAATCATATGTTTTTATCACTGTCACAAACTATCAAGTCTTAAAAGTCAATTCTGTTCTTTACAAAAGCTGTTTCTCATTATTTCTGGTGCTGTTTCAATACAATATTTAATTTTATATATATATATATAATGAAACGTTCATTTTTATTAAATTTCAATGTATTTAGTTAAAAATAATTATATATGTATACCTTTATTTTATTGGAGAAAAATAGTTTCCAATACCTCAGGCAATTTTAGTCTACTTATGACACATTTGCCTTCATAAAGTTGAATGTAGGCTTTGATAAAAAAATAATAATACTTTCTTTTTGGATTCAAAGTTTTAGTTGTACTATGACTTTGTTGAGAGATATTTTAATGGTATTTAACACCTCTGCTATATATCACTCTAAAAGTGAGTTCAAATTTAGACACCTTCCTATTGACTCTGACAAAGAAAAGGATTAGACCTCAATCTGATGACGATAAGTGACTAAAGTTCAGCTTTCTTCAGTGGCTGTCTTTTCTTTTTTTTTTTGACGTTTGCATGGAGCAAGGCTGCCTTGAGTCACAATCTCTTTGAGTTCAGTAACTAAGAGGGTTAGGCCAGGTCAGTGATTAACTTTAAAGCCATGAAAAAATGTCTAGGATTTATGAGAAGTGTTCAGGATGTATCACTGGTTGACGTTTTTCTACTCTTGAGTTTGAGAAGCAGAGATGATATCAGCAGAATGAACTGATTTTTTTTTTTTTTTTAATAATTTGGTATGTTCAGGAATTTAACAAGTTGAATCTGTATTTCGGAAATGCCTAAATGTCTCTAAAATTCACCTTATGGCTTGACTGTAAGATGTATTTCAATACAAGTAGGTTCCCTGGTTTGGCTTTTGCACATTATTTCCAAATCACTCCATCTTCAAAAGAGGTATAGTAATATTAAACACCTTTAAGTAAAATCTCCTTTATTCTCTGAGTCTCAATTTATTTAACTATGAACAAATAACTAATAAATTCCAGCCACAGAGTTATAAAAATTGCAAAAATTTCAAGAAATATAATATGCAAAAGCTGCTTCAATCTTATTAACTTGGTACATTAATTACTTGTACATTTGTTCAGTCTTGTTATTAATAATTCAACTTTCATATTTTTAATTTTTTAGCATATATTTATAGCCTATATTACATAAGTAACTATTTCGTGCACAATATCTTTAAATGGTTCACTGTGACTACTAATTACCTTAAAGAGTCATAATGAGTCAATGCAAACTTTCCTTAGTGCTCTACATACAAAACCACACAATTATCAGTAAACATGAAAACTAAAACCTACCTTGTGAATGAATGTTTGAGTAACTACTTAATTTAATTAATATTTGAGGCAGATTTTGTTTATTATCAATTTAGTACAGTTATTTATTTTTTCTCATCTTTTTTCTATATTTGTAGTTAACTACCTACAGATGCAACTTGGACTACTCTTAGCTTCTAGTAGCCACTTAGTCCAGTTCAACTCACTGTTGATTCACAGAGAACAGGAGTCTCCTTAATAAGACTAGATAAAGGCCAGGCACAGTGGCTCACACCTGTAATCCAGCACTTTGGGAGGCCGAGGCGAGCAGATCATCTGAGGTCAGGAGTTTGAGACCAGCCTGACCAACATGGCAAAACCCCACCTCTACTAATAATAACAAATTAGCTGGGCATGGTGGCATGTGCCTATAATCTCAGCTACTCGGGAGCCTGAGGCAGAAGAATCACTTGAACTTGGGAGGTGGAGGTTGCAGTGAGTCGAGATGGGGCCACTGCACTCCAGTCTGGGCGACAAAGTGAGACTGTCTCAAAAAAAAAAAAAAAAAAGAAAAAGAAAAAAACAGATCAAAATGGATGTTCTGGATAACAAGCTTCCTGTCTTTCTTCACTATTCTGCTTTCTGAAATTATATGTAAAACATTTCAGGGATATGTGCATGCTGACAAAACAAAAGAGCAATTTTTGTTATTTTAACCTTATTCAAAATCTTTTGATATCTGAGGAGCCTACAAATTATCTTGAGAATGAAGCTGGGCCATACTATTACTTTCTGGTAATATGTGACTACTTGATTAAAAAATTATTACCGTAGCATTTAAGTTACAGTATTTCCCTTTATTTTACTAATATGATAGGGACTTATGCAAATTCTGATACTACTCATTTATTTTTATTCAAATGCATGCTTTCATGGTGATAGTTATGTTAATATTTAAAAATTTGGTTTAAATTCCCATTGAAATTAAATGTAACATTCTCAATATACAGAGTTAGGCAATCAATTACATGTGCCAATTTTTATCAGAATTTTATTTTCTATATTTTTGTTATGCTTAGAAAGCTTATTCATATACAAATACAACCTATAAAAATTATACTTTTCTAATTATCATTCGAAACATAATTTGACAGTAAAAGCAAAAAAAAAAAAAAAAAATTCTGGGCAGTTTCATCAATGAAAAATCTAACCTTTTCAAATTAGTTTCTACACATGCCCAACTTACCTTTTCGATTTTGCTCTGTACAAATATATTAAACAGAAAATGTGGATGCTCCCAAATCCAGAAGAGATAAGCAGTAACACGTTCATTAATAAAGGACATCTGTTAATTTTTATGCCAAACTGTAGTTACTGTTTGAGCTAACATATATTTTGCCATTACTTTATATTAGAAAACTATCATATATCTGATATGTCCAAATAATTGAAATTTTTGACCTTGGTTTTTTTCCAATTTCAGTAATAGCAATAACAGAATGATAGTTACCAGAAAGAATATAAGAAAAACATGAGAAAGAAAGTAAAAAGAAAGTATGGGTTATTAGTTAACAAATGTGTATCATCTTAAATAGGTGAAAACCAAGTTTGGGGTTAATGCATTCAGATATGTGCTTTCATTTTACAAATGTAAAATTTATGACAAATAATTAGCCAATTAACCATAAGCTAATTAGCACATATGTCTAAAATACTTCATTAGAAGTCTCTTTATTATACTTACTATCGTTTCTAAATATGTAAGTTTTTAAACTGAAAAGATTTAAAATGAAGGATTTTCTAAGTTTAAACTATTTATTATGACCACATATTCTACAGTATAGTGGAGAGAAAACTTTTATACCTTTAAGATATAGTATTTTTTTTTTTTTTGGTTTAGTTCTTTATTTTTTTATTTATTTATTTTTTCTTTTGGTAAAAATTCTTTTTTATTATTATATTTTAAGTTCTGGGGTACATGTGCACAATGTGCAGGTTTGTTAACATATGTATACATGTGCCATGTTGCTGTGCTGCACATATTATTTTGAAAATCCAGATGATATATTTAAAATATATATATACATTATATATATAATATATAGCATATATATAATATATATTATATATACATATAAAGACAGGAATCTCGCTTTGTCACCCAGGCTGGAGTGCAGTGGCGCCATCTCGGCTCGCTGCAAGCTTCGCCTCCCAGGTTCACGTTGTTCTTCTGCCTCAGCCTCCCGAGTAGCTGGGACTACAGGTGCCTGCCACCACACCCAGCTAATTTTTTGTATTTTTAGTAGAGACGGGGTTTTACCATGTTAGCCAGGATGGTCTTGATCTCCTGACCTCATGATCCACCCTTCTTGGCCTCCCAAAGTGTAAAATATATTTTTAAGTGAAGTATTGAGCTGACCACAAGACATTTTTCTCATAATTTTCTGTACTTTTGTCATTTATTATCCACCAACTTGAGATGACTCAATGTTCTCTGGCTTACAGGGACTCTCTCTTAATTCACTTTTCACCTTTTTTTTTTTTTTTTTTTTGCAAAATATCTTAACTTGAAAACTTGAAAACTTACTTTAACATAGGCTGTGATCAATAATGCCACCAGGAAACTGGGAGAGAAAAATAAAATCAATAAAATAATTTTATTGTGGAATACAATTTTAAACCAGACCTAAAATGATTCCAAGACATAGGGCTAAAATCACCAAGAAAAAAAAAAAAAAGGAAATAATGCCCTGAAACTGAGAGCCAGAATAAACAAGCAAGTGTAGTGTGACACCCTCAAAGTCTTCAGAAAGTGAAATTATCAAGAAGGCATAAAACAATAAACTTAATAAATATTAGGAAAGAAAATAAAATGCAACTAAAACTAAACAACTCAAATGCCCATAAACTGATGAATGAATAAACAAAATATGACAGCTTCATACAATGGAATCTTATTTGACATAAAAAGGAATAAATGTGAAGAAAACAGTCACAAAAATCACATATTGTACAATTCTATTTATATAAAATGTCCAGAATAGAAAATTTATAGAAATGAAACTAGATTAGTGGTTGCTTAGGGCTGGGGAAGCACAGAGGATTAGAAGTGTGATAGTTAAGGCCTATGGGGTTTCTTCTGAGCTGATAAAAATATTCTTAATTTGACTGTGGTGATGGTGTACATGTCTGTGAATATACTAAACACCATTTAATTCTACACTTTACATAGGTGAATTTTATGGTATGTGAATTGTATATAAATAAAGATTAAAAATATTTTCTATATATGCAAAAGACAAATGAAAGAAAGAAAAAGAGAGAGAAAGGAAAGAGGCAGAAGGAGGGAGGGAGAGAAGGAAGAAGGAAGGGAGGGAGAGAGGAAGGAAGGAAGGAAGGAAGGAAGGAAGGAAGGAAGGAAGGAAGGAAGGAAGGAAGGAAGGAAGGAAGGAAAGGAGGGAGGGAGGGAGGGAGGGAGGAAAAAGCAAAGAAAAAAAATATGACTCTGTATTCCAAAAATAGCAGCCAACAGAACCAACCTCCAAATAAAGGAAACAACATTAGATTTTACAGAAAATGCATTTTAATTAGCTATTAAAACATGCTCAATGATATAAGAGAAAATAAGTTCATAATATGTGAATAGATGAGGAATTCTGCAGAGAAATAAAAAAAGTCTAAAAGATAATACAATTTTTTAGAATTAAAAGATAAAATATCCAAAATAAACACTTTTCTGAATGACTTTAATAGGAGATTGAAGACGACAGACATAAGTGTTTGTCAGCTTGAAGACAGATCAATGGGAAATATACAACCTGAAGAGCAGAGAGAAAAATTATTGAAAACTATTTAACAGAGCTTCAGTGACTTGTGGGATTAAGCAACATTAAGCAGTCTAAATTTCTAGAGATAGAGTGAAATGGGAAAAAGACAAACATTTTAAAATATTGATTGAAAACTGCATAGTGTGTCATACGGACACAACATAATTTAAACACCCATTCTAATAATTATGAATATTTGGTTGGTATTCAATTTTATTTGCTTCTAATTATGCTGCAAGATTTCTCCAGTCTATGATATGCGTGTGGGAGCGTAAACTGACTGTTAGGTTGCAGGATATTTGCTGGTACAAATTAGTAGTTATTTGTCTCTTCCATGCAAGTAATCCTGGTGAGTCTAACTCTAGCTACATAACTGAAGAAAAACAATTACACTCTATCTCTCTGTACTAAAAGAAAAGTTGTTTAGGATGGAGTCAAAGTTTTAGTTGCTGAAGTCCCTTGCTTTCACAGTTCTATCATCAGAGTGAACAGGCAACCTATACAATGGGAACAAACTTTTGCAATCTGTCCATATGACAAAGGGCTAATATCCACAATCTACAAGGAACTTGAACAAATTTCCAAAAATCAAAAAGTAGGTAAAGTATATGAACCGACACTTTTCAAAAGAAAACATTTATGCAGCCAACAAACATGAATAAAAGCTCATCATCACTGGTCATTAGAGAAATGGAAACTGCAAAACCACCAGGACACCATCTCTGCCAGTCAGAATGGTGATTATTAAAAAGTTAGGCCGGGCTGTGGCTCAAGCCTGTAATCCAGCACTTTGGGGAGAGCCAAGACGCTGATCACGAGGTCAGGAGGATCGAGACTATCCTGGCTAACACGGTGAAAACCCCCGCCTCTACTAAAAATACAAAACTTAGCCGGGCGTGGCAGCTGGCCTGTAGTCCCCAGCCACCGGGAGGCTGAGGCAGGAGAATGGCGTGGAACCCGGGAGGCGGAGCTTGCAGTGAGCTGAGATCCGCCACTGCACTCCCTGCCTGGTGACAGAGCCAGACCGCCTCAAAAAAAAAAAAAAAAAAAAAAAAAAAAAGTTAGGGAAACAGGGCCAAGCGTGGTGGCTCAGGCCTGTAATCCCAGCACTTTGGGAGGCTGAGGTGGGCGGATCACGAGGTCAGGAGATTGAGACCATCCTAACTAACTACGGAGAAACCCCATCTCTACTAAAAATACAAAAAAATTAGTCCGGTGTGGTGGTGGTCGCCTGTAGACCCAGATACTCAGGAGGTTGAGGCAGGAGAATGGCGTGAACCCAGGAGGTGAAACTTGCAGTGAGCTAAGATTGTGCCACTGCACTCCAGCCTGGGAGACAGAGCGAGACTCTGTCTCAAAAAAAATAAAAATAAAAAATAAAAATAAAAGGAAACAGCAGATGCTGGAAAGGATGTGGAGAAACAGGAACACTTTTACACTGTTGGGAGTGTAAATTAGTTCAACCATTGTGGAAGACAGTGTGGCAATTCCTCAAGGATCTAGAACTAGCAATATCATTTGACCCAGCAATCCCACTATTGGGTATGTACCCAAGAAATTATGAATCATTCTACTATAAAGACACATGCACACATATGTTTATTGCAGCACTATTCACAATAGCAAAGACTTGGAGCCAACCTAAATGTCTATCAATAATAGACTGGATAAAGAAAATGTGGCACATATACACCATGGAATGCTATACAGCCATAAAAAAAAGATGAGTCATTTCCTTTGCAGGGACATGGATGAAGCTGGAAACCATCATTCTCAGCAGACTAACACAAGAACCGAAAACCAAACACCTCATGTTCTCACTTATAAGTGAGAGTTGAACAATGAGAACACGTGGACATAGGGAGGGGAACATCACACACCGGGGCCTGTCAGGGGGTGTGGTGCTAGGGGAGGGATAACATGAGGAGAAATGCCTAATGTAGATGACGGGTTGATGCATGCAGCAAACCACCATGGCACACATATACCTATGTAACAAAACTGCATGTTCTGCACATGTACCCCTGAACTTAAAGTATAATTTAAAAAGTAAATGTATATGTATATATTTTATATTTTAATTTGTATCTTAGCACTTAAAGTATAATAAAAAATATATAATATTCATCAGCCAAAGTTTAAAACCACAGATTTTCTATTTATTACTTTTTAAATCAAAAACATAACTTATTCTTCACTTGAATGTTAGGTTTTTAAATACATATGAATTAAAAGTTCAAAATATTTTTTAAAAATCAAGGCAAAATGATGCCCCCAGGCTGATCAAAAAATGAGAGCATTTTCGGTGAACAGTCTGTCACTTTAAAAAAAAAAAAAAAAGTAAAACCTAACAGGTGCAATATACTACCAAATCCATAAGCATATGCCTAACAGAAATGCATGCTCATGGCAATGTTATATGCAGTAGCCTCAATTCAAAGTAGGCTAAATGTCTAAACAATAGAATGGATAAATACACAGCTAAAGGTTTTCAATGAATATAGCTATGTATTTCAGGAATATCCTGCTGCTACACACCAACAATATGGATAAATCTGCAAGCATTATTTTGAAGAATGAAGTCATGCCATAACAAACATCATATTATTTAATGAACTTGGATTTCAACATCAAACAAAATTAATTTATATTATTAGAAGCCAAGATGATGGTTGCCTATGTGGAGTACTGTGGACATAAAAATGTGGAAAAAATACCAGAAGATTTTTCCAGTGCTGATTATGGTCTATTTCTTTATATCCATGACAGTTAGATGATTATGTCCCCTTTGTGATATTTATGATGCCATATTATGACATTTATATTTGGTAGTTATATATAGTCCTTTGATGCATTTTTATTTATTTACTATTCTTCAATAAAAAATCTAATTAAAGAAAAGCAGCCAAGACAATCAGTTTTTTAAAAAATTAGAGGTACTTCACCTTTTAATAAGACACAAATATTGAGTGTAGTATTGGTGAAGATACACATGCCCAGATAGAGATACAGTCATATATGGAAGCCTGCTATTTAATACAGGTGCATTGCATATTACTGGATCAAGGAGGAAATGTTCAGTAAATGAAGGTGGGATAACTATTTATTTCTATGAGGAAAATAGAATCTTGGGCCCATAACTGACAGCTTTGTGAAAAATTTGAAGATACATTAAAGACTTAAATGTAAAAGCAATAATTTTATCTTTTAGAAGAAATTACAGAAGTATACTTTTATAATCTCATAAACTTTTGTAACAAATTTATTTCTTTAATAATACACAGTAAAAGCTAATCACAAATAAAAAGGTTAGAAAATGTAAATACATTAATGTTAAGATCTTGGTTTCATCACAATCCAACATGAATAAAATAAAAAATAGTTTAAAGTATGGGAAAAGATATTTGTAACTTTATATAACTAAACTACATGCAGCAAATATAGAACAACTACAAATGTAACCAAGAAAAGAAAAAGCACCTTATAGAAAAAACAGAAAAAAAGACATGCATGGGAATTTTATTTAAAAGGAAGCACAAATAGGTAATCTATTAGTGAAAACTTTATCTTCCTCATTGGTTATAAGAATATGCAAATGAAGAGCATGATAAGCAGTATTTTATACTAACATGAAAAGCAAAAATTAGAAAATGTAGTAACTCCTGTTCAGGAAGATATTGTAAATTGAAGGGAATACTCATGTAATGTCAGTAATAGATAAATTAGAACACTTTCGAAAACAATTTCACATGCTCTAGCACTACAATACCCTATAGCCCAGCATTTTCTCTTATTACACATTTTAGACGAATTCTTGCAAGTAAGCACCAAGAAACATTCCCTGAAAAGTTCTTAGCAACGCTGTTTAGTAAAGCAAATAAATTTAACAGCAAACCTCAACACCATAAAGCAAAACTGAAAAGTAAATTATAGAAACTCCTTTGATTATTACACAACCATGAAACAAATGAAGTAAAGCTAGATATAATAATAATGATCTTATACAGATGCCGTTAAAGAAAATGTCACAGAATACAACCTATAATATAATGCCATATATATGAAAAACAAGGAAATATACCTCATGTAAATTCATATAGTCAATTTTTTTTTTTTAAAAAAGGAAGTGATAACAATAGAATTCAAGAAGGTAATAAGCTCTGTGGGAAACACAGGTGATAGAATAGGAGATAGAAACATGGATAGCTGAAATTGTATTCACAATGCTCTAGTAACTAGACAAAATTATAAGGGTGGTGATATTACAGTTAGTTTACACATATATTATGCAATTCCAGTTTATGTTCTTATTTTATATACCCTGATTTGATCACTACACATTATATTAATGCATCAAAATTTCACATATACCCCATAAATATGTACAATTAATTTGTATTAATAAAATATGTCTAGTATTATCAATCAAGATACTTGTCACTTTTTTCTGAAATTGCAGTTTTCTATTTTTATCATTTTGTAGACAAAAAATAAATAACTGTAATATTTAAAAAAGATTACAGAGAATATACTGTTTTTATATTATGTCTTTTTTAAAAAATTTTCTTCTTTGTGACCTTGCAAAAAATAAAATTGACACATTGAAAACAGTACTACATATTCTTATATAACTTACTTAGATCTCTTCAAATGTAGCAGCATAGACCTGTGGGTGATGAGATTCTAGCCAGATGCAAAGTACACATAACATAACAGAAGAATAAAAATTAAAGTTGAAATTGTAAACTCTGGATTCTCCTTTTTGATGCTATTTTTTAATATTTAAATACATATCAGTTAGATACATAATGTTTGGTTACTAAAATATTAATATTTTGTTTTGTTTCCATTTTGTTTTTAATCTTCAAAGACTTTTAGATAAGTCAGTTTTTTAAGTCAATAAAAGACATGCTGTCTACTGAATGTTTGTGACTTCACAGATTTAAATGTTGAAATCCTAACCTCCTAATGTAATGGTATTAGGAGTTAGAGCCCTTGGTATATATAGTCATACCTCAGAGACATTGTGGGTTCAGTTCCAGACAACCACAAAAAAGTAGACATCACAATATAGCAAGTCACACAAAATTTTTGGTTGCCCAATGCATACAAAATTTATGTTTACAGTATATTGTGGCCTATTAAGTGTGTACTAGGATAATGTCCAAAATTGTACACACCTTAATTAAGAATACTTTATTGTTAAAAATTTCCTACAATCATCTGAGCCTTCAGTGAGTGCTAATCTTGTCACTGGTGAAGGGTCTTGACTCAAAGTTGATGGCTCCCAACTGATCAGGGTGGTGGTTGCTGAAGGGTAGAGTAGCTGTGACAATTTCTTGTCAATGTGACAATGACATTTTTCACATCAACTGACTCCTCCTTTCACACGCACAAAAATGTCTCCGTAGCATGTATTTTGATATTTTCACCTCCTTCCATGAATCATGAATATTCCTAATGGCTTCCAAAATGGTACGTCCTTTTCAGAAGGTTTTCAATTTACTTTGCCAATATCCATTAGAGGAATCACTACCTATGGCAGCTAGAGCCTTATAAAATATATTTCTTAAATAATAAAACATGAAAGTTGAAATGACTCTTTGGTCCATGGACTTAAGAATGAATGTTGTGTTAGCAGGCATGGAAGCAACATTAATCTCCATATGCTTCTCCATCTGAGCTTTTAGGTGACCAGGTGCATTTTCAATGAACGGTAATATTTTTAAAGAATTTTTTTTTTCTCAAAAGTAAGTGTCAACAGGGAGCTTAAAACATTCAGTAAACCACGCTGTTCCATCATCCAGGCTTTGTTGTTCCATTTACAGGGCACAGACAGTATATTTAGCATAATCTTTAAGGCCCTTAGGATATTTGGAATGGTAAATGAACATTGCTTCAACTTAAAAATCACTGACTGCATTGACCCCTGACAAGAAAGTCACCCTGTCCTTTGAATTTTTGAAGCCAGGCATTGAGGCCTTTCCAGCTATGTAAGTACTAGATGGCATCTTGATTTTGGAATTTCTAGCCTCGAGAACTGTAAGAAATTGATTGTTCTTTAAGCTACCCAGTCTATGGTATTCTATTATAGCCTCCTAACTTTCTAAGACACATGGTTTTCATCCCAAGTTGAAAAGTCTTCTACCTTGCTCTTTTTCTTGGTAAACAGAACGTGGAGAATGTGCAGATCGCTGCAAACTTAAGTTGTTTAAGTTTTTATTGTTAACATAAGCGTTTATGTGACACATACAGCAAATACCAAAATAGCTCTACCCCAAATTATTTAAAACATAACCAATCTAAAGTATAGCAATATATTATACTTTCCTTCGATATCCTAAATTAAAAAAAAAATAGTGCATGATTCCTTTGATCACATAAACCTTCCATGATTTGAACAAAATTACTTTCCCTTTCTTTCCTTGTTATTTTTTGCTGCTTCTCTGTTACAGTGCAAAACTTAGCTTTCTTCTTTGGTAATTCTCTCTTCTCTTCACCTAGTATTGGCAAATATAAAATGAAGCAAAAACATTTTTATGTCGGTGTTATTATTACAAATTAAAATATAAAAAAATATATATATATTTACTTTTTAAATTATACTTTAAGTTCTGGGGTACATGTGCAGAATGTTCAGTTTTGTTACATAGGTATATATGTGCCATGGTGGTTTGCTGCACCCATCAGCCCATCACCTACATTAGGTATTTCTCCTAATGTCATCCCTCCCCTAGCCCCCTTCCTCCAACAGGCCCGATTGTGTGATGTTCCCCTGCCTATTCCATGTGTTCTCATCGTTCAACTCCCACTTATGAGTGAGAACATGTGGGGTTTGGTTTTCTGTTCTTGTGTTAGTTTGCTGAGAATGATGGTTTCCAGCTTCATCCGTGTCCCTGCAAAGGACATGAAGTCATCATTTTTTATGGCTACATAGTATTCCATTGTGTATATGTGCCAATTTTCTTTATCCAGTCTATTATTGATGGACATTTGGGTTGTTTCCAAGTCTTTGCTATTGTGAATAGTGCTGCAATAAACATATGTGTGCATGTGTCTTTTATTAGTAGAATGATTTATAATCCTTTGGGTATATAGCCAGTAGTGGGATTGCTGGGTCAAATGATATTTCTAATTCTAGATCCTTGAGGAATTGCCACACTGTCTTCCACAAGGGTTGAAGTAATTTACACTCCCAACAGTGTAAAAGCGTTCCTATATTTCCAAATCCTCTTCAGCATCTGTTGTTTCCTGACTTTTTAATGATTCCCATTTTAACTGGCATGAGATGGTATCTCATTGTGGTTTTGATTTGCATTTCTCTAATGACCAGTGATGATGAGCTTTTTTTAACATGTTTGTTAGCCGCATAAATGTCTTCTTTTTAAAAGTGTCTGTTCATATTATTCATCCACTTTTTGATGGGATTGTTTGTTTTTTTCTTGTAAATTTGTTTAAGTTCTTTGTAGATTCTGGATATTAGCCTTTTGTCCTATGGATAGATTGCAAAAATTTTCTCCCATTATGTAGGTTGCCTGTTCATTCTGACAATAGTTTCTTTTGCTGTGCACAAGCTCTTTAGTTTAATTAGATCCCATTTGTAAATTTTGGCTTTTGTTACTGTTGCTTTTGGTATTTTAGACCAAAATATGAAGCCTTTGCCCATGCCTACATCCTGAATGGTATTGCCCAGGTTTTCTTCTAGGATTTTTCTGGTCCTAGTTCTTATGTTTAAGTCTTTGATCCATCTTGAGTTCATTTTTGTGTAGGGTGTAAGGAAGGGGTCCAGTTTCACTTTTCTGCATATGGCTTGCCAGTTTTCCCAGCACCATTTATTAAATAGGGAATTTTTTCCCCATTGCTTGTGTCAGGTTTGTCAAAGATCAGATGGTTGTAGATACGTGGTGTTATTTCTGAGGCCTCTGTTCTGTTGCATTGATCTATATATCTGTTTTGGTACCAATACCATGCTGTTTTGGTTACTATAGCCTTGTAGTATAGTTTGAAGTCAGGTAGCATCATTCCTACAGCTTAGTTCTTCCTGCCCAGAATTGCTTGGCTATGAGGGCTCTTTTTTGGTTCCATATGAAGTTTAAAGTAGTTTTTTCCAATTCTCTGAAGAAAGTCAGTGGTAGCTTGATGGGGATAGCATTGAATCTATAAATTACTTTGGGAACTATGGCCATTTTCATGATATTGAGTCTTCCTAACCATGAGCATGGAATGTTTTTCCATTTGTTTGTGTCCTCTCTTATTTCCTTGAGCAGTGGTTTGTAGTGCTCCTTGAAGTAGTCCTTCACATCCTTTGTAAGTTGTATTCCTAAGTATTTTATTGTCTTAGTAGCAATTGTGAATTGTAGTTCACTCATGATTTGGCTCTCTGTTTGTCTATTATTAGTGTATAGGAATGCTTGTGATTTTTGCACATTGATTTTTATTCTGAGACTTTGCTGAAGTTGCTTCTCAGCTTAAGGAGATTTTCAGCTGAGACGATGGGGTTTTCTAAATATACGATCATGTCATCTGTAAACAGAGACAATTTAACTACCTCTTTTCCTAATTGAATACCCTTTACTTATTCCTCTTGCCTGATTGCCCTGACCAGAACTTCCAATACTATGTCGAATAGGAGTGGTGAGAGAGGACATGCTTGTCTTATGCTTAGAAGGGAATGCTTCCAGTTTTTGCGCATTCAGTATAATATTGGCTGTGGGTTTGTCATAATAGTTCTTATTATTTTAAGATACATTCCATCGATACCCAGTTTATTGAGAGTTTTTAGCATAAAAGGGTGTTTAATTTTGTTGAAGGCCTTTTCTGCATCTATTGAGATAATCTTGTGGTTTTTATGATTGGTTCTGTTTATGTGATGGATTACATTTATTGATTTGCATATGTTGATTCATCCTTGCATTCCAGGTATGAAGCTGACTTGATCATGGTGGATAAGCTTTTTTATGTGTTGCTGGATTCAGTTTGCTAGTATTTCATGAGGATTTTCGCATAGATGTTCATCAGGGATATTGGCCTAAAATTTTCTTTTTTAGTTGTGTCTCTGCCAAGTTTTGGTATCAGGATGTTGCTGGCCTCATAAAATGAGTTAGGGAGATTCCTTCTTTTTCTATTGTTTGGAGTAGTTTCAGAAAGAATGGTACCAGCTCCTCTTTGTACCTCTGGTAGAATTTGGCTGTGAATCTGTCTGCTCCTGGACTTTTTTTTTTTGTTGGTAGGCTATTAATTACTGCCTCAATTTCAGTACTTGTTATTGGTCTATTCAGGGATTCGACTTCTTCCTAATTTAGACTTGGGAGAGTGTATGTGTCCAGGAATTTATCCATGTCTTCTAGATTTTCTAGTTTATTTGTGTAGAGGTATTTATAGTATTCTCTGATGGTAGTTTGTATTTCTGTGGCATCAGTAGTAATATTCCCTATATCTTTTTTTATTGCATCTATTTGATTCTTTTCTCTTTTCTTCTTTAGTATTCTGGCTAATGGTCTATTTTGTTGATCTTTAAAAAAAAACAAACAAACAAACAAAAAAAAAAAAAAACAGCTCCTGGATTCATTGATTTTTGTTTTGAAGAGTTTTTTGTGTCTCTATCTCCTTAAGTTCTGCTCTGATCTTAGTTACTTCTTGTCTTCTGCTAGATTTTGAATTTGCTTGCTGTTGCTCCAAAATATAAAATATATTAAGTGATGTTGTTATTACTGAAAAGTTGTTCTACATTGTGTTTCATCCTAATTGATATTTTATCTAAGATTTTATGATGCAGACAATATAATAAATTGTTGATAAATAGTTTTATAGCTGATGATGTTATATCTGTTTTTAAACATTGCTTTTTTTCTGTAACCGAGACAATTCTGTGTAAATCCATCCCTCATTTTATAGCTCCCAACATTTTAGGAATATTTTTATAACAGAGCTTTAAAATATTGCATAATTTTATGGTAAACCAATCATTTTTCTTAACTCTGGGTAAGATTTCCCTAGAAATCTCTTAAGACGTAAAATCATAACCTTCTGTAGCATGTTGCTGTGCCTGAGGCTTGATTTTATGCAGTTCATCTCTCACCACCTGTCTTGTTGAATCATAAACCAGGCACCTGTAATCAATTACAGATCAAATCAGAAATTCCCCTAATATTTTAATATAAAATGACTCTTTTGGGGCCCCAAGAGATATGTATCTTAACAGATTAATACAAAGCTGAAAATTAGTTATCATTTGTTAGAATAGTGATACCAGGAGAAATCTTGAGTTAAAGACATGGGTGAGACAGCTCATTTGTATTTTCTGTCATGATGATTCAAACAGAATGAATACGAATCATTTTTATATGATGTGTAAATTTTCTAACTTATTTGTCTTGGGGAAACATTGGCTAATTTGCCCAAAATTTGATTATTAATAAGAACATTTTTGATTTGTGCCTAAAATCCTCACTCTGATTCTATCTCTGCTTTGTTGGAAAATTCTAGCTCACATCACAAAATCTGTAAGCTTGAGCATAGGATACACATCAAAGCACATGAAACCCCTCAGAAAATACTCAACTGTAACTCAGATAACAGAAACATTATTTTGGGAGTAGTCTTTCACAAAGTTTTACGTATCAGTTGTATATCTTCTTCATTTAATTGCTTAAATTGCAAATGTTTCTGAAAATTAGGTTGAGCATGTCTGCATCACACTGTATGTTGGGAAAGCATGATAAATTTCAACTGTTCAAACATCTCTGTGAGTCCACTGATCTCATAAAAACATTGATCTCATAATTATTCTAGATTTGTCTTAATATTTATGGAGAATGCATTGGAAACGTTAATTAGATTTTAATGCCTTTGAATCTCACTTTGATTATAGGGGTATGGTATGACCAAATTAAGTAACAATGCAGTTATTAACTATAGACTCTTTAATAAAGTCAATTCGCTATACTGTCTAATGAATTATTTCTAACTTCTAGATGGGTTCTATGAGTATTAGTTTACAGACTTATGAAAGTTAGATCATGGACTTATTTTAGTCTATATATTCAGAAACTGATAACATGCATCCTAAGTATAGTACTTGAGGTGAAAATATTAAAATAATAGAAAATTTTAACTTTACTTACTAAAATCTAACAACTAATTTGCTTTCCTACTTTAGTTATTTTTCTCATGTGGGCAGAGCCTTTAATCACTTTAAAGCAATGCTTCTAAATATATATATATTTTTAATTCATCTGTTAGATTCAGGGGTATATGTGCAGGTTTGTTATAATGTATATACTGTATACATTATACAGTTATAATGTATATACTGTGTGATGCTGAAGTTTGAGGCATGATCGAACCCTTCATCCAGGTAATGAGCATAGTACACAATAAGTACTTTTTCAAACTCCCCTTTCCTCCCTCCCCATTTTGTGGTCCCCATTGTCTACTGTTCCTATCATTATATCCATGTGTACGCAATGTTTAGCTCCCAGTTATGAGTAAGAACATGGGGTATTTGGTTTTCTGTTTCTGTGCAAAAAAAGATTTGATGAAGAAATATTTGGAAACTACAAATGCATTTTTTTGTCTTTATAACATCCTGAAAAGGGTCAAAACGCTAGTCCTAGAAGATAATATTTGAAAATATTGAAAAAATCAAACCATTACAAAGTCCTATTATGTATAATTTTACAATTTTATCAGAAAAATCTGAAAGACAACTATCTCAAATGAAGGTCCCAACCAAAAATGATTTATGCATCCATAGAATTAGGGGTGGAGGAGATTGAACATTTTAATGTACTAACCCACATTCTGAACATTAAATTCTGTCCAAATATGCTCATCAAATAAGTGAAATGCATTCTCTTTGGTTTCTTTTGATTAATGTCACAGTCTAGTTCTTTGAATAATAAAAGCTATCCATTTTTATTTCTTAATCATGGCTATATCTGTCATTTTTGTCCTGTAACTTGAGAAGATATAACATTTAATTCAATTCTAAAGCAAAACTTATGCAAATGTATTTCTTTGCATTTTCTCCTAACCAATCCAGCCCATGCCTTTCAATCTTGTAGATATTTTTGCATCATTTTATTAAATGTAGCATTTTAGATTTATTTAGGTCTTCTCTTTTAATTTAATCACATCTTTTCTTTTATTATTTTTCTGAGTTACAATCTTTATAAATGGATGACTTACCAGAAGAAAGAACAAGAGAATCCCTTAAGTTATTTTCCTGCCAGGCTTTTTATTAAGTGATCTTTGTTGTAACAATCAACAAAATAAATTCATCACAGGTGTCTTTCAAGAGTTTAAAAATGACCTTATTTCTACTTTATTTTTTAAAATCCCAGTTCCATGATGCATGTTTTTAATAGAGGGAATGATTTAAAGATTCCCACAGATATTTTGTCAGTGTTGGAGACAATGGATTACACAACCTGGACTAGAATCCCTATGGGAGAAAAATGTGACTTCTTAATTTAGGGGGCATTGTTTCATAAGAGACACTGATTGAGAAGCTAAAAGTATAAAACCTAGGATCTATTTATAATGATCTTTAGAACTTGGAATAAATCACTGCCCTCAGTTTCCACACTAGACATTAATCTAGCGTCTATTGGGAAAGCCAATGAGTTAAAGCATAATAATTAAAATTCTGCATGAGGATGAAGCCATCATGAGTTTGGCTGTTTTCATTTCATATGTATTCGTATTACTTATTATTTTTCTTTAAGTTGAGTCTCCTTAAAAAATTAAACATATTTTTTAAAAAGAAACTTTATATCAACTTTAAAATGGAAAACAAGAACGCTTTGCATAAAAATCAGATAACAAAAAACAAAGCACTTTAAAACCAAAGCAATGCTAAAATAAATCCCAGATAGATACGGTGCCAGCTGAAAATTCTGAGCCTGAGGCTTTATCTTTGTTAAAACAAGAAGAAATTATAAAGAAATAGTGGTATTAAACAGAAATGTTCTCTTTGGTGTAATAAGAAAGTCAGGAAGATAAATGAAAAATAGTATGTTTCGGCTGGGCACGGTGGCTCACGCCTGTAATCCCAGCATTTTGGGAGGCCAAGGTAGTTAGATCACGAGGTCAGGAGATCAAGACCATCTGGTTAACACAGTGAAACCCCAACTCTACTAAAAACACAAAAAAATTTAGCTGGGCATGGTGGCGGGCGCCTGTAGTCCCAGCTACTCTGGAGGCTGAGGCAGAAGAATGGCGTGAACTTGGGAGGAGGAGCTTGCAGTGAGCAAAGATCACGCCACTGCACTGCAGCCTGGGCAACAGAGTGAGACTCCGTCTCAAAAAAAAAAAAAAAAAAAAAAAAATAGAGAATATGTTTTTTTCTTTGTGATTCAATGCTTTTTAACGTTAAGGTAAAAAACCACTTATCCCTATAACAACAATTTTATGTGTACCAAACTGTGAAATATTTGAATGATAAACATAAAAAGTTTAACACAGTACCTACCATATGTATTATAACTTAAGTGTGATACAAACCTAAGATGTTAATTTTACCAAGTTAAAGATTGTCACCAGTCCAATTAAATAGAGTAAAACAATCTTACTGGGATCTGTTTCTAGAATGATTCATCTTTATTTTTAATAAACAATCTAATTTGTTTCATAGACCAGATATAGTATTCCTCTTTCAGACATCTGTCTTGTATAATAAAATAAGGACCAGCAGCACAAAGTTATTTGAAGAAATGTAACTGTTAGAAAAGAGTATGTAATTGATATTAATTAGAAAGTTTCTAAAATATACAGGAATACTACACCTCCATTCTGCTGATGAATCCGTTGCTAAGTTTTATTTAAGTTTTTTGCGTGTTTCAGTTCTAAAATTTCCTTTTGGTTAATATTTATCTATTCTACTTATTTGCTAAGAATTTCTATTTCTTTTTTTTTTTTTTTTTTTGAGACGGAGTCTCGTTCTGTCGCCCAGGCTGGAGTGCAGTGGCCGGATCTCCGCTCACTGCAAGCTCCGCCTCCCAGGTTTACGCCATTCTCCTGCCTCAGCCTCCCCAGTAGCTGGGATTACAGGCGCCCGCCACCTTGCCCGGCTAGTTTTTTGTATTTTTTAGTAGAGACGGGGTTTCACCAGGTTAGCCAGGATGGTCTCAATCTGCTGACCTTGTGATCCGCCCGTCTCGGCCTCCCAAAGTGCTGGGATTACAGGCTTGAGCCACCGCGCCCGTCCAGAATTTCTATTTCTTTGCTGAGACTTTCTAATTGTTCCTTCATTTACCTCAAGCATGTTCTTAATTGCCCACTGAAGCATTTTTGAAAAACCATGGCTACTTTTGTCAGAGGTGCTCAAAACAGAGTGACTCCAACCTTGAATAGGGGCTGAGTAAAATAAGGTTGAGACCTACTGGACTGCATTCCCAAACAGCTATGCATTCTAAGTCACAAGATGAGATAGGATCAGCACAAAATACATAAAGACCTTGCCGATAAAACAGGATGCAATAAAGAAGCTGGCTAACACCCACAAAAACCAAGATGGCAACGAGCGTGACCTCTCGTTGTCCACAATGCTACAAGCCTACCTGTGCCATGACAGTTTACAAATGCCATGGCAATGTCAAGAAGTCACCCTATGTGGTCTGAAAAGGGGAGGCATGAATAATCCACCATTTGTTTAGCATATAATCAAGAAATAACCATAAAAATGGGCAACCAGCAAGCCTCAGGGCTGCTCTGCCTTTGGAGTAGCCATTCTTTATTCTTTTACTTTCTTAATAAACTTGCTTTAACTTTACTGTATGAATTGGCCTAGAATTCTTTCTTGTGCGAGATCCAAGAACTCTGTCTTGGGGTCTGGATCGGGATGTCTTTTTGGTAACACTTTGAAATCATTATGAGATAATTCTGACATTTCTGCCATCTTGCTGCTGACATCTATTGATTTTTTACTTTTAAGTCAAATCTTTTTTTTTTTTTTTTTGTATAATGAATGATTTTTTGAGACAGTTTCTATTTTAGCTGGTTTCAAAACAAAAGCCACCTGACAACATTAAACAGGCAAGTGATACTTTAAGTCTATTCAAGGCTATTGCTTCAGAGGAAGAGATCAGAACATGGTCTAAATTCAACTCTTGAAGTGAAGGGCTGGAGAGTCTTTAGTAACTGGGAATGGTGGGTGCTTAGTCAATCTGTGTTTGCTAATTGGCCTTAACAAAGGCAAAGTAAACTTTCTGGAATCTCATGAGAGGAGGCAATTTTACAACTTGCAGCAAGTTGCTTACCAGGCACCTAATTTAGTCCCCTACCCTGCGGGAGAGACTGGGACACAAGAATGATCTCTTCCTTGATGATTACATTTGAAAGAGGAGGCTCTTAACCCTTGAGGAAGACAATCTTGCATTGCAAATCTGGCAGGAGGTTTTAAAAGAAATGTCCATCTCATAGTGGCAGGGAAGAATGTGCAATTGACAGGCTCCTCCAGTAAATGCTCTAAGGAAAAGGAAGTCAGGGGTGTAGACGCAGGAAGAAGCTGGTCACAAAATTGGTCAAGCTAAGGAAAATGTTAAGGACATTTTGATCACTGGCTTTTTCTGACACTGTTCCAGAAGGAAAAGAGATAGGGTGGGGAGTAGAATGTCACTCTATGATTACTGAGTAGAAACAGGAGTCCATATTTTCCACTTACCCTCCTGTGACACTTAAGAGGAAGGGAGAGGGTGGCTCTTGATTTTTGCCCAGCAAGGACAAAAGTTTTATTTCCACATATGGTCTCTACTGACACAGTGGTTTGCAGTTGCTTAATTTCTGCTGGATGCTGGCAAAAGTGCTGCTCTTTTTAATTTTTTATTTTGTTTGAGACTAAGTCTTACTCTGTCTTGAAGGCTGGACTGCAGCGGTGCGATCTCAGCAACCTCTGCCTCCTGGGTTCAACCAATTCTCCTGCTTCAACCTCCCAGGTCACTGGGATTACAGGCATGTGCCACCATTCCCGGCTAATTTTTTTTTTTTTTTTTTGTATTTTTTTTTAGTAGAGATCGGGTTTTATTATATTGGCCAGGCTAGTCTTGAACCCCTGTCCTCAAGTCATCCGTCCACTTCGGCCTCCCAAAGTGCTGGGATTGCAGGCATGAGCCCCTGCACCCGACCTCTCCTTTAGGCATTTCCAACACCCAGTGGGAAGGAGGAGTAGCAATTTGTTACTGCTTGCTGGGGTGAAAGGTAAGGCTCCTTATGTGTTCTCCACTGACCTGCACAGGGGCATTTTGTCTTTGCGCATCAGGAAAAAAAGTCCAGGCTTCCCACTTGGCCTTCCCTAATTCTAACCCGGTGGGGGATTGGAACATCTAGTTATAGCCTGGGAAGGGTACAGGTCTAGACTACTGTCAACCAAAAAGTGACTGAGGCAGATTTCCATCAATTAGTGGTTTGTCTTCCCAAGGTTGAAGACATAATTGGAAAAATGTAACACAAACCACAGTAAGATCTGTGACCTACATTTTTTTCCAAAAAGAGTTTTGGGAACTAATGTTTAAAGAGGAAAGAGTACAGGAGGGGAAGAAGAAAAAGGGTGGTGGTGGGAGGGGTGGGTATGCAATGAGGCAGGTGGTTACTCTATCTACATTTTACATGTGAAAAGAAGAGAGTGGAAGGAAGTCAATTATGCATATGTCTGGAGGTCTATAAATCTACATTTTACATAAGATAAACGTGAAAACAGCTGTCTGTTTGGCAACAAAAAAAGGCAGCTTTTGTGTGGCTCAGCTCCCAAGCTTAACTTTCCTTTTGGCATAGCAAGTCTGGGGTCCAAAGATTCTACTTTTCTTTCACACTACCTACACAGCCTCTGTGCCATGGTTAATTGAGGTGACAGAATTTTCTATGGAGTTTGGGTGGAGTTGAGCAGTTATGATCTAGAAGCCTTTTGTCTTCTTAGGCAGTTATTTTTCTAGTTTGATTAGAGAGAGCAGGTTTGTGGTAGGGCTTTATATTGTCTGTGTCCATTGGTGTTTTTAAATTGCCAGCTTTTGTAACTCCAAGTCTGTAATATATGAGGCAAAAAAGAAAACACAATGATGGTGATGACACCATCATGTTGTTCTTTGGATCCTGATAGTCCTTGCTGTTCTTCCTTTTCTCCACTTTTCAGATTCCTCTCCTCCTCCTTCTCCTCCTCCTCCTCCTCTTCTTCTTTTTCCTCCTCCTTCCCCTCTTCCTCCTCCTCTTCCTCCTTCCCTTCTTCTTCCTTCTCCTTCTCCTTCTTCTTTTGTTTTCTTTCATATAATGTCGAAGGCTTTTAGTTGGGCTAAAACTAAGGACTACTTAGTAGAAGATATAGGAAAAAGTGTGTCTACTTCATATTCCTAGAAGGAGAAACCTGATATCATTTTAAAATAGGTAGTTCTTTTTATCTTTAACTGAAAATTTTGTTTTGAAGGACAAATGCTTTTCTTCATTGACCTAAATTGTGCTGCTACTGCTAGAGATACAAGCTTTCTAGAATTTATTTTTTATGAATATAAAATATTCTTCTTCAATGTATCAAAAATCCTTTTATATATTCTTCGTTTTATGTAAAAATATATTAAGCTTGGCAAACTAGGTAACCTTTTATGACATAGCATGTAAGTTCTTAAATTCAAATTTTCCAGTTTGTTTTTTTAAGAATATAAAATATCCTTCAACGTATTATAAATCCTTTTATATATTCTCCATTTTAGGTAAAAACATTTTAAGCTTGGCAAAATAGGTAACCTTTTATGACACAGAGTGTAAGTTCCTAAATTCAATGTGTCACTTACTGAATCTTTAATATTGGTCAAGTTACTTTATTTCATCAAACTTCAATTTCCTTATACATAAAATTGGAAAAAAAAATTGAACTTACAGGTTGATGGAAATATTAAATACAGTGCTGCATGTGAATTTATGAGCATATTACAGATTAAGGTGAATACATATGGCAATATCATTATTATCATATGACTTATTTGGTTCTTTCCTTTGTGCCTTTCTGTGTGTGTTTTTGAATTGGCAGCTTGAACTGACAGTGGAAAGGAAAGTTTCAGGAAAGTTCAATTGGTAATATGAACAGCAGAATTAAATGTATATGTGATGAATTAAAAGGATTGGCTTTGTGGAAGTAAGTTATTTGTATAGAAATTTATAATATGTACAAGAAAATTTCAAGAAGAAATCTATCTCAGAGGAAAACACTCCATGGATTGAATGAGCGATCAAAAAATTTAGCAGACAGATTAAAAATGAAAGAAATTATAACATGCTGCTCATACTAAAAGACAAAAATTTAATAGCACTGGATACATTAATTTATAATACATTAATCTGTGTGTAATATATATATATAAAAGATGTAAACTGAGGATGAATATAACTTACAATATTAAATGATCTATTTATCTGCATATTGAATCATAACTATTTGTTTGATTGCCTGTTTTCACAATATAAAAAATAATTTACCTCAAAATTAAATTTCTTCTTTTTGCTCAATAAAGTGTTTGACATAAAAAAAAAAACTTAATAATTTTTTTGCCTGAATAAAATATGAGCCCTTATGTGACTCAAGTTTTCAGCACTTCCCAACTTTCTCTTTCTCTTTTGTTTTACCATGTGCATTTTATTTCTAATAGTCTGGTGGAGTCTGTTCACCACTCCTTTCGCATCCCATGTTGATCCTCCCCTATAGGTTTAACATATTACTGTATTAGTCCATTCTCACACTGCTATAAAGAAATACCTGAGACTGGGTAACTAATAAAGTAAAGAGGTTTAATTGGCTCACAGTTCTGTAGACTCTGTAGAAAGCATGATTCTAGCATCTGCTTGGCTTCTCAGGAGGCCTCAGGAAACTTACAATCATGGCGGAAGACAAAAGGGGAGCCAGGCATCATGCATGGTGGGAGCAGGAGCAAGAGAGAGGAAGGAGGTGCTACACACTTTTAAACAACCAGATCTCCCAATAACTCACTCACTATCATGAGAACAGCACCAAGGGGATGGTGCTAAATGATTCATGAGAAACAACCCTCATGATCCAATCACCTCCCACCAGGTCCCACCTCCAACGCTGGGGATTACAATTGAACATGAGGTTTGTGTGGGGACACAGATCCAAACCATATTACTTACATCAACACGGAAGTGTACGAAACTTTTTCTTTCCCTCTAATAATGTAACTAAGCTTCATTCTTTGTCTCACCCCAAGTCTACAGGAATGTCCTCCCAGTCTTTGCTTTTCAATCACCTAAAATTCACTATTACAATCTTTCTAAGCCTCTTCTGTTCTATGCACATGAATTGGATTCACTGAGGACTTTCATTGGCACCTAACACTACCCTTGTCCCTATGTTAAGACGTCTTTTACTCCCTTCCTTTTCCTGTTCACTTTATGAACACTATTGTGCTGACTGAGTGAAGCAATTGGGGTAAAAGACAAGAACACACAACGCTCTTCATCGCTCCTTGTGAAGCTTTTGGTGATGAAAGGAATCTCCACTCTCATTCTTGAAAACACATTTTCATGTTTTTTTTTTCTCAGTATTGCCAACACAAATAACTTTGAAAATACTTTCTGAAATGCCTCTGAAACTCATACAGATAAAAGTACCTCCTATCATCACCCAGTTTTTTTCCAGTAGAGACCACCCTGCCAGAAGCAGTGACTCCCACAACTGCTGACACTGTGTGTAGTGCTTCTTTTGTCACAGTCAGTATGTCACCTCGTTTCCCCACCACTGGCGCTTCCAGGGCCTTTTAGACTCATTCCCTGAAGCCTCACACCAAAGGAATAAGATGTCAATATGCCTGAATGTGTTCATCCGGAAATTCCTTGCCCTATACTCTAAGGAAACTCTTAGAAAAAGAAAACATTTCCCCTCTTATAAAAAAAAAATGTAAACAATCAGACCATATGGTATTAGTTTAAAATTCCATCTAATCTGCATGTGTTACCTGCACTTATACAAAATATAGATGATGACTTCATCTCACCTACACTGCATATATCTTTATTGGCTGGAACAAGTAATCAAAGGCTGAAAAAAGAGAGAGTGGGAAGCACATATAAAGTTTTAGATTGTTAAATTTAAATTCCTTGCATATACGTAAAGTTAAGACAGTAGAAAGAGACCTCCCTCATAACAATCTCTCTCCTCCACATCCCGTATTATTTTAAGCACCTAAGCTTGAAAAGTTCTTATTTGCGATTCTACTATATCTCATCCTCCTTTAGTCCTCAAACTAAGGAAAAGGGTTCTAAGCCGTATAAAAAGATGTGTATCAATAACATTTTGCAGTTGCAAAATCCGGCATTGTCTTTGTTATCATCATACTACTTGATCTCCCAAAATCTTTTGTCATTGAAGATGGTGCCCTTTATTCTGAAAAAAAAAAAAAAAAAAAAAGAAACTTAAAAATGAAATTCTAATCTCTATAATAAGTAAACTGAGAGGGTAAAATTCATTTTATTTTATAAATTGTTATATAATAAATACATTCATTGTACAAAAGGAGTAATGTTATGTCATCTGGAAGATGTGGACAACAACTGATGCTTATTGATTACTGAATATATGTCCAGAATTATATTGGCATATAACAGGTTGTCTCTAAAGATGACTTTTAAGAATTCCTTTAATCTTTGTGTGCACATATCACAATTCCCATCAACAGACAGGTGTGGTGTCTTCCTCTGGAATTTGAGTTGGTCTCGTGACCAGTTTTTAGCAATAGAATCCAGTGAAGATAAATGCTCTGCTAGTTCTGGATGTAAGTCTCCAGAAGACTAGCAACCTCCACTTTCCCTCCTTGGAGTCCAGCTGCCATGTAAGAAAGTTGAGATTAGACTATTAATAGTGAGTGAATATGTGAAGAAAAGCCCAGCCAGATACACAACATTCCAGCTACCCCAGCTGAAACTCGATACGTAATGAAAGCTGTCTTAGATGATCCATCATCAACTGTGCTTCCAAAACAAATGCAACAGCAGTGGTGACCACAGCCAAGGTGAAGCCAAGGCGAAGAACTCTCCATCAAAGTCCTGCCTTCCTATAGAATTGTGGGAATACATGGTAGTTGTTGTTAAGTATTTGGTGGTTATTCAGCAATTGCTACTTGGCAATAGATAAATGAGACAGACATTAATACCTAGCAGTGGAGTGCTGCATAACAGAAACTTAAAATACGTGGCGTTGGCTTGGAATTAGGTGGTTGGAAGAGGCAAGAAGAGACTGTTAGTAGAGACTGCAGGGCCAATGAGGCAGCTGCAGTAGGAGGCTCAAGGAAAGAAAACCAGCACTTTGTATTGGTGGAGAAACTGGCAAAGCTGCCAATTAAATTAGCATGAAATGGAGAAAAGATATCTGACTAAGGAGATATCCAGGATCAAAAGTGCCAATTGACTTTATGTACTGTGTATGATAAAATGTAAGAAGAGAGTGATGTGAATAAGAAGGAAATATTCAGTTTTAATACATAATTCAGAGGAAATATTTCCGTCTGAGGATTTGATAGGTTGGAATATGTATGTATTTCTAATCCTCAGCCATAAAGTTGAAATAGCCTCAAGCAAACATCAAATCCAGGGCAAACAAATCCATCAAATTCAGTAAAACATGACCTCAGGGGCAAGATCAAATAAAGGGTACAGACATAAGACCCCTTTTTAGAAGCTCAGAGAGACTTAAAAACTTTTATCTTACATTACTTCAGCATGACACCAAGGGCCTCTAAGAATATTAAAGACAATGTCCAAATGTTCAGTAAAACTATGACTTGCAACCCCAAATTAAGAAGGACCTGACTTAAAGATATTGGTTGGTGTGACTTTTGCCTAAGGAGATGAATAATTTGATATGAAGTTATTACAGGACTTATACCAGCTTGGACTAGAAGGTATTAAAAAAGTTGAAAATGAAATGAAACTTCTGGCCACGAACTGTCTAGTTATCGGAAAGAAAAAGCTACTCAGCAACAAGTAAAAGTTGTTTCGTGTGATAAAGGAATGGTATCTCAGAGAACAAAGCAAACAGAACCAAAGCAGAGCTCCATATAGATTGATGATTGATTCTCATATGCCGCAACTGGCTTTTATTCAAAGGACATTCCCTCCCTGCAGGAATACTCTGAGAGCAAGCGACAGCTGAATTTCAGAACTGCAGTGCAGCAGAGGCTGCAATATGCTGCCTGTTTTCCCTCCTGTCATTCAAAGAGAGTCTCTATTGTCCTGCCCCTGTCCTATGAATGATACTAGGTGCAGATGACCAGTCATTTTCATTATCAGTGCTTCAGAAGAACAAGACTAGCACCCAGGAAGCCAGATCCAAATACAGACCTGATGTGGATCACAAGATACTAAATTTCAAGTCTCATGCTCTACTAGGGTGAGTTTTGGAGGTGGCTTAGAAGTGGGGTGAGTAGATTTTTCACAGGAGAGGGGCATACATTTTTGTGGCAGATTCTATTGAGATTTTATTCTAGAAATTGGACTCATCCCTGTACATGCCTACCTTCCATCAGTCTTGTGACTTGTTGTTTGACCAATTAAAATGCACTGGCTACAACATTCTGCCAGTTCCATCTCTTGACCTTAGAAAGTATGTAGCTTCTATTTTTGTCCTCTTGCTCATCAGCCTCAGGTGTAGAAGTTAAGACTCTCAGCCGGGGGCAGTGGCTCAGGCCTGTGATTCCAGCACTTTGGGAGGCCGAGGTGGGCGGGTCACTTGAGGTCAGGAGTTCAGGATCAGCCTGGTCAACATGGTGAAATCCTCTCTCTACAAAAACACAAAAATTAGCTGGGCATGATCGTGGGTTCCTTTAATCCCAGCCACTCGGGAAGCTAAGGCAGGAGAATCCCTTTAACCTGGGAAGTGAAGGTTGCAGTGAGCTGAGATCACGCCATTGCTCTCCAGCCTGGGCAGCAGAGCAAGATTCTGTCTCAAAAACAAAAAAGAAACAAACAAACAAATAAACAAAACAGCCTCTCTTTCTACAGAGGACACAAAAACATAGAGGCTCAGTGTGCCTATACTAATACTCGTAATACCACCATCCATTGTGTTAGACATGTGAATGAAGCTGTCTTGTATACTACCACCCCAGTCAACATACCCCAGACATCACCACTGGAGTAGAGATTATCCATTTGCATGGAGTCCAGCCCAAGTTATATAATCAAATGAACAAATAAATGGTTGTTTTAAATCACTTTATATTGTTTTAAGCTTTTTTAAGTTTTGAGATGTTAATACCCGATAGAAGGCACTTTATATGTAGTTTCTTCTTTCATTCTCAACAAAATATTCTAAGATAATTTTTCTGACGGCTCAGTCACCTTCTCCTGCTAAACTACACCACTGTTCAAATGGAAATATTAATGTATTTAGGGCATTGAACTAATGTGAAGATACGCTGCTTGAATTATCTAAATGATCAGCTCATACTCCACTTGGCTATGATTGTTTATACATTCGCGGTGCCATTCAACCTTTAAGTGCTTAGACAGACACCTATTTGTCTAGGTTAATTTCAAAGCAGCCTACGTGGAGTCAAGAGGATTAACTATGTGACCTTTGGAGTTCCCTTCCAGCAGCATGATTCTATGATTAATGGTGGCTCATCCGCTTTCATGGCAGCATGTAATGGTGTTAACTCACATATGAAAAATAGAAACCCACAATGCTCTTTTATAGCTACCTATACTTAGAAAAGCTAAGAAACTTAACCCTGCATTTCAAAAATAAAAGCAAACCAAGAGAAATTGGCAAATGAATGGTAAATCAAAATGTAGCAACAGGAAGCATTCAAAGCTCCTAGGTAAGTACTTTATTAATATATCAGAGGCAATTAACACATATTAACACATATATAACACAAGGAATCATTTTAAAGTTAGATTTTGGACGCGCCAGGGAGCAAAATTTTACTTATAGTACTTAGCACCACATGCCTAATAATGTGCTAGACACTGTTGATATTTTCACATAAAGAAAACACAATCTTTGTTTAAAAAGATATGTTGTAGGCCGGGCGCGGTGGCTCAAGCCTGTGATCCCAGCACTTTGGGAGGCCGAGACGGGCGGATCACGAGGTCAGGAGATCGAGATCATCCTGGCTAACACGGTGAAACCCCGTCTCTACTAAAAAAAGTACAGAAAACTGGCCGGGCGAGGTGGCGGGCACCTGTAGTCCCACTACTCGGGAGGCTGAGGCAGGAGAATGGCGTAAACCCAGGAGGCGGAGCTTGCAGTGAGCTGAGATCCGGCCACGGCACCCCACCCGGGGCCCCGGAGCAGGACGCGGGCCCCCGTTCAAAAAAAAAAAAAAAAAAAAAAAAGATATGTTGTATTACCTGGACTTTATAAATCATTCAAAAAAGTTTTTTCTGTAATTCTTTTATGAAATGTATCTTAGCAAAAACTTCAAATACCACAATTTTAGCTTACTACCTTCATCTTGGGCATTTAATATCTAGAGAGTGACATAGGAACATAATTACAATACAATAAGGGCAACAACATTGCTTTTACCTTACTTGTACAGTATTTTCCACATTTTCAAGAAATTCACATTTTATTATCACCACGGCCAGTGAGATAAAAAGTGAAAAATTGAAGTTTTTTGAGGTATAAGAAAAAAGACACAAAAATCTTTTATCCTTTTCAGCGTTGTAGACCTAGTTATTGAGAACCAAGGATTTTAGTAAATTTATTTTCAACATTATAAATACTCAAGATCTTACAGCTGTGAATGAAATGTATATTTAGTCTGATAATTAAGACATTTATATTTATATTTATTTGTTCATAAAACATACATCTATGTTTTCTGTTTTCCTTAGTTTGCCCTATGTAAATAAGCTACTGTAAAATCATTGGGAGTCTTGTAATTAACAAAGCACTTCTTCTAATTTACTTCTGTAATTAATTAATAAAAAAAGATGGAAGGTGTATTAATCTGTTCTTACACTGCTAATAAAGACATACCCAAGACTTGGGGTAATTTATAAAGGAAAGAGGTTTAATGAATTCACAGTTCCACATGGTTAGGGAGGCCTCACAATCATGGCGGAGGGCAAAGGAGAAGCAAAGGCATGTCTTGCATGGCAGCAGGCAAGAGAGCTTGTGCAGGGGAACTCCCATTTATAAAACTATCAAATCTTGTGAGGCTTATTCACTGCCACCAAAATAGGATGGTGTAAATTGCCCACATGATTCAATTACCTCCACCTGGCCCCGCCCTTAATGCATAGGGATTATTACAATTCAAGGTGAGATTTCAGTGGGGAGACGTCCAAACCATATAAGAAGGTTTAAAGAAATTCTGATTGATTCCAGCATAAATATGTTGACTTTTAGAAGATAGTGTATAAATTACAGTACTGGAGAAATTGTCCAGTCATGTTTGGAAAAGACAGGACGCACAACTGCTTCAGGAATCTTAGTAGCAGAGACTAGAGTACCTTATTCGACATGCTACAAAATACTCATCTCCAGATGCCTGCTTTCTGGACCCGGATACATTCCTAAAGATTAACATTTCCAGGAGAGAGAGAAGAGGGGAAGAGAGAGAGAGAGAGACAGAGAGACAGAGAGAGGGGGGGGGGGGAGAGAGAGAGACTGACTCATGAGTATGAGAGAGAGACTGACTCATGAGTATAAGAACTACCAGAGTTAAAAAGAATAAGCTTGGAAAATTCCCCAGAGAACATGATACTGAGCAGATGAAAGCAGTGGCAGTGTACCATATCTCGTCATAAAATTAGAAAAATAGTTTCTAAGGAAACTAAGCATTTTGGTAAAAGTTTAATTCACAAATGATAATATTGCTGGGACTGGTATCCATATCTTTATTTTGTTTTCACATGTCACTGTAGAATTTTAAATGCATTTTTAATAAAAGTAGAGTTTTTATAATGTGTAAAGAATGTGTAAATATGTGTAAAACCATGTAAACTAGGCTCCATGATTTCTTGAACAGTAGACATTTCATAAATGTGTTTAGACTGTTAATACTTTTTTAAAAGAGGATGTGAAATTCATGCATGATGAACTTGCCTAAAAAAATACAGCAAAGTTTACTTGTTATCCAAAAGTTATTTGCTGTCTTTTGTAGAACTTGACAAATCTGTCTACAAGTTCAAAAAATGCTGGGCAAAATTAGTTGGAGAGAAAACATCCAAAAATCTCTCTCTTCTAAATTCAATTAAGTTTATTTGAATCATTTAAAAGTGTACATAATTACTCTTATTTCTCTATTTCTCAATGTTCTGACTTTCCGGGTATGACTTTAAAAGTCTCCAGCTCTCTCAGCCACATCTGACTTTATTCTTCACTATTTATTTTGATTTTCAGACAAAAGAGGATTGAGTGAGAAGCGGGATAGTACAGTGATCAAGAGTGTGAAGCTGTAGTCAGACTGCCTAAGTTCAAATCCTGACTCTGATGAGTTTTATCTTGGGCAGGTCTCTTAGCCTTGTCTGTTAATAGGAATAGTTATAATTACTGTGAAGGCTTATCATGAAGATTACATTTGTTAATACCTGCGAAATTCTTAGAACCATAACTGGCACATATGTACACATTTGCTTTTCTCATATTAACGAAACACATTGTATAATGATTACTCAGTGGGTGTCTGCTGACTGATTGTCTAGCTAGGGATCCACTGGATTCATTTGACCATCCGGTTAATGTGAATAGGATTATTAGCAGTGGAAGAGATTTAAATTACCCTGAGTTACCAGCAGGGTATCCATAGGCATCTGCAGCAACTTCAGCCCTTGCCTCCTCAGAAGAAAGAATTCAACCGAGGGGCATAAAGCCGAAAAAGAGACCGAGGCAAATTCCAGGGCAGGAGTGGAAGTTTACTTAAAAGGCTTTAGAACGAGAAGAAAGGAAAGTTCACTTGGAAGGGACCCAAGAGGGCACCTGAAGGTTAAAGTGAGAGCTGCCCAAGTGTCCATTTATCAGTGATCCTAAGGCTTTTACAGGCTTGCCTCTTTCGCGTGATTCTTCCCTTAGGGTGGGCTCCCCACATGCGCAGCGTGCTCCTCACCCTTTGGAACTGAGCACGGCAGTGTGTGCACCGAGTTATACGCAGGCCCAGCTGAGGCTTTCTTCCCTTTTCCAGTGGCCTGTACCCGGAAGATCATACTTCGCCATTTTTGTCTCTTAATGTGGATGTCGAGGATGTTGCCTCTGCCTGGGGCCTACTTTCAATTAATTTTTTATGTTAACAGGCGTGGACCATCAGGAAACGGCCTCTTTCTGGCGCCACAGCCAGTTTATCACTTTTGGAGAGCCAACGCAATAAATTGCAGAAACTATCACCGAACATTTCTAGTGGGTAGTAGGGGGAGAGCCCTCTCTTGCTCCACTCATGCCTATCTATCTACCTGTAACAGGATGAATAAAATATCACACAATTAATTTGATACTTAGGAACATTTTAAGTCACCATTTTATTTTCAAACAATCGTGATCAATCACAACTTGAATATTAATTTAATCTAGTATAGCTGGTAATCTGAAGTGTTTTCTCAATGTTTTACCCTCTCAATTTTTCTTCTTTTACACCTGGTAATATCCAAACTAACGTACTTTTTAAAAAATAGCTGCGTTTTGTAGTTCTGTAAAGGCACGGATTACAAAATAGATTTATCTGAAGTATATTGATAATAAATTTTGCTCCCATCAGAGAAAAATAGTTATTTGAAGCTCTTTGTTTTGTTTATCAGATAATGCCATAAAATTCTGTGTATTTATTTCTGAACATATTTAATGATAAACTGAAAAGTAAATACGCATTGTGAATTTTGTTAATGAAAAGATCTGTAATCCTGTGTGACTGCAACTGCATTGATGTAGTGGTACAGAGGAGACCTTAGAATGGTGTGTTTTATTTATTTATTTACTCATTCACTCGTTTTCTTATCTTACAAATATTGATTGAGTATTGCTAGAGGACAGGTGACTCTGGAAGTAAAATAGTTAACCAGATAGATACATTGTCTGTTTTTAGGGAACATCTATTTGTGGAAGAAGACAGATAATAAGCAAATCCATAACTATGATAATTTTAAATAATGAGCAGTCCTAGGAAGAATATATAACAGTGCAATGTGATAAAGGGTGACTGGAAGTGCTCATGCAAGGCTTACTTGAGCATCTCCTATTTCAGCTTAGGTGTAAGTGATAAGAATTCAGACCTATGAGGCTCTGTGGGAAGAATAGTTCAGAGAGTGAAAGAGCAAGTGCCAAGGACTCAAAGCAGAGTTGAACTTGACACATTTAAGACCTGGCAGCTGAAGCATAGTATTGTGGGGAGAGTAGTAAGGAATGAGATAGGAGCTGCATCATGTAGGATCGTATTATATGTAGTAACAAATGTGTATTTTAGGCTATCTGTAATGATAATTTATTGAAGAGTTTTAAGCAGAAGAACAATATTACTCGATTCACATTTACAAAAAAAACTATGTTGGCTTTTAGAATAACTGAATTTTATGTCTGTATTATGAGTCTCTCACAATTACAAAATGGTTAAAAATATATATGCCTATATTGACAAACTTTTCTGACCCCATATGGTTTTATTAAACCTGAAAATTCTATTTCTCTTAAATGGGAGGAATATATGCCCCAAATTCATTTCCTCTCTCCTTTCTAGGATTTCCAAACTTGGCCTGGTTAACTTTTGTACTAGGTAGAATTCATCACTTTTTTTTTTTTGATATTGTTCAATAAGGAAATGTTTTATGTAGGAGGTAATGCTTTCAGAAATATATAATAATGTAAAGTAATGTATTCATAAAGAATATTAGAAATTTTTAAAGCATTGTCTTTAAGTACCTGTGACATCAAGACATCAAGTCAGAATCAGTGGAAGGAAAACAGATCAAATTATTAGTGCTACACCTATAACATTTGCAGTGTGTTAGAAATAGTCTGTTTTTTGAATAAGTTATCACGTATTGGAAGTGTGCAAGTAGAACCTACACAAATTGCGTTGACATGGAGAGTGGTAAGACATTACTTTTTTCTTGCAGCGGATGGGGAGGCAAGAAGTGGCGGGCCATAAGAAGCTATGTGAAGAAACATCAAAAGTAAAATATGACACAAATAATGAAAGAGCACAAACATTTTAGCTAGTTTGGCTAGAATATCTAATAAATATATGTCAACATATCATGAAAACAACATATTTGGAATTAATGTAAGTTTTGGTTGTTTTAAATCAGTTGTCACTAATTAGAAAATTTATTTTATCTCAAACTTTCTTATTAAACTTAGCAACTGGCCGTGAAAAATCCCAGGCATAAAGATATATAATTTTTTAATTTTATAACTTGTTATAGAGTAAGTGTACTCCTTTCCAAGTAATTCTTTAGGCAGCAGTCAAGCCGGAGTGAGTATTTCAAAAGGCACATCTTATCAGCAAAGTCTTAAACTTCAAATATTTTTATCTCTTCTCCTTATACTTAACACAAGGAGGATCTGGCTCTAGTTGATATAGTCCAATCTACTTTGGTAGCCACATCTTGAATCATTCTTCCTTAACTTTCTGTAAGTCAGACAAAATGGGTATAAATTATGTTTTTCTTGAATGCTGTTACTGGGATACATTTTCTCTTCTCTTTTTCTTTTTAACTCCTATGGGGCTTATAATCCCAGTGACTCAGCATTCAGAGATGAGAGGATCACTGAAGGCCAGGAGTTCAAAACCAGCCTGGGCAACATAGTGAGACCCTGTCTCTACAAAAAAAAAAAAAAAAAAAAAAAAAAAATTAGGCCAGGCGTGGTGGCTCACAACTGTAATCCCAGCACTTTGGGAGGACGAGACTTGAACTGGAGAGGCAGAGGTTGCAGTGAGCCAAGATCACACCACTGCACTCCAGCATGGGCGGCAGAGTGAGACTCTGTCTTAAAAAAAAAAAAAAAAAAAAAAAAAAAGTTAGCCAGGTACGGTTGTGCATGCTTGTAGTCCCAACTACTGGGGGCAGTAAAGTGGGAGGATAGCTTGAACCCAGGAACTTCAGCCTGCAGTCAGCAGTGATCATGCCAGTACACTTCGGACTGGACAACAGAGTGAGACCCTGTCTCAAAACGAATGAAACAAAAACATCCACTTTAATAAGCTTCATAGCATCAAGACACGTTCATACATACCACTTATCATAGTTTCTATTTTTCAATTATTTTTATGGAATTAATATCTATATATTCCACTAAATTGAGGATCTATGAAGGTAATAGCCATCCTCTTATTTGCTCTATGTGGTATTCCAGCACCTTAGTTGTGCCTAGTGTGTACTGAATGAATGAATGAATCATTGAGTATAAAAATTAATGATGACAATGAAAAGAATGGATGTGAAGCATATTTATGATAGTGTCTTCTCTGATTTACCAATTCTCTACAATTGTCTGATAATACTAATGGTTTTCTATAGCTTCTCTCCAATAAATAATGTAGACACAAGTAAGAATTTGGAACTGCTGTCAGAAATTACATTATTATAATTATCATCAATATCATTTTCTTTATCACTATCATCATTCTGATCATTATTGTCAGAATTACAAACATACCTCTATTCCATAATTTTGCTGAATGGAACTTTAAAATACGTACACTTACAGAGTCAAGCATATTTTTCATGTACAAAGAGGATTAATGAAGAGATGATGGGGAAGAAAGCATAAATCTATAGAATTTATTCATGCTTTGAAGCATAATGTGAAAATTTAGCTTTGAAAGAAAGCAATAAAATTTCCATTTTGTAATTTATACCTAGTTCAAAACCCTCTGGGCCAGGACTAGGAACAGATGCTGTCAATGCAAATTGTGTCACTTTCAAATTTAACATATTATCATCACAGAATGCTATTTTTTTCAGTCTGAACTTGTATCCTAGGTGTATGAAATATTATCTGTTCATAGAACTTTTTCCCAAATTGAATATAAATATACACCAGACCTATGATGAATGATTATAGACCTCATTTTCCTTCGCAAAAAAAAAAAAAAAAAAAAAAAAAATTAGTATTTCTGTTTTGTAAAAAGCAGGAACTGTTCAAAATTTTACCTAAAATAGGCAAACTTGTGTTTATAATGTATATGTGTTTGTGTATAATATTAAATTACAGTAGATTAAGCAGAGTGGTGTGCATGCATTTTACTCAGCATTTGACTGATGATATTCAAAATATTTCTTAGATGAATGAATGAATGCACTCTGAGAGCATTAGTCTACTTCAGCAGTTTTTGTTGGCAATTAAGAGATTGTTCTCCCTAAAGACATTTATACTTAATGTATATTTAAAAAATAGCATGACACATTTTTTCAAATGAAAAGTGTTCTACATATGTATACAATTACTATTTTTATTGGCTTCCTAAATATGATTCTGTCCAGTATTTAATTGCTTCAGTCTTGTATTCAAAATATGAATGAAACTTTCTAATTTGACATCCAGCTTTTCAAAGTAACTAATAGGTAGCTTGAAGTAAATCAACACCTCTCTAAGCTTTGAATCATTTTCTACCAATATTAATTTTCTTTTTTTTTTTTTTGAGACGAAGTCTTGCTCTGTTGCCCGGGCTGGAGTGCAGTGGCCGGATCTCAGCTCACTGCAAGCTCCGCCTCCCGGGTTTACGCCATTCTCCTGCCTCAGCCTCCCGAGTAGCTGGGACTACAGGCGCCCGCCACCTCGCCCGGCTAGTTTTTTGTATTTTTTTAGTAGAGACGGGGTTTCACCGTGTTAGCCAGGATGGTCTCGATCTCCTGACCTTGTGATCCGCCCATCTCGGCCTCCCAAAGTGCTGGGATTACAGGCTTGAGCCACCGCGCCCGGCCCCAATATTAATTTTCTTAAAATTATATATTTTAAAAAAATTAATGGACAGGTAAACATGGAGCTAAAATGTTCCCTTTGGATTTGCAGACAATTATTTTGACTTGCACCATGAGAAAATAGAACACCTCCACACATGAAAATGATTAAGTTTGAAACAATTGAAATTTATGAAGTGTACATTAAAAATAAATGCTCTTGTTCCTCAGAGAACAAAACATTTTGTCGGTTTCTGGAGTTTCTCTTTCTAAATTAAGGTTGCTACCATTTAACTGTCTCATTTATTCACTTACATATGGGATTCTCTGAGAAATCTAAGACTCACTGATGTCTTAACAAATACAGGTGGGTACATAATGGATGAGTGCACATGTTAGATCCTAATATAATTTCACTTGGAACTTATATTAGATTCAGTTAGTTTTGGATACCAAAAAATAAATCTTTTAATTCATGTCTCTTCATTTCCCCCATGTATTTGCCCCTTGTATATATGACTGACATAGAAGATGAAGGTGAAAATTTATGATTTCAAGATATTCTTAGAAGATATCTGGTCTACTTTTTTGAGGTATAACATTTTTCTGAGGTTTGTAAAATACTGATAATTTATAAAACTATGTTAACTTGTTAAGTGAAAATTAAAGCCAGACTTTGACTTTCACTAGAAATAGCAGTCTTTCATTATGTACAATAGTCTAGATCAATCTTTATAAACATTAGAGGTGAGATTTAAATCTAATTTCCCAAATTATTTCCATTTATCATGCTGCTGCTATGCATGAAATGTGAATGAATGCAGTTGGTTATCAAGGCCGAAAACCTTCCTAACATGAAGCCAGTATCAGAATGAATTTACCGTTGATAATTTGTTTTGGTCACTCATAAATTAAAGTTCCTTCCATAATTTTGGAAATTCCCAGGCATGTGAAACAGAGTCCCACTCTCAAGCTAGAAGTTATAAAGCTGAATATTTTTCTTACAAGCTACCCTTGCACTTAAAATATATAAACATGACTTTGATTCAACCAATCAGATGCACCCAGTCCAGATTTGGACTTGTAAGATACATACAAGCAGAAAAAATGTGCATAACATTCTGGCAATAATGAGAGGGTCAGTAGTAATTACATTTATTTTTTCAGAGGCAGTGACGTAAGCGCATATTGAAAAGTGTCTCCTGACATTGATAGAAAATGTAGAAAAGCAAGCAAACAAAACAAACAAAACAACTATGACAAAAATCAATACCAGGAGAAACAAAATATTGTATAAAAATGAAATTGGCCGGGCGCGGTGGCTCACACCTGTAATCCCAGCACTTTTGGAGGCCGAGATGGGCAGATCACAAGGTCAGGAGATCGAGACCATCCTGACTAACACGGTGAAACCCCGTCTCTACTAAAAATACAAAAAAATTAGCCAGGCGTGGTGGCGGGCACCTGTAGTCCCAGCTACTCGGGAGGCTGAGGCAGGAGAATGGCAGTGAACCCGGAGGCGGAGCTTGCGGTGAGCTGAGATCATGCCACTGCACTCCAGCCTAGATGACAGAGCGAGACTCCACCTCAAAAAAAAAAATAAATAAATAAAATGAAATCGTGTTTATTGTTCATTATATGGTATGGTTGTGAACAATAACCATAACTAGTCCTAAAAAATGCATTCACCAAAAATAAGGATTTAAATAACATTTATGATGTCATCCTATTACAAGGATGAGGAAAGGAAGTGTTTATGAAAGGGAAGAATGGGCCAGGCAGGGTGGCTCATACCTGTAATCCCAGCACTTTGGGAGGCCAAGGTGAGCGGATTACCTGAGGTGGGGAGTTCGAGACCGGCCTGACCAACACGGAGAAACCCTGTCTCTACTAAAAATACAAAATTAGCAGGGCATAGTGGCATATGCCTGTAATCCCAGCTACTCAGAAGTCTGAGGCAGGAGAACTACTTGAACCGGGAGACAGAGGTTGCAGTGAGCCGAGATTGAGCCATTGCACTCCAGCCTGGGCAACAAAGGGGATAATGTAAGAAAGATAGAGCTATATTTTATCTTCCAAATTTAGAAGTTGCTATATGGACTAGTCAGAGTTCTCCAGATAAACAGAATGATAGATATGTTTTAAGATTGGATTTACTGATTTTGGAGGCTTGGCAAATCCAAAATCTGCAGGTTAGGCCATCAGGCTGGAGACCTAGGGAAGAACTGCAATTCGAGTCCAAAGGCAATTCTTCTTGCTTGGTTGACTCAGTCTTTTTCTACTAAGGCCTTCAACTGACTGAATGAAGCCCTCCCATAACAGGAAAGGTAATACACTTTATTGAAAGCCTACTGATTTAAATGCTAATCTCACCTAACACATACCTTCACAGAAACATTTAGAATAATGTTTAACCAAATAGTTTGATACCTTGTTCTAGCCAAGTTGATATATAAAATTAGCCGTCCTGACATGTGGTATCTAAATGTCAAAAATTAAAGAAATAGTGTGGGGAAATGGTGTTGGGGACAAGAAATAGTGGTATATAGGGTTGTGCTGCTTCCATTATAAGTCTGATATTTTTTACTGTTTAATGATTTAAATTATGTACAAAGGTTACTTGGATAAAAAATTTGTAAGGTGATATTTTAGTAAAATAGAAAAACTCATATGATCATTCTGAATATTTCAGATGTATATTTTTGTCTTGTCTTGCATTTCCTCCTAGGGCAATTAAGTAACAATGAGAGAGAACTTATCAAATAATCCATCTATTTAGGAAAATTGGAAACTAGTAAAAATGTGGCATCCACACATTTACAGACAGTCTTGGCTAATGAAAGCATCGATAAATAGTTCTAGGATTGTAAAAATGAATATATGCTTCTAAGTTTCCATTTTAATTAACAAATAATGCAGAAATATAAGTGGTATAATGTGATGTTTTAATGTATGCTTATATTGTGGAAAGATCAAATCAAGCTGATGAACATATCTATCACCTACCTACTTATCCCTTTTTTTGTGGTAAGAACATTTAAAATCTACTCTTTTAGCAATTTAGAAAGTACAATACATTATAATTAACTGTAGTTCTTGTGCTGTGCACCATATCTCTGAAATTTTCACATCTTGTCTAACTGAAACTTCATACTCTTTGGACATTTCCCCATTCAATAATAATTTTTGATTCCCCACCAAAGCTACATTCCAAATCTCTCCCGATTATTATAACCACATTTTTTTTGCTTCAATTAGAGATGATGAAGGTTTGACTTTGTCCCCTGGAAATGTCTAATTTTAAGAGTTATGGGATTTGCCAAAGTCATGATAAATATAGTCTTTGAATGTATCACGTAGGATGAAATTTATTTATTTTGCCTAATAGTCTAATATTTTTATAGCACCATTCAAATACATTTATGTAAAAGTTAAAATATGGATTCATTAGACAGCTAGATAATAGATAAATAGAACATAGATAGATATAATTTTATTCTAGAGCCTTAACTACCTTCTCTAAAATCCTCTCTACTATATAATTTCTATATAGCTCCAAAATGATTTATTAAAAATCCATGAGTTTCTCTTAGTCCTGCCATTTGCCTGAAATTGCCCCTAATTTACCTTACTTTACATCATCTTCCTCAAACAGTGAATAAAGATTCCTTCAAGTCTCATTTCTTCCTCTTTTCTCAATATTCTTTAAAATGGAAGTCACTACTTCCTTTGATGAATGAGTTTATTTCAGGAAATGAATATATTTTCCATTATTAAGTTTAGCTCTGTGTTTTGAAAATAAATGTTCCTAGCTTTATGTGTTATTTATTGCACCATTTTGTACATTGCACGTGAATTTTAAAATTTACTTTATACAAAGTAACTACTTCATAACAGAATATTGATTGTTAATCAGGGAGTAGTTTTTAATCATCTATTTTGAGACATGTGTATTTAAGTCACATATAGTCATTTTTGTACATGTTTTTCAGTTACTTTTTAATATCAGTTTGGGATTTTTTTAAGTTAATGTGTAATATATAATAATAATTTTTTCATTTAAGGTAAAAAATGCCCCAGGTTAGCAATTTTGCACAGAATTATTGATTTAATGTAATAAATTTACATATAATTTAAATGTCCTTTGTACAAGTCAGCAACAGCTTCTTTTACAATGTGATATTCAATCGGATGTCCATAAAAGTCTGTGGTATCTGGAAGTAAAGTTAATGTAAAACATGCAAAATCTTTATAGAGAAAATCATGTTAAACATTTTAATGATAAAAATTAAAAACTGAACAAGTTAGGTCCATGTTCATAAATGGGAAAATTAATGCAATAAAATGTATTTTCCCAAATATACCTTTAAACTCAGTGTATCCCAATCCGTCTTCAAAATAATTTTTTTCCTGAAACATGACAATGTCACTGTAAAACATCATGGAAACATAAAAGGTCTAGGAAATAAAAATAGCTTTGAAATAAGATTGCTGTACTTCTTTAGTAAAATCATATTGATTTTATTTAAAATTTATAATAATCAAGCCAACATAATATTGGTGTGAAAATAGAAAAATAGACCATATGGATGGAAAATTCAGGAACAAACCCACCATACTGAAATTAGATATACAACAGAGTAGTAGTATTACAAATTCACAGGTACAGTTGAACTATTGAACAAATGGCACTCTAAGAAACAGGCTTATATATTATATATTTATATATGTGTGTATTTACTGTTTACTATATGTATACACTGTGTGTGTGTGTGTGTGTGTATATATATATGGCACAATCCACATATAAAAGAATAATCTAGGGAATTACATGCCTAAATAAAAGGTAAATATACTTTAAAATGTATAGATACATATATATCTTTTTTTTAAGAACATGTAGTGGAGATGTATATACAGAAGCAAGAACTATTAAAAATACTATTACATTAAAGTTAGAAATCATCTTTCTAATGTAAACATTTCATAAATATACATATACATAAGTCTTATAAATATATAATAAAAAGATAAACAACTCACCTAAAATAGACAAAGAATATGATTATGTATTCACAAACAAAGTAAACCAAGTAGAGAATAAAAATTTTTTAAAAATGTTTGACCACACTAATAATCGCAGGGAGAAAAATTAAGAACATATGCAATCTTACTTCGCATCTATTATTTCAGAACAAATTAAAAGTCTGGAAACATAAAATGTTGACAAGGAAGTAAATTGATAAATCCTCACATTTTAGATATCCTTGCCAGATACTGCTATGAATGCTGTTCATGTATCATTTTATTTAATTCTTTCAAAAAATTATGATCTCGTACTATTTTTTTACACATTCTAGAAATAAGGTAAATGAAGCAATAATAACCTCCAGGTCAAACAGCTGATTCAGTATTAGAAGCTTAATAAAGTCTAGGCCATCTCACTCCAGCACCCATCTGCTCAACCACTGTTCTGTTCTGGCTGTTTTACAGAAATCACACCAAAAAAACTCCATTCACATTTAATTGGCCATTCATAAATAAAGAACAGACTAAGAAATGTCATCTCTCAATGATCACACTTCCACAAGGATTAAAAGTTAGAGTATTATACTGACAGGTGGAGGATGGTTATTAGATAGCAAATGTGTATATCCTATGTCTCTTCCACTTCAAGGTATAGAACCTTGGGGAAACTTCCGCAGCATAGAAGACAGGAAAACCTGTGCATCATATTGTTTGCACTAGGAAGTAATTTGGGACTAGTCAGCATGCATCAGTAGGATGTACATATTATTATTGTTGTATAGTCATGGTTAAAAAATGAGTGAAGCACACATACATCTATCATCAGGGAAATCATAATAATATTGAGAAACAAAATAAAAATTCAGAGTAATGCATTCAATTTGTTATAACTTATTTAAAGTTTATGAACATACCAAACACGGCAGGTGCATATGCCTTAAAATTGGAAAGGTCTGCATAACAATTATACATACCAATGACAGTGTGCAAGAAATGATGGGAAAATGAACATTATAAGCAAGAATTTAACAATATTTTTCATGTTTTATTTCTTTAAAATGGTGGCAGCACATATGTCAAAGTATTAGATTGTGTTAGATTTGAGTAGGTTGTTCATAAAGTGTTTACGTTAATCACTTTAATATTCTATATTTTAGAAATATTGATTACAAAGTATAATCTAGTCCACCAAAAAATGAAAATAATAATAAATAACATGCAGAGTGAACATTTTGATTCAGTTTGGTTGCTCACAACTGAGCTTCGATTTACATTTGCGAAGTTCCTTTTCACATGAATCCTACTGAAGGGAAAGACCATCGCTCTTTAGGTCCACTGAAAACTGTACTCTCTTCTTTCCAGTTTCCCTACAACTAGGGCAAAATTATGAGGCCTATGATAGACTTTGACTCTGGGCATGATGACTCAAGAGAAAGAAAGGGTGAGAACCTGTCTTTTCCTTATTGTGAGGATAGTAACCACGACTGCCAAGTCGCATCCTAAAGCAGAAGTAGAGACAGAACCAAGCTCCAGCCTGCTGGCAGGAGCAGCTGTTTCCTCTCTAGGCTAGTTGTCAACAGTAGTTCGGGGACTTGTTGCTGAAAACTTTGCCTTGAGCCTAATTGTCAAACCATCTTACACTTTTCAAAACAACCCAGTATCTGTTTAATCTTTTTTTCTGTTTGTATATCAGAGTCAACTTTTGTTGGGAAGAAAGGAAGTGGAAATATGGTTGCTGCCTAAGAAGTAATAATAGGAGATACAAGAAACAGCTTGAAATGGAATAGGTATGTAAAACGCTGGTGGAGCAGAAACACAGTCGAAAATAACATGCAAAAACAAACATAGTAAGCAACTATAGAGAATGCATTTTGGGACTCATATGTGTACTTTTACAGGTGTAGTGCAGTATATAATGAAGCAAAGCCAGGATTTTGAAACCTATGAGGGGACTTTAAAAAGTTTGTGGAAAAATGGAACTGAAAGATAAAAATAAAAAAGTACAAACTATTTCTCAACATAAGGTCCTTCAAGATCAATACACTTTTGCAAATGACACCAGCCATTTAGTTAACCGATGAAGAGCTAAAAGTCCTGGGAATTCAACCATGTCCATGCAGTCTTCTTTACATTATTAACTGAAGAAAAGTGGGTGCCCTTTACAGATTTTTTTAAGATAAGGGAACAAAAAGAAGTCAGCAGGAGCCAATTCAGGATGGTAAGGTGTATGCTTACCACTTTATCATTAAAACTCTCATAAAATTGCTGTGGTTTGATGACAGGAATGAGCAGAATCATTATCCTCAAGGAGAAGGACTCTGATGAAGCTTTTCCAGGCATCATTTTCTTAAAACGAGTTACCCGTTTGTAAACTACTGACTTCTTTGGGTTGGGGAAGGGGGGCATTGTCCCCATAAATCTTTCTCTCCTTTTATTCACACACGAAATCACTATTTTATTAATCCTAATTAGGTATTTTTAATTTTGGGTATCCATCACATCAAGCATTTATCATTTGTTTTTGAATAGAACATTTCAAAGCATCAATAGTGTCACTATTCTTTCACCCAAGCTTCACCATAAATTTGATGTTTGTTCCTGCTTCAATTTTAGTAGAATGTATGTTTCTCTGATGGGGCTGTTTTCAGACTGATGTCTTAACCTTCTTAGGTTAAGAAGATTTTTTTAGATTTTAACTAGATTTTTTTCAGACATGATACAACTTAGTATGAGTTTGTTTTGGTTCAAAAGATTTTTTGAAATCCATGCAGTTTTTTTCAAAATTTTTTCATGACCTTTTTCACGAACTTTTTGAACACCCCTTGTATAGTCTTCAAATCTTTCTAAAGTCAAGAGGAGACACACACACTTTACACACATAGCCAATACAGTATTGTAAACACTATAGCTCTTATTCATGAATGGCATAATTACAAATTAAAATCTGTATGGGATTTACACAAATGTTTTCAAGTGCACTATTTATTCCCACCACATTCAAGAGAATATTCCAGTGCATAGTGGAGTGCGTGTGTGTGTGCGCACATTTTCTCTATTGCCTCACAATGCATCGGGTTATTGTCACTATTTGACGAAGACCCTGTTTAGTTCTAGATTGATTTTAAACAGCTAAAAATGTTTGCAAAAATAATTGAAATTTCTTGCTTCGTGTCCACATACATTCTGTAAAATTTTCACTTGATTAAGGCAGCCCTCTTTATAACAGTTTCTATTAGTCTTAGAGTAATTGAAAGCATTTTGTGTTTGTCATATCTTTTTATGTGTTTGTAATTTATTTTATTTCCAGTTATTATTAGGTGAGAAAATAAATGATTAAAAAAAACTATGAAAAATCTTCTACTTGCATGATTTTGGGTGAGATACTAAATCTATCTGAATTTCAGATTTATGAACTCTAAAGGGTTCATGACAGTAACTAAAATGTTTCTCCCAATATCAACATTCTGGTTCTAAGTTTACAGATTGATTTTTTTTTGGGGGGGGGGCAAGATGGTACCAAAAGAAACATTTTCTATCACTTTAAACCTTATGAAATTTCCCATTTCTGAGATTTAAGAGAATCATTCAAGAAGAACTAAAAAGTAATACAATTAGGGACATACTATAATTTATTATGGAACAACTTGACAACCCAGAATTGACATTTTGTAACTGTTACTCTCTCCCAATATTATTTTTTCTCATAAATATGCTTAGGAAATATTTTGTGAATATAATTTAAAAAGACATATGGAGAGAATTACTCATTTGTGTGCTATTCTATATGTGGATGTTTTGTTGGCAACTCAGGCTTAATTTAATTCTACTAGGTGTCTACTTTACAGAACTGTAAAATAACATCTTTACCAGGAAGTTTCAATCAACAGCTCTATTTAGCCTTTTGTAATATAAAAACACTACATTCAATACTGACAGAAACTGTACAATCATATTATAGTCTACTTTCCCATCTGTTGCTGGATATAAAATGAGTTTAAGTTTCTGTTATATGAGAAGAGTAAGCTAAGTTTTATTAAGCACCTGCAATTTTCCAGGGTATTTCCAGGGACTATTATTTTATTTTTCCTCTTTGACATATCTATGTGGTGCATATTATGACTGTTTTAAAGATGAGAAAACTGAGGTTCTGAGTGAAGCATCAAGTGGAGTTTGAAATAGATTTGCAAAATGACTTATACACTGTTATTTAATCTTAATAACAATCCTTTTTAGTTAGAGATCACCCTTTCCCTGTTAGATATTGATACACTGATATTTATAGAGGTTAAGTAATTTGCTTTACCAAACTTGCAAATGGCAGGACAGTGGAAAGCTAATTCTGTTCATAGCTGAAGACTTGCCCATTTTTAGTGTACTATGATTTAGAATTATTAACCTTATTTCCTTCCTTCATGCATATCTATTTTTTATAAGACTGGTGAATAGGAGAGGTGAGCTTGCTCCATTACAGACATGTGTGTTCATATGTATGTGTACATGTATTAAAGTGTTAAAATAATTGGAGGAATTTCACTGTATGAGATATAAGTCTCCTGCAATCAAAGACCATAAACTATATACAGGGAAAGTATTCAAGCACTCATACAAAATAGAGAGTGTGACAGTGTCACAAATGAGAAACTTAGAAAACATATGATTTACCATAATTCTGCACAAACTATATGACTATCAGAATCTATAGACTGTCAGAACCTAAGTATTTAGATTGATTCATTCTAGATACACATCTAAGGTAGCTAGAGACTAGTCAATCTTCTTCACTGAATCAGAGTATTTAAACTCATATTAGAAGTCACAGAATTAATTATGTGAGTCTGGGATCAGTGAGAGATTAAAATTGAGAAGAAAGAAAACTGTCAGAATCTGTGTCTTGAAAAATCCAGGAGAGACAGGTAAAGAACAGAAACCAATATCACACCCTCACACCCTAGGAGATTCAGAATCAAGCATGCCAAATTCATGCTTCACAGTGAGAAGGGTGGTAGATCAGAAGTTAAGATCAAATTGTTAGTTTTCCTAATTACTAGAGACGTTGAGTTATACAAGAAAGCTAGTAGTCATTCACGATTTTTTTTTTTTTTAATTTAGGGGTGTCATCTTTAAGGAGAAATTTTCAGAATTGTATTGAAATTAGTTTGTTTTTTAAATTATATGTATATTTATTTATTTATTTACTAGTTTTCATTCAGTAATTTCAGAATTCCAGAGGAGGAAATCATGGCAGTGGGCATATGATCATCTCAGAGAAAAAGAAACATATTAATGCTCTCTTCTTTCTTCTGGAGCTATATAATAGGAAGCAAGGATTTTCCAGGAAATGGAGGTGGCATATGTGTAGATAGGTTCCTTTCCTGGTACCTCACAGATAGAGCTAAGTAGAGTTTAAAACCCATTTGCATAGCTTGAGTAATCCAGTCTAAAGTGTGTGTGAGTGTACTCTTGTAAGAATTATTATAAAACCATTCAAATTAAATCCTTTAAGAAAACATATTATTTTCAATTATTTTTTAACCCCTTCCTTATTATCTATCTCTGTCTCTATATCTATCAGTCTCTCTATATATAAGTATATAGAGATTGAAAGTTGAATGACTCAGTTTTCCTATAGAGCAATATAAATACAGTCACACATTTCTTAACAATTGAGATATATTCTGAGAAATGCATCATTAGGCAATGTTATGTTTATGCAAATGTCATTGGTTGTGCATACAAACTTAGATGGTAGAGCTTACTAAAAATGCAGGCTATACGGTATAGCCTATTACTCTTAGGCTACAAATGTGTGCAGCATATTACTGCACTTAATACTGTATGCAATTATAACAGAATTGTATTAGTGTATCTAAATATTTCTAAATAAGAAAAGGCACAGTAAAAATATGGTATTATAATCTTATGTGACCACTGATGTATATGCAGTCCATGATTGACCAAAACATTGTTATGCATGGCATGTCTATATTTGGGTAAGCAGTTTCTAGTGTGGACTATAAAACATTGTCTTCAATAGAATTACAGAAAGCCCAAGAACTTAGTGAGTCAGTATCAGGAAATCAATAATTCATTGATGAAATAAAAGTGAAACATTAAAATTCCAGAAAAACTGAATGCTGGATGAAAATTAGGTTCTATTTTCAAAATTTTTTACTTAAAGAGGCTACACATGAATATTATTATATTGTAATTGAATCAATGTATAGAGTTTAAACATTTTTGGACTAAACTTTCTTCTGTAACAATGAATACACAAATGTTGTGGTTGGATATAATCATTGAAATTTAAATGTCTTCATTTAAATGCATTTCTGTTGTCAAAAAAATCTTGGAAAGAACTGTGTTGTCTAAGCAATCATTCACAAAGTTTTGTGTGAACATTTTAGTTGAGATATTCTGAAGTATTCAGAAATATACATGATATAAGCCAAGTCTGTTAAAACTGAAATAAATAAATGTGTGTATGTGTATATATGAAAATAACACACATATGTACATTTAAGTATACACACACATATATTCTCATATATATAATTTCAGAAATTGCATAGATTTCAAAGTGAAAGTCTATTATACAATGACATATTTTACAAAGTGAGGTTATTTTGAAAATAAATGATGCTGGGAAATGTAAGAGAATTTTAAAAGTGGGCAAAGAGCACAAATAGACATTTTTTGAAAGATATACAAATGGAAAAGCATATGATCTGTATCTACCCAAAGGAAGATACATTATGTGAAAAGATATCTGCACTCATATGTTTATCACAGCATTATTCACAATAGCAAAGATATGTGATCACTCTAAATGTACATCAATGAATGAGTAAAAAATGTAATGCATATATATATCACATTTCTATATGCATTTCACATATTATATCTATATATTTCTCGTTACACATATGTTGTTATATTATTATCCCGAAGTTTTTAACCATTTATAGTTTCATCAATAGGATATAACATCACCCATGTCCCAATCCATATTATTGCTAAAAGTGAATAAGACTGTGAAAAAAATAGCTTTCACTATCTTATTAAAAAAAAAAACCTATCCTAGGGATTTGATTGGCATTTTCTTGATTATTGGTGATGCTGGAAGTGCTTTCGTTTTCTTCTTTGTTTTTTGTATATTTTCTTTTATAATGCACTGATTTATGTTCGCCTGTTTACCTATTGAAGTTTTCAGCTCATTTTTAATAAAAGAGCTATATATATATATACACACACACACATACATAGACATATATTATAAAAGAGCCATATATGCACATATATGGCTCTTTTATATATAACTATATATAGCTATATATATATATAGCTCTTATATGTAAATACATATAGCTATATATGTATATAGCTCTTATTTAAAAAACAAGTTGAAAACTTCAACAGGTAAACAGGCAAACATAAGTCAGTGCATTGTAAAAGGAAATATACAAAAAACAAAGGAGCCATATATGTATATATGTGTGTATATATACACATACAGCTCTTTTGTTAAAACCTGTATATACATATATACAGCTCTTTTATATATATACATATGTACAGTTCTTTTATAATAAAGCTATATATATATATGAGTACAGAATATATATATATACACACACTATATATAAACACACACAACAGAATAGTACTCAGCCATTAAAAAAAAGAATAAAATGATGTGATTTGTAGCAATATGGATGGAACTGGATACCGTTATCTTAAACAAAAACACTCAGAAATAAAGTTCAATACCTCATGCTCTCACTTGTAAGTAGAAGCTACATAATGTGTGCCCATAGACAGAGAGTGTGGAGTAATAGATACTGGAGACTGAGAAAGAGGCTGGGGGAGAGGGAGGTGAGTTATGACAGATGACTTAATGGGTACATTATTTGGGTGATGGTTACACTAAAAGACCAGGCTTCATCACTACACAATATATCCATAACAAAACTGTACTTGTAGTCCTTAAGTTTATATTTTAAAAAACATAGGCAACCTTAAAAACTATCTTTTTTGGAATTTATGAAACGTAGTACCTGTATCACTTTCTCTCAAGGGATACAACTTATACATCATGCTTATCGTGACTGTTGGATATCTGGCAGTGTTTCTAAGGACTCATTGCTCATTAACAACAACCACAGAAATAATTAATTTGTCATATTAATAAAAGGGAGAAAGTGAAAGAATAGGTAGATTTGATAGGTGCTATTTGAAAATTTAGGTCCATTTTGTATTTAAAATAATTGAGGTTCAGATAGTAAAATAAATGTTGGCCTAACTGCCAATTAGCAACAGAAGCATTTTTAACACCAGGCTTGCCTGACATGAATTGCTACATTTTATTTTCCCATTTATTATATTATCTTCCACTTTTAAACCTAACATGACATAGACTTTTTTAAAGTTTTATTTCAAAATGGTAAATATTCTTTCCAGAACAAAAGTAAAATAACCAATTCCAATAGAAACTAAGAAAATATTATCCGCGCGTCTATGATTTATATACATTTTCAAATATGACGTTTCTATGTATACATTTATTTAATTTTACTAAATTGGAATCTGTCTATATGTACCCCTTTATAACATACTTCCTCCTTTTCGTGAGCATTTTTACATACCAATAATATTTTCACACAATTATTATTTTGATGGATTCATAAAATGATTAATTTATAGTCATATCTCACATTATCACATTTTGGACTTCTTATACAACAGTGGTCTCATAACATTACAATGACATGTTTGAGAAATATTTCTGTGATATTCTACAATTAGCAACTTTAAAAATCTCTTTCATTTGATGCTGATGCACTAAAATATTCATCTTGATCAAAAGTTCACTATATTGAAATATCTCTTGTGATATTTAGGGGAATAATTTAATCTAATATCACCCTAATCATTATACATGCTTTAGCAACATTTTGTAAATCAGACCACTAATAAGTTACATTCTTGTCTGTTTTGGAAATTGCTTCTCTTTGCTTTTGACCAAACTTGTCTAGAACGTGCTTTCATTTGTAATGCTAACTACTTCTAGTGTTTGTCTTTTTAGGTCTTTGCAAGGAAGAAAAAAAAAAAAAAAAAGATATGTTTTTGATTTATAAATTCATTGAGTTTATTTTTCTTTTCTTTTTTCCCTACCCCTGCCTTTTCCTTCTCCTGTCCCTCTTCCCTTCCCCTTTATCCTCCTCCTCTTTCTTCCTCTCTCTCTCTTTTTTTTATTTATGGGAAAATATAGGTAGTAATTCATAGCATAGCCACTAGTGTCAGCCAGCCTGGTGTTGGATCTTACATTTTCTGTGTCTGCCTGTGTTTGCCTCAATATAATTACTATTTTTAAACCTATAAATCAGGATATTAATAGTATTTGCTTCAGAAAGGACCCAAGATTACATGTTCACTGAGTTTAAAAGAGCTCTGCCAGTATGTGCACAGCATGCATTACATTTTATTAATAATAAAACAATTAACATTAGATTTATTTTGTTTTTGTTTTTATAACTTGGATTTCATCTCCCATTTCAGAAAGGTCCAAGACTGATTACTTAATGATTTGTGTACACAATGAAAATACACAAGAATATTTTGATAGCAAGGTTACTTAACATAAACAATATAAAAATAAGATAAATACAATAGTACATGAACATATAACCAGCCTTACTGAGAATACTACCTAACAAATATTCTATTATTTTTTATTATGATATTTTATTATGACAAAACAAATTCCTGTTGAATATATAAATATAAAAAATTTAAACATAAAAGAGCTAGAAAATATAGAAAGAGAAATATTGTTTAGGACACATAGTGAGAACACACACATATTTTAGATCTCAGAATTTGAAATATTATTTAAAAACAACTGGTAAAACAATGTTTCTGTTTTACCATTGCCTTTAGGCAACCGAATTGCTACATTTTATTTTCTCTTAAACCCAGGAAAAGTCTCTGTGTTAGAGCAATTTGAATGAAAAGAAGAATAAACCAGGTGTCCAACGATAAGATTTCCAAGATAGGAAGAAAGAGAGGGTTCAGAAAGAAGGTGAGTAAATGAAATGTTGGTATACTTTATGCTCAGGATAACAACTAGTTGGGTTTATTCTATTTTTTGCATTTGCTTCTTATCTATCATTTTAATTTACAAAACTCTTGTGGTACCAAGTCTGCTTTCCAAGGCATACACACACTAGTGAAATGGAATGACCAGTTTATGTAACTTCCTTTCCATTCTATGACATAAGTACCAACCAAATGTTTTCCCAGGGTGTTGAAAAAGTGCAAACAATTTTCTAAAGATTTGCACTTTGCTTCATCCGAGGTGGTGAAAAATACAAAACCTATTTGCAGAAGGATTGAGAATATCTGAGCTTTTTGGATATTTTCTTTTCTGAGACTTGTTTTAAATTCAGGTCAGAAAAGCTAGTGTAATATTGGAATTGAAAAGAGCAACAGTGTTTTGACACTGTATATCTTGGCATAAACCTTGCATCATTCACAGTATGAGATGTCATGAAACTCAATTCAGCATAACATAAAATCAAATGGGTTAAAGGAGTTCAAATAGCAGACATCCAGGTGTCTACTTCGCTGTCCAGCATCTAGTAATAGGAGGAGGTTGAGACAGAATAATATCATACCATTTATTATTCAGCATTTAATGTGTACCCGCTATGTGCCAAGGGCTGTGTCAAGGACATAAAAATTAATAATAAAAAAAAAAAACTCTTACTCTTGAAAGGGGAATGATCTGAAAACTAGCATTTATTGAAAACTCAAACATTGAAATCTACATTTTGCATGTATCTCTGTTTAATCTTTACATTAACTTTGTGAATATAATATTATTATTTTAAAGATGTGGAAAGAAGATGCAAAAATGTTGATTAAATTATCTAGGGTATTTAACCAACCATTGGCTGATATATATTTCAAACAAGCCTGCCTTAATCACAAAATGTTTATGCTTTTAGTTATATATAACGTGTCTCACCAATCACTGAAGGGGACAATTCATCCATGTAAGAAATTAACTCAACCCAGGTGAGAGGGCTCATTCCTGTAATCTCAGTTACTCAGGAGCCTGAAGCAGGAGGATAATTTCAGGGAAGGAATTGAGACCAGCGTGGGTAGCATAGCAAGACATAAAAAAAACAAAACATCCCAGCGGGAGGCCAAGGCGGGCGGATCACGAGGTCAGGAGATCAAGACCATCCTGGCTAACATGGTGAAACCTAGTCTCTACTAAAAATACAACAAATTAGCCGGGTGTGGTGGCGGGCGCCTGTAGTCCCAGCTACTTGGGAGGCTGAGGTAGGAGAATGGCGTGAACCCGGGAGGCAGAGCTTGCAGTGAGCCGAGATCACGCCACTGCACTCCAACCTGGGTGACACAGCAAGACTCCGTCTCAAAAAAAAAAAAAAAAAAACATTTTTTAAATGTTAAGTAGGTGTGATGGCATGTTCCTGCAGTCCCAGCTACTCAGGAGCATGAGGCAGGAAGCTCCCCTGAGTCCCAAAGTTCAAGGGTGCAGTGAGCTATGATTGCACCACTGCATTCCAGCCTAGGTGACGGAGAAAGATACCCTCTCAAAAAAAAATTAGTTTATTGTCAGATATACTTTTGCATAACTGTATGCAAATTGTGTAGCTGTAAAAATAAGGCTATGATGTAATTATGCCCTGAAACTGTTTGTTTGTTGCTGTTTTTGGTTTTATTTTTGCTTGGTATTGGTGATGTATGGAATAATGTGTTCACTGGTCTTGGAAGTATATACCTTTGCCAGATGGAGAAGAGTTGAGCAGTGTATTCTAGGAATAGGGAACAATATGTCTAAAACATGACATACTCAAGGAATTACAACAAAGTTTTGTTTATAAAGAGGAGAGAGAAAAAAGAATGATACAAGGAATATAAATGGGATGGGCTCTGTATCGATGCATTTTTAGAATATATAATGTTTTTCTATAGAAAATAAAGAAGCCAAGATATGAATATATTATGTGGGGAGCATGCATGTCTGCAATTTATTAATATTTATTTTTTAATAAGCATTTATTTGAATGTGTATTGTGTGTGTACTATAATGATTTACATTGATTTACAAAGATGCCAGCCTCCATTTGACAGTAGATCCCAAGGAACCCAATCTAAGCTCCAGTCCCTCTTGTAGTTGGGGAACCACCTTTATTTTTCAGGGGCCTGCTGGGTCTCCTTCCCACAGCAGATCATTTCCACACAGCCACAGTACCATTCTTGGGTTTTCTCCAAGTCCACCTTGGCCAAAAAGCCGGGTCAATCATGAAGTAAGTCTTCATGATACAGTAATCTTGGCTTAGAGCATTCTTTAGTGCTGAGATGGCTACAGTGGTTAGAGGATCAGAAAGTGAAACAGTTAGTCTACTTAGAATTCCTAGTAAACCTTCTGAAGAACAGGTACAAAAAAAAAAACCCATATTGAAAGGTAAGATTAAGATGGCAGATAGGGCCAGCCGCAGTGACTCACGCCTGTAATCCCAGCATTTTGAGAGGCCGAGGCGGGTGGATCACGAGGTCAGGAGATCGAGACCATCCTGACAAACATGGGAAACCCCGTATCTACTAAAAATAGAAAAAATTAGCCAGGCGCGGTGGCGGGCGCCTGTAGTCTCAGCTACTTGGGAGGCTGAGGCAGGAGAATGGCCTGAACCCGGGAGGCGGAGCTTTCAGTGAGCCAAGATCCTGCCACTGCACTCCAGCCTGGGTGACAGAGCCAGATTCCGTCAAAAAAAAAAAAAAAGAAAAAAGAAAAAAAAGAAGGCAGATAGGAAGCAAGACTAGCTTGCAGCTCCCACTCAGACAGAGCAGGGTGGAGAGTAACACTGAACTTTAGCTCCCAAAACTACCACAGGAACATACCAGGAAAGCTGAAAGAATCCACAGACCCTTTGAAGGAACTGGGTCTCCACTGCAGGCTCCCTGAAATGCTGAAATACTGTGACTCCGCTTGCTTTCTCAGCAGAGAGGCTGGTGGTGGTCTGGGGCAATTTCTCAGCCCTGGCCACCAGCTGCCTGGAAATAGACTCGGTGCTGTTCGGAGGTAACAGCCGGAATGAGATTGGCCTTAAAGACTGCCGGCTGTGTGGGAGTAGGGGGTGAGGCCTGTGAATGAGGGCTTTCCCCCACTTCCCTGGTGACGTTGACTCAGCCATAATCCTCCTGGGAACATAACTCCATTGGTCTAGAAACCATACCTCCATCCCCTACAGCAACTGCCGCCATCCCCACCCAAGGGAAGTGTGAGCTCAGACACTTCTATCCCTGCCCCCACCTGGTGGTCTTTCTCTACCCACCCTGGTTGCAAAGACAAAGAGCAGAATCTCTTGGAGGCTATATGGCCCTTCCCACCGCCTGAGGCCTCTGAATACTTAACCAGGCAATCATAGGGCAAGTGTGCATCCTTCCTATGGAACCACAGCTGATGCACTCTTGAAAGTGCCACTTCCTAGCTGGAGACCAACCAACACAAAACAAATGCACCAAACAAAAGTACAACCCAGGACCCTCATAGAGTCCACTTCACTCCCCTGCTACCTTCACTGGAGTAGATGCTGGTACCCATGGCTGAAATACATGAAGATGGATCACATCACAGGACGCTTTGCAGACACTCCCCAGTACCAGCCCAGAGCCTGGTAGCTCCTCTGGGTGGCTGGACCTAAACGAGCAAAAACAATCATTGCAGTTCAGCTTTCAGGAAGCCCCATCCCTAGGGGAAGGGAGAGGGCATCACATCAAGGGAGCACCCTGTGGGAGAAAAGAATCTGAGCAGCATCCATTGAGTCCCAGATCTTCTCTCTGACATAATCCACCCAAATGAGACGGAATCAGATAAAGAATTCTGGTAATGTGACAAAACAAGTTTCTTTAACATCTTCAAAAAATCACACCAGCTCACTAGAAAATGGATCCAAACCAAGATGAACTCTTCAAATTGCCAGAGCAAGAATTCAGAAGGTTATTAAGCTAATCAAGAAGACACCAGAGAAAGGTGAAGTCCAACTTAAAGAAATCAAAAACATGATACAAGTCATGAGAGGAAAGGTCTTCAGTGAAATAGACAGCATAAAAAACAATCACAACTTCTGGAAATCAAGAACACACTTATAGAAACGCAAAATGCAGGCTGAGTGCAATGGCTCACGCCTGTAATCCCAGCATTTTGGGACACCAAGGCAGGCAGATCAGAAGGTCAGGAGTTCAAGACCAGCCTGCCCAGCATGGTGAAATCCCATCTCTACTAAAAATACAAAAATTAGCCAGGCATGGTGGTGGGCACCTGTAATCCCAGCTACTCAGGAGGCTGAGGCAGGAGAATTGCTTGAAACTGGAAGGTGGAGGTTGCAGTGAGCTGAGATCATGCCACTGCACTCCAGCCTGGGCAACAAGAGTGAAACTCCATCTAAAAAAAATAAAAATAAAAAATAAAAATTCCAAAATGCTCTGGAAAGTAACAGAAATGGAATCAACCAAGCAGAAGAAAGAACTTCAGAGCTCAAAGACAAATCTTTTCAATTGATCCAATCCATAAAAGACAAAATAAAATAAATATATAAATAAATAAACAAAGCCTCCAAGAATTTTGGGACTATGTTAAACATCCAAACCTAGGAATAATTGGTGTTCCTGAGGAAGAAGATACATCGAAAAGTTTGGAAAACATATTTGAGAGAATAATTGAAGAAAACTTCCCTAGCCTTACTAGAGATCTAATCATCCAAATACAGGAGGCTTAAAGAATACCTGGGAAATTGTTGCAAAAAGGTTATCACCTAGGCATATAGTCATGAAGTTATCTAAATTCAAGACAAAGGAAAGAATCCTGAGAGGCATGAGGCAAAAGCATCAGTTAATGTACAAAGGAAAACCTAAAACCAACCCAGAAAAAGCAGAAACCCTACAATGTGGAAGGGACTGGGGTCCTATTTTTAGCATCTTTAAACAAAACAATTATCAGTCAAGAATTTTGTATCCAGCTAAACTAAAATTCACAAATGAAAGAAAGATACATTTTTTTTCAGACAAACAAATGCTAAGAGAAATGAACCACTACCAAGCTAGCACTACAAGAACTGCTAAAAGGAGCTCCAAATCTTGAAGAAAATCCTCAAAATACACCAAGATAGAACCTCCTTAAACCATAAGTCTCACAGGACCTATATAACAATAACACAATGAAACAAACAAAACAAAACAAGATATTCAGTCAACAAATAGCATGATAAATAGAATAGTATCTCACATCTCAATACTAATGTTGAATGTAAATGACCTAAATTCTCTACTTAAATAGAATGACAGATGAGATAAGAATTTACCAACCAGTTTCTGCTATCTTCAGGAGACTCACCTTACATATAAGAACTCATATAAACTTCAGGTAAACGGGTGGAAAAATATATTCCATGCAAATGGACACCAAAAGCAAGCAGGAGTAGCTATTCTTATATCAGACAAAACAAACTTTAAAGCAACAGCAGTTAAAAAGAACAGGGACATTATATGATGATGAAAAGACTAGTCCAACAGGAAAATATAACAATCCTAAATATATATGCACCTAACACCAGAACTCCCAAATTTATAAAACAATTGCTACTAGACCTAAAAAAAAGGTATAGATGGCAAAAGAATAATAGTGGGGGACTGTAATACTCCACTGACAGCACTGGACAGTTCATCAAAACAGAAAGTCAACAAAGAAACAGTGGACTTAAACTATACCCTACAACAAATCTACTTACCAGATATTTACAGAACATTCTACCTAACAACTACAGAATATACACTCTATTCATCAGCACATTGAACATTCTCCAAGAGAGACTATATGATAGGCCACAAAACAAGTCTCAGTAAATTTAAGAAAATCAAAACTATATCAAGTACTTTCTCAGACCACAGTGGAATAAAATTGGAAATCTACTCCAAAAGGGACTCTCAAATTGATGCAAATACGTGGAAATTAAATAACCTGCTCCTGAATGATTGTTAGGTGAAGAATGAAATCAAGATAGAAATTTAAAAATTCTTTGAACTTAATAGTGACACCACCAATCAAAACTTCTGGGATACAGAAAAAGTGGTACTAATAGGAAAGTTTATAGCTTTAAATGCCTACGTAAAAAGACTGAAAGAGGCCGGGCGCGGTGGCTCAAGCCTGTAATCCCATCACTTTGGGAGGCCGAGACGGGCGGATCACAAGGTCAGGAGATGGAGACCATCCTGGCTAACACGGTGAAACCCCGTCTCTACTAAAAAATACAAAAAACTAGCCGGGCGCAGTGGCGGGCGCCTGTAGTCCCAGCTACTCGGGAGGCTGAGGCAGGAGAATGGCGTGAACCCGGGAGGCGGAGCTTGCAGTGAGCTGAGATCCGGCCACTGCACTCCAGCCTGGGCAGCAGAGCGAGACTCCGTCTCAAAAAAAAAAAAAAAAAAAGACTGAAAGAGACAATAGACAGTCTATTGTGTTTCACACCTCATGGAACTGTAGAAACAAGAGCAATCCAAACTCAAACCCAATAAAAGAAAAGAAACCATAAAGATCAGAGCAGAACTAAATGAAACCGAAACAACAACAATAACAAAACAATACAAAATATAAATGAAACATAAATCTGGTTCTTCGAAAAGATAAATAAAATTGATAAACCATTCATGAGATTAACCAAGACAAGAGGAGAGAAGATGCAAATAATCTCAATTACAAATGAAACGGGAGATAATACTGCTAATACCACAGAATTAGAAAAGGTTATTCAAGGCTCCTGTAAGCACCTTTACATGCATAAACTAGAAAACCTAGAGGATATGGATAAATTCCTGGAAATAAACAACCCTCCTAAATTAAACGAGGAAGATATAGAAACTCTGGACAGACAAATAAAAAGCAGTGTGATTGAAATTGTAATATTAAAAAAAAAAAAATGCCAACAAAGAAGAAAGTCCAGGACCAGACAAATTTATAGCTGAATTGTGTCAAACATTCAAAGAAGAATGGGTACCAATCCTGTTGAAACTATTCCACAGGATAGAAAAAGAGGGAATCCTTTCTAAGTCATTCTATGAAGGCAATATCACCCAAATACCAAACCAGGAAAGGACATAACAACAAAAAAGTAAACTACAGACCAACATCCATGATGAACACAGTTGCAAAAATCCTCAACAAAATACTAGCTAACAGAACCCAACAGTGTATCAAAAGGGTAATCTACCATGCTCAAATGGGTTTCATACCAGGAATGCAGGGATGGTTTAATATCCACAAGTCTATAAATGTGATACAACATAAAAGCAGAATTAAAGACAAAAATCACATGATTATCTCAATAGTTGCAGAAAAAGCATTTGGCAAAATCCAGCATCACTTTATGATTAAAGCCCTCAGAAACACTGGTATATAAAGGACATATCTTAAAGTAATAAAAGCCATCTATGACAAACCCACATCCAACATTATACTGAATGGGGAAAAGTTGAAAGCATTCTCCCAGATAATTGGAACAAGGCAAGGATGCCCACTTTCACTACTTCTACTCAACATAGTACTGGAAGTCCTAGCCAGAGCAATCAGACAACAGAAAGAAATAAAGAGCATTCAAATCAGTAAAGAGGAAGTTAAACTGTTGCTGTTTGTTGATGATATGATTGTATACCTAGAAGACCCTAAACACTCATCCATAAGCTTCTAGAACTGGTAAATAAATTCATCTAAGTTTCAGGATATAAAATTAAAGTATGCAAATTAATAGCTCTGCTATACACCAACAATGACCAAGCTGAGAATCAAATTAATGACTCAGTAGCTGCAAAAAAAGAGTACTTAGAAATATACCTAAGAAGGTGAAAGACTTCTTCAAGGAAAACTGTGAAACACTGCTGAAAGAAATCATAGATGACACAAGCAAATGGAAACATATCCCATGCTCGTGGATGGGTGGAATCAATATCATGAAAATGATCATACTGCCAAAAACAATCTACTAATACAAAGCAATTCTCATCAAAATACCACTGTCATTCTTCACAGAATTAGAAAAAACAATTCCAAAATTCATATGGAACCAAAATTGAGCCTACATAGCAAAGCAAAATGAACAAATCTGGATGTATTACCCGACTTCAAACTATGTTATAAGGCCAAAGTCACCAAAATATCATGGTACTGGCATAAAAATAGGCACATAGACCAATGGAACCAAATAGAGAACCCAGATATAAAGCCAAATACTTACAGCCAACTGATCTTCGACAAAGAAGACAGAAACATAAAGTTGGGAAAGGACGCCCTGTTGAACAAATGGTGCTGGGATAATTGGCAAGCCACACATAGAAAATGAAACTGGATCCTCATCTCCCACCTTATACAAAATCAACTCAAGATGGATCAAGGACTTACATCCAAGACCTGAAACCATAAAAATTCTAGAAGTTAACGCTGGAAAACTCTTCTGGAAGTTGGCTTAGACAACAACTTCATGACCAATAACTCAAAAGCAAATGCAGCAAAAACAAAGGTAAATAGATGTGACTTAATTAAACTATAAAACTTCTGCACAGCCAAAGAAGTAGCAGAATTAACAATTAAACTAAAAAGCTTCTACACAGCAAAAGAAATAGCAGAGTTAACAGAAAACCCCCAGAGTGGGAGGAAATCTTCACAATCTATACATCTGAGAAAGGACTAATATCCAGAATCTACAAAGAACTCACCAATCAGCGAGAAAACACCAAACAATCCTATCAAAAAGTAGGCAAAGGGCATGAATAGACGATTTTCTAAAGAAGATATACAAATGGCCAGCAAATGTATGGAAAAATACTCAACATCACTAATTATCAGGGAAATGCAAATCAAAATCATAATGCAAAACCACCTTACACCTGCAAGTATGGCCATAATAAAAAATTTTAAAAAATTAGATGTTGGCCTGGATGTAGTGAAAGGGAACAATTTTACACTGTTGGTGGAAATGTAAACTAGTACTCCCATGGAAAACAGTGTGGAGATTCCTTAAGGAACTGCAAGTAGATCTACCATTTGATCCAGCACTCCCACTACTAGGTATCTACCGAGAGGAAAAGAAGTCATTACACAAAAAATATATTTGTACGTGCATGTTTATAACAGCACAATTTGCAATTGCAAAAATATGGAACCAGCCCAAATGCCCATCAATAAATGAGTGGATAAAGAATATATGGTGTGTATATATATATCATGGTATACTATTCAGTCATAAAAAGGAATGAAATAATGGCATTCACAACAACCTGGATGGAACTGGAGATGATTATTCTGAGTGAAGTAACTTAGCAATGGAAAACCAAACATCATATGTTCTCACTCATAATTGGGAGCTAAGCTGTGACGACACAAAGGCATAAGAATGATACAATGAGCTCTGGTTACTTGGGAAAAAGGGTGGGAAGGAGTGAGGGATGTAAGACTACACAATGGGTGCTGTGAACACTTCTTGGGTGATGGGAACACCAAAATCTCAGAAATCACCATTAAAGAACCTATTCATGTAACCAAATACCATCTGTTCCCCAAAGACCAATTGAAATAAAAAATAAATTAATAAAAACCAACTGAGACCACATTAAGTACCTAATTCATCAATGTACAGATGCCATCACAAGCATCAAGAACTGTCAGGGAATGTGAACTCAACAAATAGACAAAATAACATGACAGAGACCAATGCTAAAGCAAGGAAAATCTGTCATCCCTGAGACAAAGAATTCAAAATAGCTATTTCAAAGAAAACAACTTCAAGAAAACACAAGAAATCGATATAGAATTGTATCAGAGAAATTTAACAAAAAGATTGAAATAATTTCAAAAAAGCAAACAAAAATTTTGGAGCTGAAAGGTGCAATGAATGAAATTTACAAATGCAGTAGAGAGCATCTATAGTAGAACTGATTGGACAGAAGAAAGAAGCATGAGCTCAAAGACAGACAATTGGAAAATACACAGAGGAGACAAAAGAACAAAGCACAAAAAGAAATAAAGCTTATGTGATCTACAGGACATCAAAAGATCTAATATTTGGGTTAATGGAGTTAATGAGGAAACTGAGAAAGACAAAAGGATAGAAAACATTAAAAGAAATAATAATAGAGAGGTTTTTAAGCCTGGAGAAATATATAAGTATTCAGGTACAAGAAGATCAAAGTTTACCAATCTGATTAAAGCAAAATAGGAATATCTCAATACATATTATAATCAAACTCTCAAGTTTCAAAGACAAAGAGAGGATTCTAAAAGCAGTGAGAGAGGCCGGGCGCGGTGGCTCAAGCCTGTAATCCCAGCACTTTGGGAGGCCGAGACGGGCGGATCACGAGGTCAGGAGATCGAGACCATCCTGGCTAACACTGTGAAACCCAAATCCTCCTGCAAAGCAGGCGCAGTGGGCGAGCCTGTAGTCCAACTACTGGGGAGTGAGGCAGGAGAATGGCGTGAACTTCGGGTGAGCTTGCAGTGAGCTGAGATCCGGCCACTGCACTCCAGCCTGGGCAACAGAGCCAGACTTTGTCTCAAAAAAAAAAAAAAAGCAGTGAGAGAAAGGAAGCAAATCAGATATGAGTGAGTTAGAATACTCTTGGCAGCAGACTTCTCAGCAGAAACCTTATAGGCTGGGAGAGAGTGAGATAATATATTAAGAATACTGAAGGAAAACACACACACACACACACACACACACACACACACACACACAAAACTGCCAACCAATAATGCTATTTATAGCAAGTCTATTTTCCAGAAATGAAGGAGGGATAAAGGCTTTCCTAGACAAAGAAAAGCTGAGACTTTTCCAGACAAACAAAAGCTGAGGAAATTTATTATGACCAGACCTATACTACAAGAAGTGTTAAAGAGAGTTCTTGAAACTGAAGAGAGAAAAAAAAAGCCATTAATGTGATTGTTATGCTAATATTGTGATGGTGGTGCATAAGCCACTTTTATCTTTCCTAAGAAGAATACAAGGAAAAATATTAAAATTATCACTGCAAAAAGCTCTTAAGGGACAGGAAATATAAAAAATGTAAATTGTGATCTCAAAAATTCAAAATATAGGACTAGAAAGGAATTAATGTTTGCAGTTGTTTTATAGCTTTTTTGTAATCAAGGTTGAATTGGTATCAGTTTTAAATAACTAGTTATAACTATGGGATATTTTTAGTAAACCTCATGGTAAAAAGGAAAAACCTATAATAGAGACATTACAAATTAAAAGCAACAAATTAAAACATACTCCAAGAGAAAATCAAATAATTACAAAGAAATACTGTAAGAAAGGAAGAAAGAGAGGAGTTAAAAACAAAACAAAACAGAAAGCAAATAACAAAATGGCAGTAGTATGTTCTTACCTATCAATAGCAACATTGGATGTAAGTGGACTAAATTCTCTAATTAAAAAGCATAGACTGGCCGAATAGATTAAAAATATATGACAACTATATGCCATCTATGGAAACTCACTTTACCTGTAAAGACACACATAGGCCAAAAGTGAAGGCATGAAAAAATATATGCCATGCACATGGAAACAAACAAACAAAAAAAGCAGGAGTAACTACACTCATGTAAGATCAAATAGACTTTATATCAACAACTGTGAAATGAGATAACAAAAGTTATTACATAATGATAAAAGGGTCAATTCAGCAAAAGTATATACTACTACTAAATATATATGTATATATAAACATAAACACACACATATATATGTACCCAACACTCTAGCACCCAAATATATAAAGCAAATATTAATAGATCTAAAGGGAGAAATAAACTGCAATACAATATATTAAAGGAATTCAGCACCCCACTTTTGTCAATGGACAGATCATCCAGACAGAAAATGATCAAAGAAACACTGAAGTTAAACTATATTCTGGACCCTTGGTCCTAATAGACAGTTATCGAACATTGTATCCAGCTGCTTCAGAATATGCATTCTTCTCATCTGCACAGAGAACACTGTCCAGGATGCACCACATGTTAGGCCACAAAACAAGTCTCAACAGATTTAAGAGTCAAAATTATGTCTAGTACCTATCCTGATCAAAGCAAAATAAAACTAAACAACAGGAACTTTGGAAACTGTACAAATACATTAAAATTAAACAACATGTTTCTGAATAAACAAGGAGTCAATGAAAAAATATAAAAGAAAATTAAAAATGTTTCTCTTAAAACAAATAGAAACATCAGAACCTAAGGGATACTGCAAAAGCAGTACTAAGAGGTCTTATTACAATAAACACCTACATAAAAACCATAAATAACGTCAAATAAATAACGTAATGATGCACCCAAAGGAACTACAAAAAAAGAAAAAAAAATGCAGAATTAGTAGAGAAAGTAAATAATAAAGGTCAGAACAGAAATAAAGAAAATTAATACTGAAAAAAAAATCATAAAAGACTTTATAAAAGATAAATAAAATCAATAAACCTTCACCTAGACTAAGAAAAAGAGAGAGAAAACCAAAACAAACAAAATCAGAGATTAAAAGGAAAAAAGTACAACGGATACCACAAAAATACAAAGGGATCATTAGAGACTACGATGAACAATTCTACTCCAGTTTTACTGAACTCTGATTAGCAAATATTTCGAGGTATTAATGTTTTTATATTTATTAAAATTGTATTTGGTACTTAGAATATGGCATCACATTTTATGAATACTAAAGGAGTACTTGGAAAATGATATAGTTTATGTTTATAGGACGTCATTAAAAATGTATTACTTAAATAAATCTAAAGAATTATGTTCCTGGTCTCATATATCCTTATTAATTTTTGGTCTATTTTATCAATTATGACCTGAAGAGATGAATTAAATTATATGACCACTAAGATATTTGTCTGTTTTATTGTATTGCTATAATTTATGTTTAACTAATAAATATTGATTTATTTAAATTGGTGCATACATCGTCATTGTTGTAAGATCTGCATGGGAAACAATCATTTTATATAAAATAATATTATTATTCTGAGCAGTTTTACAAAAGATGTTTCTTTATCTTACATGTCTGATAATTTAATGTGCCTAATCTTGTTGGCTGTTCTTTGTTACTCTTTTGTGCATTGTGGTGCACACTTATAACTTTCTTCTTTTAATTTTCAAAAATGTTTCTTAAATTATGTATTTCAGTATGTCTTGTCTTTATTTCTATGATGGATTTCTTTTTTTCTTCTGCTTTTATTGAGCTTTGAAGCTCATAATCCCCCCCTACTGACTTTACCACTACATGCTGGCTCCCACTGAAGAGTATCTCTTCTTCCATGCCTCCCTAACTCACTGTTTTTTCCAAATATATTGTGTCTATCTGATTTAATTTTAGCCTTACTTTCCCTGTTTCTCAGAGTTTTGTTTGTCAAAGTATGTTCAGGGAAGACTAAATAGCCTAACAGCTTGTGCAACTGTTTACTTTTTCAAAATGATTGGAGAAAACCCAAAATAAAAAATTTGGTTTTAACACGTTGAGTTTAGATATCTGCAAGGTATATAATCAGAGCTGTCTACCAGATACTTGGCAATATAAGGTAACTACTTAGGGAGAAAAATGTTTTCACATATAAAAATGATGCAGTAAATAGCACTGAGAAAGTGGATTTAAGAATATAAATGAGAAGAATATACACAAAAGGAGCATATTGCCTGGAAAAAGAGGTGGTCAACAGGTTCACGATCTAACTAATCAAACAATATTCAAATATTAAATACCTAGAGAAGTTAGAGGATAGAAGGGGTAAACCTCAGGCAGATAATAATGTATGTCATATATATGTTGTAAATTAAAATTTAATGTCTTCCTGAGTCCCATCATAGTATGTGTCTCCACGGAAAATAAAGGAATGAGAACACTACCAATGCAGAGAAACGTAATCACTTAATAGTAACCAGGCATTAAAAAATGTTTAGAGATTTGCTTGGATTGCCCCAGGCAAACAAAAAGAAATATAAAGAGTCATAATTGGCCGGGCACAGTGTCTCACACCTGTAATCCCAGCACTTTGGGAGGCCGAGGCAGGCGGATCACGAGGTCAGGAGATCGAGACCATCCTGGCTAACACAGTGAAACCCTGTCTCTACTAAAAATACAAAAAATTAGCCAGGTGTGGTGGCGGGTGCCTATAGTCCCAGCTACTCGAGAGACTGAAGCAGGAGAATCGCTTGAAGCCAGTAGGCAGAGGTTGCAGTGAGCCCAGATAGCAACACTGTACTTCAGCCTGGGTGACAGAGTGAGACTCTGTCTGGGGAAGAAAAAAAAAAAAAAAGTCACAATTTATTACATTGTGGTCAAAACCATATAAGAGTGAATATTTTAAGAATCTAAAGTGGGTAAAGTGGGAAAGATTTGCGTTAAAGGTGTCCTGGGATGGTAGATATAAAGCAGGACTTTCCTTGGCACACCTGGGATGCGTGGTCACCTAAGGTCACCTAATTTTAAGGCACTTAAAAGGTACATCACTAGTGACGTGGGTATATCAGGTGGTGATAATTCCATTTTACTCGATTAACATCAACCATTAACTCTACCTCTTTAAACATACAGCTCTCTTACTTGTAATGCATGTTTATATTACTCTTTGGTTTCTAAGTAGGCTTTCCTGTATAAAAATAGAATGTGTCCTTATTCAGGTGACACTGCTTTCTAACTCATCACACAAGCTGATTAGCCAGTGTAAATAAGTGAATTGCTTTTTTTGACATAGAATTCATTCTTTTAGGGTTTGGGGTAGCATAGATTTCTTAACAGCTTCTGGTAAGTTGATGCAATTTTGTTGCTGAACATGAATATATGAGGCAGGAAACCTTGGCATGTTCAGGGAATAATGAGTAGAGCAAAACTGCTGGAGAAGAGCTCATGAAGTTGAATTTTGAAATCAGTGATCCAGAATTCTTTCTTTTTTTCTTTACTGATCCAAATTTTTTAAGGGATGGCTCTCAGCGTTATAGCCAGAGCAATGCTTCTTCATCCCCATGAAACATAAACAGAGAAATTATACCCAAGGTTTCAGCCTGGTCATTGACACTCCCTGCTATCACTGTGCAAACTATCATTTTCTTCTGAACATTTTTCCACGCAGAAAAACCATCTTTTTTTTCCTGAAGTTCTTTTCATGTAGACTGTGGGCTCTGAAAATATAATGAAACCTCTTTTTTCCTTGTTGTATTCTCAGTCCTCCATTCATTGCACATATTTTCAAAATTTATTCTTGTCCTCTGTATCTGTGAAAAGTGAATAGCCCAATAAACTCTGAGGTTTAGGCATTCTTCTTTTTTATTGCATTGTTGGTAGTTCTTATCCCTAGCCAGACATGTTAAGTGACAGACAATGACGGTGGAGGTAATAAGGCTACTTTGATTCTAAACCAAAGTAAACAGGCTGTCATAAAAATATGGAATTGAATAGATGACAAACTAAATTCTCTCTCTGAAAGCAATTATTTCTGAACCTCAGATCTAATAATCTGCAATTCTGAAAGCTTAGGAAAGTGCTCATTTGTGGCTCAATCAATTTAAGACTAAAATCTGCATGACGGTACAGATAGCAGCTGAGGGAAAGAGATTTTTTTTTCTCTGCTCTGAACAAATAACAGACATCTTTTGTAATACTTATTGACTTTCAATTTATTACAACAATAGTATATTATGCAATCCTCTATATCATCAAATAATAGCTTCCCTGACTAGTATGACTAAATTTTTCTGCAGTAATACAAAGGTAAATAATGAGCAAAATAATGCCTTTCCCCAGAGAAAGGCATATGAGTCCTATTAGGCAAATATTTGTTAAAAGAAATTTAGCTCTGTGTAAAATTGTATTTCCTAAATAATTTATTTAATAGGAGCAGTATCTTAGTACATATGAATAGCCTTATTTGATTATGTATTTGAAAATGGCTTGCTAGGAATGGCACAGAAGAAATGAATAGTTATATATCATAATCCTATTATACTATGAGATAATTGTAAGTGGAAACAGGTCAATATATTTTGAAGAGCTATCATGAGTCAGAATTAAATATGTTATAACTTATAATCCCAAACCAATGAATAGCTATTATTTCCGTTTTAGCTTCAGGAAAAAAGTAGGTTTTGAGTTGTAAAATCCTTACCTAAGATAACATTAAGAAAGTGGAAGAGTCAAGATTCAAGCAGTTATCAGTCATATTCCAAAGCCCAGGCTCAGTCCACCATATCATCTCTACTTACTGAGTTATGTCATAGATTGAGTCCAAAATAAACTTCTCATATTAGCATAACTGAGTAAATATAGATTTTTTAACAATATAGTTACCCTTAGAAAAATGTATTTATTACTGAAAATAATTATTAAATGTCTAATTCCATAAAATGGAAAACTGAAAAGTGAAAGTAAAAATAACTATGCCTAGAAAGTGAAAATAATGTTGTTAGTGTTCTTCACTTGATGCTGAATTAAGCAATAAGGAGTAGATGTGCCAAGATTATGTATACAGGTGATGCCCTCTGTTCTCATTGTTTATCTTGAGCCCTTAAAATAACGACTTTTTACATTATATAAACTCAGACAAGTCGAAACCTAGAAAGAGTTAAATTTTTACAACACACTCATTTTCTAAATACGGACATGCATACTTGAGGAATTAATGTGAGTCGCCCAAGATTTAATAAGGTTGAGAAAAAAACAAACTGATAATTCTTATTTAATATAAAGTAGATTCAAATTTTCTTAAACTCTAAAAAAACTCCCAATATTTTGTTAAGGTGGAGAGTTAATATTGAGTGAGGGAACAGAATATTGCTTAAGTCTAATGACACATAACTTATATGAAAATGTCTCCTATAGACTGTGTATTTCATATATCTTTTTGTTCAAACTTGAATTGCTGTGGGTTGTCTAGTAGTACTTTTCTTCCATTATTTTATTCCTTTTCTTCTTTTTCCTTGGGCTGCAACTATAAGTGGTGTTATTAGTCTGTTCTTCGCATTGCCAAAAATAACTACCTAAGACTGGGTAATCTTTAAAGAAAAGAGGTTTGATTAGCTCCTGGTTCCACAGGCTGTACAGGAAGCATGGCTGGGGAGGCCCCAGAAAAATTAAAATCATGGTGGAAGATAAAGGGGAAGCTGTCTAGTCTTACGTGGCTGGAGTAGGAGGAAGAGAGAGTGGGGGAAGGTGCTACACATTTTTAAACAACCAGATCTTGTGAGAACTCATTCACTATCACAAGAACAGAAAGGGGGAAATCTTCTCTCATGATCCAATTATCACTCACCAGGCCCCTCCTGCAACACTGGGGATTGCAAGTCGATATGAGATTTTGGCAGGGACACAATTCTAAACCACATCAACTAGGTACTATAATATATAATACAGTATATAACTGTAATCTAGAATTAGAGAAAGAGTTTAAGTGCTAGAATTAGAGAGTTTAGAAAGGCAAGATGATGCTTGGGGAATGGTTTACATTACAAAGTACAGCTATAGGCCAGGCGCGGTGGCTCAGGCCTGTAATCCCAGTACTTTGGGAGGCCAGGTGGGCGGATCACGAGGTCAGGAGATCGAGACCATCCTGGCTAACACGGTGAAATCTCGTCTCTACTAAAAAATACAAAAAAGTAGCCGGGCGAGGTGGCGGGCGCCTGTAGTCCCAGCTACTCAGGAGGCTGAGGCAGGAGAATGGCGTAAACCCGGGAGGCAGAGATTGCAGTGAGCTGAGATCCGGCCACTGCACTCCAGCCTGGGCGACACAGCAAGACTCCGTCTCAAAACAAAACAAAACAAAACAAAAAAACAAAAACACAGTAAAGTTATACAGGAACAAATAAGGAGTCAAGTTTGGTAGACAATAAGTATGGTTTTGTGATAGATATATGCAAGATTACAAAATTGTTCATGTGATTTGAAGGTGGCATTTATTGCTTAGAGAGAGATATATAGATAGATAGATAGATGTATTCTACTTAGGAGACATAGTATTAAGTTCAAGTTTATCAGTGAAACAGAGCGCATACTCTGAATTACTAGAAAAATTGCAATGGTTTCAGCTTTACTCTAAAGAGTAAACTTTATATTTGTGTTCACCAAAGTGGAACAACACTATAAAGAAGGACTAATTCCAAGGAGAATTTAGTAGGACAACATATGGTAATAAAGTGCTTAGTGACTTTATTATGATACCTGTCCTTATAAGCCCTTTACATACATTAACTTATTTAAGACTCAGAGTAATAGTAGAAGATGGTTTATTTATCACCCCAACTTACGAATGAATAACTGAGGCATATAGAGGTTATTGCTTCTGGATTTCTGTGCAATCACTCCATTATTTTTCTTGAAAATATTTAGATCACTAAATTTTGAGTTCCCCCCATTTTAATAGTCTCTGAATGCTGCTTGCAAACAGAAAAGTTATAGTAACCTTTGCATTGCCTTTATTTTATGTTAAAATATGTTTTACAGATGAAGCTGAAACTGACAGCAGATGGTGGTTGGAAAGAATCCAATATTTTTCCTTTCTTCTTCATGTAATAGTTTTTACTATCCTCTTCTCACTTCACAGATTGATCCCATTAAAATAAATTTTCAATAAATTTAACTAATGAAGCTATTTTTACAAATATATACTTGGTATATGTTTTTAAATATATAAAACAAACTTAAGGCACATGTTTCAATTGGAGATCAACCATTTTTCTTACTTATTACCATAATGGTCACCTGCCTACTATTACTCTTGCCTTTACCGTTCTTAGTCTTTAAACGATAGTATGAAATTTGAACAGTGATTATTCATGTTTTCATTCTAAAGGACTATAAAGGTTACATGAAACATTACCTCTTTATTTCAGAAGAAAGAAAAACATTCTCAACTAATTAGAGATATTATAATGTTCACATGATAGTAAGGTTGAAAACAGACATTATTATTATTATTTTTTAATTATACTTTAAGTTCTAGGGTACATGTGCACAACCTGCAGGTTTGTTACATATGTATACATGTGCCATGTTGGTGTGCTGCACACATCAACTCGTCAGCACCCATCAACTCGTCATTTACATCAGGTATAACTCCCAATGCCATCCCTCCCTAACTCCCAATGCCATCCCTCCCCTCTCCCCCCGCCCAGACATTATTTTTTATCAAGCAATATAAACACTTTTGACCCTCAGGCATGGTACAAAGCCATGAATACAGTAAGGCTTGGTCTCTCAAAGGGTAGTATAATTTCCCTTTTAGGAAGAAATTTATTTATTTATTTATTTTTTTGAGACAGTCTCACTGTGGTGCCCAGCTGGAGTGCAGTGGTACGATCTCGGCTCACTGCAAGCTCCGCCTCCAGGATTCAAGCGATTCTTCTGCCTCAGTCTCCAGAGTAGCTGGGACTACAGGCGCCGCCACCATGCCCAGTTAATTTTTTGTATTTTTAGTAGAGACAGGGTTTCACCATGTTGGTCAGGCTGGTCTCAAACTCCCAACCTCAGGTGATCCACCAGCATCAGCCTCCCAAAGTGCTGGGATTACAGGCATGAGCCACCGTGCCCAGCCCTGAGAGAAAATTCTTTTAAAAAAATACATGTATAAAAACCAAATAAAATTTGAAAATAATACTTTGAAATTATTTTACCAATTTTTAATCTAAAAAGGTGTTGATATGTAAGCAATTAAATAATCATTAGATATAACAGAATAATTTAACATTAGAATAAATGAAATTTTATTTTCATATCAAATTTTTAATTGGTAATGTTCTAAAATTATGTGTTTTAGTATATTGAAGAATGATAGCTTATGAAACAACAACCTAGTGATTTAGATATTTTAGATTTTTGGTAAACAAAAATTTCTTGATTTAAAAGCTGAATAGAAATGCATACCATTTCATTTACAAACCTGAAAATGCACGTTTCACTCCCCACAAAAAGAAATAAATACTTAATATTAAACCGATTATTTGGTTGTAAATTTATTTTCAAATTTAACAGAATGTGTAACAGAACATATAAGGTACTTCTTATTTGTTAAAGATTTATTTCATACATCCTGTGTGCAATGTATTGAGCTTTCAATTAAAAAAAAAATCCAAGGTAAACCATATTCTGTACATAATTATTTAAAAACTATTGCCAATATAGCGAGTGGTATTTTAAAATAATATTTCTCCACACTCAACATCATTATTGTTACACTTATTCTGTAACAGTTCTTATGCTTCTACTCCTGAATAGATTTTATACTTTTTATTTTTACTCTACTTAAAAAATTAAATTCTGCAGTTGCATTTTTTGTAAATATAAGCTTGTGGTAGTTATGTTTAGATAACATCTGGGAGCATTACCCCAAAGCAAAGAGGATCTATTTTCAATTCATCTCCAGAATGTTGGAGTGTACTAATTCATTGTCAGTTGACTATTTTGTTTGGAACACTGCATTTATTAGAGAAAAGAATCCATGATTTGATGTGGTGTTTTTCACAACAGAAGTGTATGAAAGAAAAATTACCTCTTTCTTGATCTATTGCTGTGATTTTATCTGGAGGACAATGCAGAAGTCTTTTAAATATTATTGCATGCTTTATGCAAAGCATGTGTACAGAGAATATCACTGCCAACCAACATTTGACAATGTCTTGTGAGTCTAAAACCACTGAAAAAAATACTATTTTTTAACTTGAAAATTGAATGATATCGAATGATTTTTAATAAATGCAACTACTTTCCATATTTGTGTCAGTAAACCATTGCTCCCTAACAAAATTGCAATGGGCTACAATTTATACCTTGTCCCTTTTATTGAAAAGAATTGCTAAGGGTGATGATGGATAGAGAGATGTGAAAAATTGGTGCCAGTGATGAAATATACCACAAAAAGGGTAACATCAGAATAATCTCGACCATGCATTAAGAAGATAGAAAGATCTTGAATTAATAACAAGAATAAACTAAACCCAAATCTAGCAGAAGAAAAGTTATACCTATAATCAGTGAAGAACTAAATGAAATTGAGACTCAAAAAAAATCATACAAAGGATCAATAAAACAGAATTGGTTCTTTGAATTGATGACGATGATTGATAGACTACTAGCCAAATTAATAAAGAAAAAAGGTAATATTCAAATAAGCACTATCAGAAATGATAAAAATGACATTACAGCCAATCCCACAGAAATACAAAAGATCGAGCCTCAGAGACTACTATAAAATTCTCTATCCAAAAAAAAAAATTAAAAACTAGAAAAGCTAGAGAAAATTGATAAATTTTTAGAAACACACAATCAACCAAGGTTAAACTAGCAAGAAGCGGTAATTCTGAACAGAACAATAATGAGTAGTAAAATTGAAACTGTAAAGTACCTACCAACCAAAAAAAAAAAAAAAAAAAAAAAAAGAATCCCTTAACCAAATGGATTCTTAGCCACATTTTAGCATATAAAAATAAGAGCCTATCCCAATCCTGCTGAAACTATTCCAAAAAATCAAGGAGGAAAGTTTTCTCTCTAACTCATTCTATGAAACCAGTATCATCCTGACACCAAAATCTGGCAAAAACACAGCAAAGAAATAAAATTACAGGAAAATTCCCTTATGACATACGTTAAAAAGTCCTCAACAAAATACTAGCAAAATGAATCTGGCACCACATCAAAAATATAATTCATCATGACCAAGTAGACTTTATTCCTGTGATGCAAGTATAGTTCAACATACACAAATCAATATATGTAATTCACCACATGAACAGAATTAAAAGCAAAAACCATATAATCATCTCAACAAATGCAAAAAAAGCATTTCATAAAAAACAACATTCCTTCATGATAAAAACCCTTAACAAACTCAGCATTGAAGGAATATACCTAAAAATAGTAAGAAGCCATCTCTGAACAAACCAGAAAAACACATCCAAATCATACTGAACAGGCATAAGTTGAAAGCATTCCCCCTGAGAACTGTCAAATAACAAGGATATCCATTCCTACCACTCCTACTCAATGTAGTATTAGAGGTCCTAACCAGAGCAATCAGGCAAGAGAAAGAAATAAAGGGCATCCGAATAGGAAAAGAGAAAGTCAAATTACCTCTCTTTGCTGACAATGATTCTAAACTAAGAAAACCCTAAAGATGGCTGGGCACAGTGGCTCACACCTGTAATCCCAACACTTTGGGAGGCCAAAGCAGGTGGATCACGAGGTCAGGAGTTCAAGACCAGCCTGGTCAAGATGGTGAAACCGTGTCTCTACTAAAAATACAAAAAAGTTAGCCTGGCATGGTGGCATGTGCCTGTAATCCCAGCTACTCGGGAAACTGAGGCAGAGAATTGCTTGAACCTGGGAAACAGAGGTTGCAGTGAGCTGAAATCATGCCACTGCACTCCAGCCTGGGCAACAGAGTGAGACTCCATCTCAACAGGGGGGGAAAAAAAAAAAAAAGAAAGAAAGAAAAGAAAAGAAAAAGAAAGAAAAGAAAACCCTAAGGATTCTGCCAAAAGACTCCTGGACCTTGTACATCACTTCAGCAAGATATAAAATCAATGTACAAAAATCAGTAGCAATTATATATACTAATAGCATTCAGTCTGAGAATCAAGAATGCAGTACCATTTACAGTAGCTGTGCACGCACACACACACACACACACACACATACCTGGAAATACATCTAAACAAGGAGGTGAAACATGTCTACAAGGAGAACTACAAAACACTACTGAAAGAAATCACAGATGACACAAACAAATAAAAAAAAATTCCATGCTCATGGATGGGAAGAATCAATATCAATAAAATATCTATATTTCCCAAAGCGATCTACAGATTCCACACTGTTCCTGTCAAATAAACAATGCTAGTTTTCACAGAATTAGAAAAAACAATTCTAAAATTCATATGGAACCAAATTGAACCCTAATAACCAAAGCAATCTGAAGCAAAAAGAACAAAGCCAGAGGCATCATATTACCTGACTCCAAACTATACTAAAAGGCTATAGTAACCAAAACAGCACGGCACTTTTATATTTTATACTAGAAACTTAAAAGTAAGCACATAAACCTGTGGAACAGAATAGAGACCCCTGAAATAAAGCTGCACACCTACAACCGAATGGTCTTTGAGAAAGTTGATAAAAATAAATAATAAAGAAAAGATATCCTGTTTAATAAATGGTGCTGGGAAAACTGGATAACAATATTCAGAAGAATGAAACTGGACACCTACCTCAGCATATACACTCATTAACTCAAAATGGATTGAACACTTAAATGTAAGACTTCCAAGTGTAAAAATCCTAGAAGAAAACTTAGGAAATACTCATAGACATTAGCCTAGGCACATAATTTATAACTGAATCCTCAAAAGCAAATTCAACAACAAAAACTATTAAGTAGGACCTAATTAAACTAAAGAGCTTGTGCATAGCAAATGAAACTATCAAGAGTAAACAGACAACCTATAGAATGGGAGAAAATATTTGCAAATTGTGCATTTAACAAAGGACTAATATTCAGAATCTATCAGCAACCCAAACAAAACAAGGAAAAAACAACACCTTTATAAAGTAGGGAAAGGACATGAGCAGACAATCCTCAAAAGAAAACATACATGCAGCCAACAAACGTGAGAAAATGTTCATCATTACCAATCACCAGAGAGATGCACATCAAAACCATGATGACATAACATCTCACACCAGTCAGAGTCGCAACCATTTAAAAAGTCAAAAAATAACAAATGTTGTCAAGGTTGCAGGGAAAAGGGAACACTGTTCACATGTTTTCACTTATAAGTGAAAGCCAAACACTGGATACACAAGGACATAAAGATAAGAACAATAGACATTGAGGATTCCAAAAGGTGAGAGGGCAGGAGGAGCACAACCGTCAAAAAGCTGACTATTGAGTACTATGTTCACTACTTGATGACAGAATCATACCAAGCCAAAACTTCAGCATGTACCCCTGGAATCAATATTTTAAAAAAACATTTTTTTAAGTATAACCTGGACAGATGGATGGTGTTGACAGATATCAAATTGTTTTACATTTTTAATGATCAGAATAAATGGAATTGACTCAAAACAAAAGTAGTTTTTGCCTCAAAACTTAAATGGTTCTACTGAATAAAGACATGAAAATATATATATATATATACACACACATTTTTTTTAGACAGAGTTTCAATCGTCACCCAGACTGGAGTGCAACAGCAAGATCTAGGCTCACTGCAACCTCTGCCTCTAGAGTTCAAGTGATTCTCCTGCTTCAACCTCCTGAAGTAGCTGGGATTACAGGCACCTGCCACCACGCCCAGCTATTTTTTTTTTTTTTTTTTTTGTATTTTTATTTGAGATTGGGTTTCACCATGTTGGCCAGGCTGATCTTGAACTCCTGACCTCAGGTGATTCACCCACCTCGGACTCCCAAAGTGCTGGAATTATAGGCGTGAGCCACTGCGCCGGGCCAGACATGAATTTTTTTTTTTTTTAAATACCAGAAATTGTTGTTTATTTTTTTAAAATTATTGTTCACCACTTTGGTAAGTATTTTTAAATTATATTTCCTCCAATTTTCCATATATGTTACACAGAATTTTTAAAGAAGGATTACAGTCTTTTATTTTTAAGAGTTATAAAAGCCAATTAAATGTCCTTGTTTTACCATTCCCAAAACCTAGAAGCAGTTTGTCCCTAAATTCCTTTTTGAATCGTCACAGATTCATCTCTTCCACTTTCAAAGTATCTTCCTTCCATATATTCTGTCTTAGTAGTGTTCCTAGCTCATTCTCAACTCTGATGATGCTCTAACTCTGCCATTTTCTTTTTCTCATCAATGAAAGTCATCACGTCGTAGCAATTGACCCTCAAATTACTGTTCTACTGACTTTTGTTGAGCCATCGTATTCACCGCATCACCTGGTCACTCTATGACCTCAACACTGAGGTTAGAAATATTAACTTAAAATACTATATATGTTTGATGATTATCCCCTGTTTAATGCCAGTACTTTTACCAGTTCTTCAGTCTAATAGGAAAAAAAAAAAGGTGTAAGTTCTTTATATAACGGGGCACTTCATGATCTGCTCTTTTTATTCTCAGCCTCCGTAATAATATAACAACATCATTGGTTTTGATTTCTTTTTTTAAATTTCTGAATTATTTTCTCCCTGCTTACGAAGTTTCCATTTAGATGATTCCTCCTCAGTCATGCCCTTAGGTAGAGTTTATTGTAACTATATATATATAGTGTGTGTATATATATATAAAATTTAATAAACTTGTGTTAATTTTAGAAAAGTTTTAGATTTTTGGAAAATGGTGCAGATAGCTAAAAGAGATCCCATATATCCCACATCCAATTTCCCCTATTGTTAACATCTTATATTAGTATAGTATTTTTTCTATAATTAATGAATCAAGATTTGTACATAACTAACTCAAATCCATACTTTGTTCACATGTACTTAGTTATGATCTAAGGTACTTTTTCTGTTCCAGGATCTCATCTAGGTTAACACATTACATTTAGTTGGCAAGACCTTTTAGGCTCTTATTAATTATATTGTTTCTCAGACTTCCTTGTTTTTGATGACCTTGACAGCTTTAAGGAATATTTTTAGGTATTTTGTAAGATGTCCCCCAGTGGGGATTTGTCTGTCATTATTGTCATGACTATATTGAAGTTATGAATTTTGGGTGAGAAAACATCTCTCTAGTTGTAATGTCTTATCACATCATATCCAGGGTATATGCTATCAAGTTTTTTAGCAGTTTTCATGTTGACCTTCATTGTCTGATTGAAGTAGTGTTTGTCAAGATTCTCCACTATGTGCTTTTTTTCTTGTTTCCATAACTTTTTGGAAATCATTATGTGCTGCTCCACAACTTTCAAGACAGAGTCTCAAAATACATTAGTAGCAATTCTTCTATATAAGAGATTTGTCTGTTCTTCTTCAATTATTAAAGCATTTATTTATATCAGCTTGGATTTATGGATATCTGTTTTACTTATAACATTATTGATATGGTTTGGCTCTGTGTACCCACCCAAATCTCATCTAGAATTGCAATCTCAGTGTGTTGAGGGAAGGATCAGGCGGGAGGTGATTGGATCATGGGGACAGTTTTCCCCATGCTCTTCTCACGATAGTGAGTAAGTCTCACGACATCTGAGGGTTTTATAAATGGCAGTTTCTCCTGTGCTCGCTCTCTTGCTGCCTTGTGAAGAAGGTGCCTGCTTCCCCTTTGCCTTCCATCATGATTCTAAGTTCCCTGAGTCCTCCCCAGCCATGCAAAACTGTGAGTCAATGAAACCTCTTTCATTATAAATTCCTCAGCCTCAGGCATTTTTTTACAGTAGTGTGAAAATGGACTAATGCAATTATCTTATTTATTTTCTTGCTCGAATTGTCTAGATTTGGTCATCGGGCACTTTCTTGGTTAGTTTCAGTGTCTCTTTCACATTCTAACACCATTATGTCTGTATGTGAGTGATATTTTTATTTACTTGTTTGAGCACATCCTTACTTTCTGGAACAACGAGAGGCCCTGGGCTCATCTTGTGTTCTTGTCCCTTAGATTCAGACATTTTCTTCAATAAGCCCTGGCTCCCTTTATTGGGGAATGAATGGTATTAGAAACAAAGATCAGGGTGCTAGATATGCGTATTGCTACTGGAATCTCATTGCTTCTAGGCTCTTTAAACAGAGAGAGCAGGGAGATATATGTGTGGATACTAACCCATTGTCTGACATATAATAGGTAATGTTTTAAATGAAGGCAAGATTGAGTGAAAGAACAAAATAATTTTATGTGATGAATAAACTTCAAAGGTAATTGGAGTAATCCTGGGTTGAAGAATAAGACTATAGTGACAATTTGTTTTGCATTATGTTAAGCGTCCAGTACATTGGGACTGGATCTTTCCTAACCTTACATTAATGTCCCTAATTCAAATATTTTTCCTTTGAAATATGTTCCAATATTCACTAGGGCCACCTATTGACAAATTAATTTATAAGAAGAAATTAATTTTACCCCATATGTAATAATGTAGAAGCAAATGTTCTTTACTTTAACAAAAGTTTCTATCCCTTTCAATGAGGTATGAGTGACAAATTATTCTGAAGCCAATAAATATATTTGAACAATATTTACTTTGTAATTTAGAACATAAGTGCTGGACTATATGTTATTCGTGGATGTGATGAGACAATATTAATAGTAAATATATTGAGGGCAGTATATCAAGAAGATTCATGTGATGTTACAATATAAATAAATCAATACACATTTAGTGATTTATTTATTGTTCAACACATTAGACTATATTACTTACATAAAAATTGTTAAGGTATTTAATGTTTATTTCAGAGACTGAAATTAACAACAAAGTAATTTTAAGAAGTTGCTTAGTATCACTTATCTGTTAAGTCTCAGGCCTGTGTTTAAAGTTTTGAAGCCAGGGTTTATTTTTATACTTCAAACAGGCCATTAATATCAAGTGTGAGTTTGATCAGAGTTAATTGTTTAATTCAATTAGTTTTCATTAAAACAAAAATCTCAGGTCTTTCAATGATATAGCTATCCTACTTTATATGTCATTACTGAATTACCTTCCTTTTATGTGTGGTGGCACCTTATAGCAAAATGTGATATAAATCAATTAAGCAATGATGCAGAAGAAACGTAAAAAGAGCAAATTTGTCAGAATACACCATAATCATAGAAGGTGATTCATTTACTGATTTCTTTTTACCTCAACTATATCTATAATGTCAGTTTTTCTCCTGTACCCTGAGGGAATTACAAGTTATTTTCAATGTCAATGCTTTACTTCCCACATAAGCCCATTCTTTTAGAAATAAAATTAATGGAAGCAGAAGAAAGTGACTTAGAGATTCTCAAATTTGTGGTATGTGAAAATTTATTCCCAAACTCATCTCTTGCCTTTCTTGCCAAGATTCTGGACTTTCATGTACTTTCTGCTGACTTTTTGAAATTTATATTCTTTTCTCTTACTCTTTCTGAGACAGAACTTGGATGGATGTCTACTTCCGACAGTAAATCAGTTGCTCTATGCACAAAGAACATTTGTTGCAGTAAATATTTTTCCTTGATTCCTGGGCAAAATCTGAGCTAAGAATTAGTTAGACTTGGGAAATGACATGAGGTTGATGCCACTGGAATGTTTTATGTTGATTGAAAAATGTGGGAGACGAATGTTTGTTAGTGAATCAGTTGGAGAAATTTGATTTGTATAGGCCCTGCTGTTATAAGACAGCTACCAACTTTCAAATTGCTATGACAATAAAAGGGAAGAAATTATCAAAAGGAATGTCTAATCAATTTTTAACACATACTAATCATGAGCTATGAGTTTGTCCATTTATATAATTTTAGAAAATAGATTACAGTCATTCACTGATCCTAGTAAGAGGAGTGGCATAAACATTGTCATTATAATATTTTATGAAGAATCACAGACTAACTTTTGTACCTTGGCACCATTGTGATTGCATTAGAAAGGTTTCCAGATTTTTTTTTTTCTGCTTTTTAGTGATCAAGGTGAGATATAAAAAGGAATTAATCTAAGTGACTTAAATGGAGAAGAAAGATGTTATTTGGCTAATATAGATCAG